>NC_141606.1:45041812-45641812 GCF_047967505.1 Dipteris shenzhenensis
TCCCCCATTCCCACTCCCTCTCCCACTCCCACGCCCACGCCCATTCTTCCACCTTTCCCATTTCCACTCCCTCTCCCACTCCCACTCCCATCCTCCCACACTCACCCCACCCCCACCTCCCCCATTCCCACTCCCTCTCCCACTCCCACTCCCACTCCCATTCTCCCACCCACTCCCATCCTCCCACCTCCACCTCCCACTCCCACTCTCATCCTCCCACCCCCACTCCTCCCTCCCCCATTCCCACTCCCATTCCCACTCCCACTCGCATTCTCCCACCCCTATCCTCCCACCTCACCCCTCCCACTCCCATCCTCCCACTCCCTCTCCTACTCCCACGCCCATTTTCCCAACCCCACCTCCACCATTCCCACTCCCTCTCCCATCCTCCCACCCCACCCCTCCCACTTCCACCCCCACCTCCCCCATTCCCACTCCCTCTCCCACTCCCATCCTCCCACCTCACCCCTCCCACTCCCACCCCCACCTCCCCCATTCCCACTCCCTCTCCCACTCCCACTCCCATTCTCCCTCCCCTACCCCCATGGGCCTCCCCCATTCCCACTTCCTCTCCCACTCCCACTCCCATCCTCCCACCCCCACCGCCCCCATTCCCACTCCCTCTCCCACTCTCCCTTTCTCCCACTACCACTCTCCCACACTCCCTTTCTCCACTTTCCCACTCTCCCTTTCTCCCACTACCACCCTTCCAACTCCCATTCCCATTCCCACATTCCTACTATCAATTCCACTACTACTTATGAATTCTAATTAAAACTATTACTTAAATAAATGATATTACTAAAAACACTCATAGGATTTAAGGTTTAGGATTTGGTGGTTTGGGTTTAGGGTTTGGGGTTTGGTGAGTTAGGGTTTAGGGTTTAGGGTTTGTGAGTTAGGAATTAGGGTTTGTGAGTTAGGGTTAGGGTTTAGGGTTTGTGAGCTTAGGTTTAGGGTTTGGTGGTTTGGATTTCGGGTTTGGGGGGTAGGGTTTAGGGTTTAAGGTTTGGGAGTTAGGGTTTAGGGTTCACGGTTTGAGGGTTAGGGTTCAGGGTTCAAGGTTTAGGGGTTAGGGTTTAGGGTTTGGTGGTTTGGGTTTAGGGTTTAGGGGGTAGGGTTTAGGGTTTAGGGTTTAAGGTTTGGGGGTTAGGGTTTAGGGTTTAGGGTTTAGGGTTTCGGGGTTAGGGTTTAGGATTTAGGGTTTAAGGTTTGGGGGTTAGGGTTTAGGATTTAGGGTTTAAGAGTTAGGGTTTAGGGTTTAGGGTTTGGGGGTTAGGGTTTAGAGTTTAGGGTTTAGGGTTTGGGAATTAGGGTTTAGGGTTTAGGGTTTAGGGTTTAGGGTTTGGTGGTTAGGGTTTAGGATTTAAGGTTTAGGGTTTAGGGTTTGGCGGTTTAGGTTTAGGGTTTAGGGTTTGGGAGTTAGGGTTTAGGGTTTGGGTGTCTAATAAAGTAGATTATTGAGAAGAGACTAATGTTCTTTATAATGGTTGTTACAACTTGTTTGTAAAGGAAACTCACAAAGGTGATGGCTACAAAATTTATTCCGGGGATGGAGGTGATTCTATGTTGCAAAAGAGAAGTAGTTGCATTTGCTACAATCCATGAAAGTGATCCAAATTCTATTTGTCACTTTAGAAGACTTGGCGAAGATAAGGTGGCGGTTATCGTATCAAGGATTCTTAGTGCACATGTTGAGCTAAAGCATAAGTGTGGGGATATGGAAATCCTTGGAGATGTTATGCCCTATAATACTTCCAACAAAGCATTTATTGCATGGGACAGAGATGAGACTTATCCAACACATGTCATCAGGAATACAAAGTGCATATCTTTGGATTTTAGAGTGGGAGATATTTTACAAATGTTATCATTTGCAAATAAGAATGTAGCAGAAGGTCAAGTCTTGGGATTTGAACAAGTGGAACACTGGACATTTGCACAAATGAGAATTCAAAAAGTTACTGATGATGGTATGGATGATAACTCAATGTCATTGGATGGTCCCTACTATGAGGTAGGTAAGGATTTGAGATGGAGCATGCAATTTTTAAAGATTGGAAAGACTCGGCATGTGGTTTTTAATTATAAACATAATGTATACTACAACATCAAATAATTGAAAGAATATGCCAATGTACCAAGCTCTATTCCTTCAGAGATGGATGATTCCAATGCACTCAACTATAGCACTGACATCTTATCAAAAGTCGATGAGTTCATTGGTACTGAGAAAGAAAAATATTTTACAAGTGATGCCTTATCCGGGGTGGATGAGTTCATGCACATTGAGAACTTGGGCAAAGATGTCAAAAGTGATATATTTTCAAGCATGGATGGCTTCATGGATACTGATAAAGTTCTTGGAGTCAAACCAAGTAGCTATGGAATTATAGAAATCATGCACGATAGTATAATGTGTGATGTTCTCTCTAGAGTAGAGGAGTTTCAAGACTATGGAGTTATGAAATCCATAGAAAGTGCATCAATGAGTGATGTTCTCTCAGGAATAGATGAGTTTGAAGATCATTCTGGACACTCTATCACCACTAACTATGGAGTTATGAAATCCATAGAAAGTGCATCAATGAGTGATGTTCTCTCAGGAATAGATGAGTTTGAAGATCATTCGGGACACTCTAATGCCATTGTGACAAGTGGTTCTACGATTATATCAAAAGTAGGGATGAGATCAACAAAGGACTATTCGGTATTTGACTTTGATTGTGAAATAGTTAATGTTAAAAATGGTTTGACGAATGTATCAAAAGCAAGGATGACATCAACAAAGGAATATTCAGTATTTGACTGTCAGAGTGATAAGATCAAGGATGCAACATCTCATAAAAACAACGTGACAAATAAATCTTACAAGGAGAACTACACAAATCCAAATAAGAATGTACAGAAGGTCCCAAAACGGAGTCCAGGCAGATCCAGAAAAGAACCAAAGAGAATAAGAGTAATGAATGAAGATGTTATGCTAAAAGCAATGCGATCTACATGCTGTAAGCGTACATGTATGCGATCCATTAACTTACATGACATCAAGGGTTGTAGAGAACATGTCTAGTAAAGGAAAGGAAGCAGAAGAAATGAATACCTACTCATGAGATTGTCTTGCTTTCTTGTAAATGATAAGAGAAGGCGAAGTTCAGGACAGCAGATAAGGCCTCTTATAAATGGAAAAAGTACATGCAATAATGCATTTCTCATTATTACAGGATTATCACATGGCACATATTGGAATTTGGCTAATAAAGCAAAGTATGGAGTTAAATTTAACATTCATGGAAACATAGGAAGGCCCAAAACAAGAGCCTCAACGGTTGCGGCAACAGCAATTTTGAAAGATTACATTTATGAAAATGCTTTACTGCAACCCCACCTATCAGAAATGCATCTTCTGATACGTTTGACCAAAAAAGAAGTATTTAACTCTATTGGAGAAACACAGAGCAAAGAGGACATGCACTGACATCTTTTCATACTTTGTATACTCTTTGGAAAAAAAGCTTTGGACATGTTAAAATCCCAAAGAGACAAAAAATGTCAAAGTGCAACAACTGTGATGATCTAAAGCGAGCACTTGAGAGTGCAACATCTCTAGAACAAAAAGAAGCTTACAAAAAAAAGAGAGAATTTCATCATGGACTTATTCGACATTCTAGAATAAAATATGCATTTTGGAAGGAGCAAGCTATTTCTCACCCAAATGAGTACATGTGCGTTATTGTAGATGGTATGGATCAAAATACAACAACATTACCTCGATTCATTAACACTCCACCTAAGCTACAAGGCAAATACTTTTTAAAGACAGATCTATGTGGAGTGTTACTGCACGGATTTAAGTTTTTTGCAGACATATGGATTGATTCCTTACATCTACATGATAGCAATCAAGTTGTAACATCCATTATGAAGGCAATTCACAATGTACATGCAGAAAAAGGTCCTACCAGCAACTTTGAGAGTACAAGCAGACAATTGCGGATGAGAGAATAAGAATGTACTCTTCTTTGCATTTTGCTCAATGCTAATCACTCATAGAATCTTCAATGAGATTGAAGTTGGGTTTTTGTTGTGGTTGGGCACACACGAGGATATCGATCAGGTATTTAGCACAGTTTCAAGATTACTAAAACATAAGGACATGGAGACGATGGATGACTTGATAAGAAAATGTGGGAGGCAAGTTGGTGGCCATAAGGAAGGAACAATATGCTCAATGGTTGAGAGGATGTATGATTGGAAAAGATTTATTCTACCTTTCATACAAAAAGGTGGTGATGCCCTGATAGGTCATAGCGCTCCACACTATTTTCGCTTTTTCTTAAAGAATGAAAAACCAGTGATGCAATGGCAACACTATTCTCTTGATACAAAATGGGAACCTGAAGAACCTTACTCTCTCTTAACTTCAAGAAATGCATCCAACATGGGCTCCTATAAAAGAATTCAGCAAGAAATCCAAAGGTAAAATAGAAGGCTTAAAAGCTTTTATTACATACAAAGAGGAAATGCTCCGGAGATTTCCTGATTGGAAGCCCTCTTGGAAGGAACACACTACTGTTGTAATTAGCAAGACCTACCAATTGATAAAGGACCTTGCAAAAATGCGAGAAGATGATATTAAGGCAGAACGGCCTTTATTTTGGCCAAATGTTGGTAATGACTTGCATTTAGCATGTGGTCTCTTTGAAAATGAGTTTGAATCGTTGCTCCCACATCCATATTGTGGACCCAAGAAGAGAGAGTTTATGCCACAAATAGACATAGATGTCCATTGTTTTGTTGCAGTTCAACCATCGGATGATGAACATGAGAACGTGAAGTTTTGGGTTGCAAAAGTAGTTGACGTGAGCATGGATGACCAGGGGAGAGCTACAACATTTACAGCGGTATGGTATGAGCCAAGGGGTAGGAAGGAGAACCAAGATAACAATACATTGTATACTAGTTGACTGAAAAAGGAATGCTCAGGGGGGTCACTATGGATAAACTCTCTATATCATGTGCGTTCAAGGCTTATTTGTAAAATGCCTTATCCATATATTTTTCATTAATAAAATGTACCCTTCTTCTATACAAATCTGTAATTTTTTTCTAAAATCATTTTAAATACTCCCTTATGTAAGTTAAACTTTGTAAATTTTAGAAATTAAAAATATCCTTTTGTTGAACTCACGTGATAGGGTTACATAAGATGAGTGACCCCCCTGAGAAGGAATGGGTCCCAAACCATGAAGCAATTTCAAGACTTTCCACAGAGACAATCATAGTATCCTGGAAATCAAGGTCAAAGAAAACAAAGAAGCACATGGGGTATGATGTAGAAGACAAAATAAAATTACCACAACCAATTATTACACACATTACAGAGTTCATAAAGATGCTCACCCGGGAGGAAGTAGAAGGAGATAGCGCAAATGAAGAATGCCCATGATAACACCATTCAAATATCGAGAAAGAGTGAAGGTAGTGGTGGTAGTCAGATGAGAGTGAATGAAGATGGCACCCAAGCGACAAGTGATAACAGAAAAGGACATTCTGAACAAGCAAATGTTTGGATCGCTCATTTCTGTGATCATCATAGAAAAGGACATTCAAACAAGCAAATGTTTGGATCGCCCATTTGTACTAAACTCATTGTAAAGGAAAAATTAAATTATTAAAAAGGCCACAGGAGATCCTTTGTACAAAGACTCATCTAGAGCAATACTTGTTGTAAAACTTATGACATGATAATGTAAAATTGCAAGCATAGCTATTGCTATTTTTTGGAGTACAAAAGAGGCTTCCATCATGTCTCATGTCTATATAAACCTTTTAATTTCTTGAATATTCAAGAGTGTTATAGTTTTCTGCATTGAAAGTAAAAAGAGTCTTACAGGTCTCTTATGTATACATTTTTAAAATGTTGTGAATCCTCAATAGCATGGTTTTTCATGGATTTAAACTAATAACTCAGATTTTTTATTTTAAGAATATGATTCTTATAAACAAGAAATACAAATTTAGGATTTAATAGTAGTTTTTGCATTATTTGTACAACATTGTAGAGAGATATTTTGAAATGTATTATGTGAAAATGATAGTGCCAGAAAGTAAACTTCTAATTCTCAAATGACAGTTTCATAAAGTAAACTTTTCATTTGGGAAGGATTTTAAGGAATAGTCCAAAAGTAGACATATGAGTCCAAAATTAATAGAATAAGTGTTGTATGTGTGATCGATGTCGAGGAAACATGTATCATGCACGCAGGATTACACTCAATCACATCTCAAAGTATGGAGAATGGGATGCGACCATAAACATGGTAAGTGTTAAAGAGTTAAGGTTGATTGAGATACCTATGGGTGTTCATATGTTTGAGTTATGATCCCGTTTTAATTTGATATAGGATGCAGTGCCACACCTGCATATGTTGCCCTATGCTCGCCGCGAGGAGGTGAAGCCTCGGCGATATGAGGTGGAATCTTCAAGAGGGACCATTACGGATGCATGGAGTGATGGTGATAGTAGCCCTCCGCCATTACCTCATGAAGCCGTGGAGGAGGAGGTGTTTGATGATATGGTGCGGGATTCATATATCCATCAAGGGAGGGATGATAGCATGGAGCAGGATGATCTTTTTACTACAGCATCGACTCCACTGTTTGAGGGGTGCACATTCTTTGTTCTACGTGCCTCCCTTGAGTTACTAAACTTGCAAACCATCTATGGATGGAGCAATGCAAGTTTGAATGCATTACTCAAGTAAGCTTTAAAGTCTATTTTGCAAACATGATGAATTATGCTAGTGGGTTAATTACTCGAATGCTTTTCCTCATTTATGGTCTTCACGTGCAAGCTATTGTGTAAAATGCTTCCAAGGGAGAATAAATTACTGACCTCAAGAGATATGGCAAGGCAACATGTGACCTCTCTTGGAGGATTAGATTTCAAGTGCATCCATGCATGTGTCAAGGATTGCGTTTTATTTCGTGGACTACATAAGGATGCAAGAGAGTGCCCTACTTGTGGAGAGGTAAGATATAGAGCAGATCTCAAAACTTTGGACGTGCCTTGTAAGGTTCTGTGACATTTTCCCATAATCCCTCGCATCCAACATATGTTCAAGTGCAAATCCATTGCAGAGCTCATGTCATGGCATTCCTCCCATCGATCAACCGATGGCAAGTGGAGAACTCCCGCAGACTCTCCTGCATGGAAGCATATTGAAGACACATGGCCAAGCTTCAAGGAAGAACCTAGGAGCTTGAGACTTGGATTGGGTATGGATGGTGTGAACCCATTTGGTCTCAAAAGCACCTCTTACAGTGTATGGCCAGTGATATTGGTGAACTATAATCTTCCACCCTCTATGGCTATTAAGAAAGGACATGTTATGATGTCCCTTCTAATTCTAGGGAAACATAAAGTCAAAAATCCTGATGTTTATTTGGAGCCTTTGATTGACGAGCTAGAGATACTTTGGAGAGGTATCGAGGTGCATGATGTGAGCAGGCCTCCCTCGTCATGAGACTTCAACTGCAAAGCAGTCTTGATGTGGACGATGCATGACTTCCCAGGCTATGGCGAGTGTTGAGGTAAGCATTGCACTTCTAATTATGAATAGGCAAAGGATGTGGCACCCTAAACCCACCTTCAACTCTTAATTGCATCTATTGTTCAGGTCTCACTACATCGGGTTACCACGCATGTCCTGTTTGTGGTCCTTCGCTAGTTGCCTCACGGGCAGACGCATTGAATAAGGTCATCTATGAGAATCACCATCGATTTCTCCCACCTGATCATCCTAGATATGTTTCCCCTTGGAATGAAGTCCTCCCACAATCACTCACCGCGGGAGATTGGATGAGAATTTGGGACGGTTCCATGACTCCTCCACCACTTGGCATGAGCCGGTAAGGGTTTGTAACTATTGTGTGCTATATTGGTTGGAAATAAAGATTGCCCGCTAACACTTTATTTTGTTTAGGTACTCCATCTTTTATCGTTTACCATATTGGTCCCACCTCAAGATCAATCACCTGCTTGATCCCATGCATATCTTCAAGAATGTGGCATCTACCATTTGGGAGCATTTGAATGGGGCACGAGATTTCGTAGGCATAAGGGAGGATCTATGTACCACAGGGAGGATGCATGAAGCTTGGCCACAACAGAGACCAAATGGGCATGTTTTTTTACCTCGTGCACCGTGGAGGTTATCAAAGCTAGATATGGCGGCGGTGAAGCGCGCTATTACTACAATTCGTACTCCCACTGGATGCACGAGGTGTTTGAAGGGAGCCTTTACAAAGAGCAAGAAAAGAGGTGTAGAGCAATTATATGGCTTGAAATCTCATGATTGGCACAAGATGCTCCAAGTAAGTATTTTATGTGCATAATATCTTTTTCCTTTCAAATTTGTGAGTGAATAACTATAAGCAACTAATCAACCACCTCCTCGTGGGTTCAGTTCATACTACATACTAGCATTTCACGTAGTGCATTGAAGGACGTGAAAGATTGTATTTATAAGATGGACGAGCTTGTGAGGTACTTTACATGATACAAAATATGATGCGTATCAATGCTCCATGCAAGGTGTTCATATTGCTAATATGGTGTACTTTTTCATTTCTAGGTATGTGAGCTCAAAGGAAATAGATCCCACCACACTTGAGAATGCTCGAGTTATGTCAGTGGAGGTGGTTTGTTTAGTGGAGGAAACATTTCCACATTCTATTCTCACAAGCCAACTACATCTTACAGTGCATTTGGTGGATGAGATTGCTATATGCAGTACTATACATGCATGATGGTTGTTCTTCCTCGAGTGCTTCATGAAGACCTTGAAGGGCTTTGTGAGACAAAATGCAAGACCCGAAGGTAGCATGGCCGAGGGTTGGTTGGTGCAAGAGTCACTTGTATATATTTTTGAGTTTCTTGTCGATGTATATAGCTCTCTCCCACGACTATGGAGAGATGATGAAGACCTAAGGATGACCTCTATTGTGCCTCAAGGGAAAGGATGCAACAAAGTAATAGACACGGAGTTGCATAATAGTATCAACCTCTATTGCATGCTTAATAGTGATGTGATGAAAAGATGGGTGACAAGATACGAGGATGCAAATGCAAGAAGACAAGAAGAAAGGGCCCTCTTTCGTACACACCATGGATCTCGTGTGCCATACCCTCAATATCTAAGAGCACTTCCAAAGGATATTCATGTGGATTGGCTACTTGATGAAATGGAGAAAGCAGAGAAAGACGAGGGGATGCATATCACAATGGAAGAATGGGAGTATGCTAGGGGATGCATGAGCAAGGTCAGTATATAGAATGTTATGCATAAGTTAGGAGCTTTCAATAATTTAGATTTCTTATTTAATTGATTTTTTCTTGGTGTAGTGCACTATGTTCAATGCTATATGGTGTGAGGGCAAGCATTTTCGAACACAATGGATTGATGATAAGAGAAACACACAAGATTGCGGCGTCATTGCTAGCTTTGAGGGAGCCAATGGAGCCATGGATGATTATTGTGGCATAATCCAAGATATTATTAAGCTTGACTTTCGACGCTTCTTTGTGTATGTTTTGGATGTAAAGTGGTTTAAGGACGTGGTGGAAAGTGGCCCTAATGCAACAATCAAACGCCATGCAAGTGGCTTTGTAACTATTGACTCCACAAAGTTTTGGCAAAGTAGGAAAGACACACTAGTACTACAGTACAATGTGAACAGGTACTGTGCACACATATAAAAATACTCGCTTTTAAATATTTGATGCAAGGAAAATAACATGATTGTATTTGTGTTTGAATTAGGTTGTCTATCGACCAATGGTGGATAATAATAGATGGTGGCATGTCATACCTATTATGCCACGTTCCAAAGTGATGTATAATACATTTACTAATATGGAGCGTATGGAGGATGATCATGGCCATGGACATGATGATGACCGTGATACGAGAGAGGAGGATGATCATGAGATAGGAGATACAGATATTGAGGCCATTACCCATGAGGACGAGCCTACCATTGGTGATGTTGATTTCAATGAGCACATGAGTAGCACAAGTAGTAGTGGGTTGAATGTATTTGTGGATCTAAACACTTGTTTGGATTTTGAAGTAGATAGTTTGGCAAGGGTTGATGTCATTGAGGATGAGATTGAACCGTAGCCCATCATTGATATTGGCAAAACTATTTTACATATTGTCTCATTCTCCTCACCTCACTTAATTCTTGTATATGTGGGCTTGTAAAAAAGCATTGATGTTTTTGTTAAAATTATGTGCTTTGGTAATCATGGGCAATGTTTGGAAAGCAATGATATACACCAAAATCTCACTTTTTGTATTCTCTATTTTGCATCTAAATACGCGTCTAATTCTCAGTGTAAACGTGCTAATAGACGCGCTAATACACGCGTAAATGGACGCGCTGATAAACAGAATGTTAGACGGGCCCGTATTTTCTCAGTGTAGACGTGCAAATAGACGTGTTAATACACGCGCAAATAGACGAGCTGTTAGACGCGCGATTAGGCGCACCTGTAATTTCTCTATTCAAGCAACGCCTATAGACGCGCTCGCTATTTTGCACATCTACCAAGCGCATCTATAGTTGCTTTGTGTTGTTGTGCATTATTATATTTTTCAATTACAAAATGGAGAAACCTTCATTTTAAATTCTCATGAAAATTTTTGGAAGAAAAATAAGTGCATATACTTCTCATTGTCACTGTTATTTGGACTGCATATAGAAGGAATATAATGTTCTAAAATTAAAGGAAAATATAATTAGCCTACAATAGATATCTTATTAAAATTACAATGATACACACTTGATACGTGTATGCTCATTTTTAATATACAAATATTTTTTTATAAGGAATATTCAAGAGTCTTGCTTAGACAAAAAACTCCTCCTATGTCAATAATTACAATACAAAAGAATATACATTCTTGCTAATTTCCAATATAGGAAACAAAGAATCCCCTTAATTATCCATATAAAAATACACATTTCCTATATAGAAAACAAAAAATTCATTTGATTCTCCATATGGGATGTCACGTCCTAGATAGAATTGAGTGATCTATATAGAAAATATAATTTGCTTGTGAATCCACTTGATTCTCCATATTACATGTCAAATTTCCTAGATAGCATTGGCTGCCTATATAGGAAAAAGAATTTCCTAGATGAAGAGGAGAGAATCCTCTTCTTATCTAAGAAATATGCTCAAATTTCCACTTCAACACCAAATTCCTATGTAGGGATTGGTGAGACGTTCCTTGATGCATGTATTTAAAAGGAGTAGGTGGGGCCCGAAGGCTCTCTATACTTCCATCATCATCGTCCTACGAAAACTCTGTCTGATTATCTACCCGGAAAATTTCGATCAGGAAATAATCACAAACTGCAATAATCTGGTGCTGATCTCTGTGCTTCGACATGCTTTTCTGTATCATCCATCGACGATCTAATCGATCCTTGTAGCGAATCACGTGATCTCTCTGCTTCGAGAAGCTTATCATGAGCTACACTGATATTCTTCCCCGTAGTATTATCGTGGCTCTTGGACACAAACCGGGAGGAGATACCGAGAAACGTTATCAAATTCAGACATTGTATCACAGCTAAGAGGTAGAAGAAATAGTCCAAGTGCCCTCGATTCAAGTTGTCTGCTAGCCAGTCCGGCTGGCCCGTAGATCTGTGCACCAGCTGCAAAATGATGCTGCCCGCGTAATGCCCAACCCCTGAACTGGACCAGAAAATAGCCCCCGCCATGCTTTGCATCCCTTGAGGAAGTTGGTCGTATAGGAGCTCCAATTGCCCAACGGAGTGGAAAGTATCTGCGAGCCCGAACAGGTAGTGCTGAGGCACCAGCCAAAACACAGACATCGCTTTGCCCATCTTATAACCGGTCTGATTCGCAATCTGGCGACGCTTTGTCTCAACTAAGCCAGACACAGTCAGCGCTAGAACTGATATGCTATATCCAATGCCTATTCGTTGCAGCACTGTTATCCCGCGTGTATTACCAGAATGCCTGCGTGCATAGGGAACGATCACCTTATCATAGATCGGGACCGACAGCATCGACGACAGTATATTGAAGATGTGCATAGACGCCGGTGGTATTTGAAACGAAGCTGCTCCCATCCGCCTGTCCATTATCTTTGCTTGAGGTATGTTAAAGGAGCCTTGTTGGGAGAGAACCGTTGTTGATAGCATGCTGACGATCCAGAGGGGGATCAGTCTCAGAACAGCTTTGAGCTCCTCTATTTGATGCACTGTGCTCAACCTCCAGGGATTTTTCACGCTCCCGTCGTCGAGGAAATCATCCTCAGTTTCAATCGCAGCATGATCCAGCCACCTATATATAAGAAGCACAGTCGTGCCGATCAAATGCTCAAAAGTACAGCTTAATTCGAACAAACTTTTTCCGAGGATTGGTGGAAAGCCGAGAGGCCAACAGCTCGGACGTAATTCAATCGCGCACATGAAAAATCTACTTCAAACGAAGCTGGCAAGCCACTCACTTGATCAGGCTGCCGACTGCTGTATGGGGAAGCCTCTTATGCTTGGACAGCTCATCCGGAGAGTTCCCATGAAGCTGACCCGCATTGGATGGAAGCGGGTGGTTCCGCTTGTAAAAGGCGGAAGCGATTACCTTAGCAAAGTTTGTGAAGGGACTACCTGTAGGTGGCACAAGCTTGAACCGACGCCCGCCCAGGATCAAGGCAAGAAGGGCCAGTGTGATAAAGATGCTGGGCACAGCAAACCCCCACACCCAGCCTTTGCTGTTCTGGATGTATACGAGTACAGTGGCGCCCAGCAGGGATGACGAATAGAGGAAGAAAAAATACCAATTGAAGAAACTCTGTATGCTCTTTGTATCGTGCGTTTCGAATTGGTCAGCTCCGAAAGCGTAAGAGCAAGGTCGAAGCCCTCCAGCCGCTATGATCGTGAAGAGCAGGGCCATGAAGAGGAATGCCAATTGTCCGGTGGATGCATGCTCCATCTCATGAGAGGGCCTGAGGGAGTTGACAGCTGCAGTTGTGGAGAGCAGAAGGGAACCCTACACATGAATGTTTTTGTTGATGAGACTGAGCTATATACAAGCGTAGCAAATTAGCAAGATTGCTGGTAGATTTTGATGAAATCCAGCCAAAAACTGTACTCACAATCATATTTGAAAGGGAAGCTAGAATGATCGTCCGAAATCGACCGAGGTATGCGTCGGATAGAAACGCTCCTATCAAGGGGGAGAGAGATGAAGTACCCGAAACAATGCTGATCAGCGTTGCGGCTGCCACTTGATGCATGTGATATTTATCCTGAAGATACGAGATGAAATTGAGGGCTTGCCCTGCAGATGCAAGCCTCTCGCAGAGCTCGTTACCTACAAAGATCAATGACAGAGCCCTCGTAAAGACTAGAATACTTTGATCGAACACTTAGCAAAAAATGCTGTCCTTCTCTGATCGAGCTCTCATTTTGCAATATTTGTTAGACGGAAATTTGTGAAGTATGATATGTAAGTGCTTACCCATAATAAAAGGCATGCTCTTCCATCCTCCAAGGCGTTGGGCAGATTCAATACTGGACTTCGGGGGCTTCGAAGGTGACTGCGCGTTGATTTCTTTGTTGCCATCGATTGTCTCCTCCGAATTCTTGAGAGACGTTGTTGCTGGCAAGCCTGATAACTGGAGGCAGCTGCTGCTCACCTGAGCCCATCGGTTGCGCTCATCCTCATTGCAAAGTTGTGCGTCCCTCTCCATAGTATTACCGTGGATGTTGTATCTCTCCTTCCCTCTCCAGCCTGCTCGATCTTCCCATCTTATCTCCGTCTTTTTGCCAAATGTTGCAACTTTTGCGGACGTGCACTCCTCTTAGTAGACTCTTAAAATATTGAGAAAGTCAAGAGTCTCCCCACATGGAGCCCATAGGGACCCTCTCTTTTCCATATGTTCACATCCTCCTTATTCCACGTGGGAATTCTAGAATGATTCCTCTCGACTCCACACTCCTCCACATGCCTTCCACACGCTTGGCATGTGGCCTCTCTTATATTATTGGAACACATGGACATGAGCCCACCTCTTTATATGACTCACTCTTTCTATTTTCTAAAAACCCCATAATATCCCATACACAAATAACTCTCACCAATACCAAGGTATTTATAATTCATACCTATGGTATTTACAATGATCCATTTTACTCATTCTCTTAATCCCATACAATATATTAGAAAATAGAATTAAGTGAGAGCTGCTAGGCTACCACTTGATACTCAAACTCTTATCAAACATAGAAGAAAACAATACTAATGCCAAATAAAAAATATCAATTTTTGGCCTCACACCCCTTAATGAAGTCTAATCATGAAGGTAGTATTCTCCCAAGTCTAGTAGGAGTAGGTGTTTTTCATGACAGTTTGACCCCGTGTCAGTATTTTGCTCATAACTTTTCACTCTCGGTGGTCCAATTTGGATGAAGCTTATATCAGCGCAAAGCTCTCTTTAAGGATTATCATCCTATGTATTCATTTATTATATTAGATGTCAAACCAAAAATCTATGACTCTTTGTGTGTGACTCATGCCTCCATAAGGATGTATATGAATGGTAACAAAATTGTAAAGTATGCCAAAATTTTGGAAGGTGACAGTTGATTCCTAGGCCCTTGAAGCCTATTCCAGCATATGGACCATTTGAGAGGTGGGGGTTGGACTTTGTGGGACCACTCCCTCGCTCATCTCAGGGAAAAAATTATTTATTGATGGCCATAGATTATGTGACTCAGTGGGCAGAGGCAAAAGCCATAGTCAATAGCAAGGCAAGCACAGTTGCAAAATTTCTCTTTGATCAAATTTGTTCATGGTTTGGTTGTCCTTTGAAAATTCTCATTGATGGAGAAATGGTAAAAGATGTCTGAAAAAGAAATAGTCACACAAAGAAAGTCATAGATTTTTGATTTGACATCTAATACAATAATTGAAGACATACAATAATGCTCCTTGATGAGAGCTTCACGTTGATATAAGTTTCATCCAAACACCTACTCCTTCTACTGGTGTTGACGTGGGAGAATACTACCTCCATGATTAGACTTCATCAATGATCCAAGTTTCATAGAGGTTGCCTAGGAGGGAAGGAAGATCTCCCTTTGTGGCTTGGGAAATAGATAAACCGTGTATGCGCAATGAGCGGTTGAATAGACAACACTTTTGAGCACTTTGGAAGAGAAAACAATGGAAAAAGGGAAGAAATACTCAAGAGAGAGAACTTGAAGTGACCTTCATTACCAATAGAGTGAGACTCCACTCCAATGCAGCTCAAAATACTACAAACACAAGGGAGAAGAAGAGGTTTCATACGTACAAGAGGGAGCGAAATCTCCAAGACTACTCATAGAGAGAGAATGAACTAGAAAGAGATGGACTTAAGAGTCTACATAAGACAATATCTACAAGAGGTAGAGAAGGCTCATGGAAGAGGCTTGAGGAGACTAGAGCTACAGAAACATGAGGCCTAGTGGTGGAAGAGATTATGAATAAGGGAGAGGAGTGCTCCTTTTATAGAGATTTTGTCACCCTCTTTCAACCATTTAAAATTGCTGCCTGTAGATTCCTTTCCCCATCAGTCACATTAAGCCCGTATGTCACCATCCATGTCCTTTTTGGCTACTCTTGCCATGTGTCCCATCAAAAGATGCTCAAGACTCTTAAAATATTGAGAAAGTCAAGAGTTTCCCCACATGGAGCCCATAGGGACCCTCTCTTTTCCATATGTCCACATCCTCCTTATTCCACATAGGAATTCTAGAAGGATTCCTTTTGACTCCACACTCCTCCACATGCCTTCCACATGCTTGGCATGTGATCTCTCTTATATTATTAGAACACATGGACATGAGCCCACCTCTTTATATGACTCACTCTTTCTATTTTCTAAAAACCCCATAATATCCCATACACAAATAACTCTCACCCCATACCAAGGTATTTATCATTCATACAAATGGTATTTACAATGATCCATTCCACTCATCCTCTCAATCCCATACAATATCTTAGAAAATATAAATAAGTGAGAGCCGCTAGGCTATCACTTGATATCAAACGCTTATCAAACATAGAGAAAAATAATACCAATGCCAAATGAAAAATATCAATTTTTGGCGTCACATCTTTCCCCCGCCTAGCAAATCCTCTCTAGTGATAGAAAGCATCTGTTGGCCCTCAAGGTGGTTGAGCATAGAAGAATTTAAGGTGATACTCATTGGTGCGTCCGGGTATCACCATGTCATCAACATCCTCAAGCTGATAGGTTCCATTGGTGAACTTCTTCTTGACTCGATATCGTCCCTCCCATCGGTTGATAAACTTTTTGTCTAGCTGCTTGTCCAGACGGCTATCAAATCTCATAACCAAATCTCTTCTACAATATCTTTCTTCTTGTGTAATTTGGTGTCAAAACGGGCCTTGTGCCTTTTTTGAGAAGCTTCCAAGTTTTGTGAGGCTTGTAATCTGCATTCATCCAAGGCTTCTAGCTATACTAAGCATTGAGCATAAGCATCCTCCTATCCTTCTATTCTTGCAACAGTAGTGCGAAGACTATGTATCTCCAACTTAATAGGCAAAATGGCTTCTATTCTATACACTAGTTGGAATGGTGTAAACCCAATAGCTAGCTTGTATGTGGTTTTGTAAGCCCATAATACTTCTGCCAAGTGCCTATCATAATGCCTTTTCTTGGTGTCTACAAGCTTTCCCATTGAATTGCACAGTAATCCATTTGTTTTCTCAGCCAAGCCATTACATTTGGGATAGTATGGCGTGGACATGCTATGATTTATCTTTAGCTTATGGACTACATCTTTAATTAGTTCATATCTAAAAAACAATAAGAGCCAAATGGCTCAAGCATAAACACCATCCATGGGCATATGCATCAACAATATCTCATCCAAGAGAGCATAACACTATCAGTGCATCACCTACAATGTGTCAAATGGCTGTCCCTCAACATAAAATAGCATCCATGTGCAAAGCGTCCATAAAAAATAGCATCCCACAAGGCAATCTGGGCCTATCAGCGCATCCAATAGGGATCGCAATGCATCTAAATGGCCTATAAATCATCCACTGCAACCCAATGCACACCACGAATGAGCGCACACAGCTCAAACTGCAACCAGAGTGATCTGCATAAGGTATGCTCAAGAAATCATGGTCCCACGGTAATGATCGGTACTAAAAGTAGAACGTGAGATGCCTCAAACCATGGGCGCCATTGCATAATCAGACTCAGCAAGACAATCTGCAAATATCTCTCTTCTGCTGGAACTCCAAAATCCCAACCAATGAGTGAGAAATGGGAGTCAACACTTATCCACCGCCATGTGGCATAAATCTAAGGTTTCAAAACCTTAGAATGAAAAATGCATAATAGAGAGACGAAATCAAATACATAGAGATCTGTATCTCTAAAAATACTCCACCGAATCTCGCAAGAAGTGATAGGTAGGGGTTTTTAGACATCCGAAACGCAATGGGACAGACGGTTTTGGAAACTGTGGTCCCAATCACTGGGTCCAACACACGGACTGAAAAACGTTTTTGGAAACTGAACTGTTTGTAAACTCTACCGAAGTGCGAATGATGAGCAACATAGAAGTTTTAGGACCTCTTGAGTCTACCGGAACTGACAGATCTACAAATGGTTGCTCCAAACTTGAGTTTCAACACCCGGGCAGCAAAAACATTGAATCTGACACATTGAGTCGAAAGTCCAACGAAATGATCCCAAATTCAAGAATGAAGGTGTTTCCAAGCTCCTGAAGTGAAATGGACACTAAAAGCAGGCAATGGTTGCCTCTACAAGTCAAATACGAAGTCTCTATCGTTGAACGGAACAGGGAAAAGCTCAAAAAATGACTTTTTCTTTGAAAACACTTAACAGGCTCTCAAAACCACTTTGCAAAACCAAAGTGACTTTTCCAAAGGTTCCTTCAAGGTCTCTGTGCACTCGGATGCAAGTAAAGTCACCCACAAAGCTTCCCACAGAGCTTCTCCTTCCTCCCACAGGGCTGTTGAGCTTCCAGGCATTCATGCACACTCAGCTAGATCTTGATACCAGCTGAGAGTGCTCTCAACGGAAGCAGAACGGAAGAGGGAGAGAGAAATAGAGAGCCACACAAGTTTTTTGTGGGTGCAAAACACCCTAATCTTCGTTTTCATTCATTTATATATGTGTTTGAGTATTGTACATAACCGGAGTAAAGGCACAGTAACCTTTAACCCCCACAAGCCCAATGTAGTTTGCAAAAATTAGGGGTAAATGTAAGGCTGCATGTATCGTGTTCCTGCCAATGTTTCTTGCTCCTTTTCCAGTGTATGCTAGAAGCAGGTCTCTTTGTTTTTCTGCATTGTTTGTGTCTCTGTGGGAGTATTGTCAGAGGAGCACTTGTACAATTAGGAGCAGCACATATGTTTTGCCTATTCCTGCGTTCCGGAGAGGAAAAGATGTATTGGTGTTGTCGGATCCTTTCTTTTCTTTAAAATTATGTCGTCCACTATGAGACGTTGTTTCTCATTTAGATTCCTGAAAAGCTTGTAGTATTCTTCATTTGGTATTCGTTTTGCTGTGTTTGTGGGTGTTGCATTGAATTTCTTTTGGTTTGAATGCGTGCCAATGTCAAGGTTGAGGGCATATTGGTCGTGCTCGTGCCATGAATCGGATGAGGTTGCCAATGAAGCACATTTGCTTTCGGGTCCCTGGTGTTCTTCAATTGGAAGAATTGTTTTTTGATATTGGCTTCTATTCATTTCTATTGTTTGCTCATTCATTGTGTAAGTTTCTTGCCATGTTTCTTTGTCAGTCTATATTGAGTGCTCGTTCACAATGAATGGTAAGTATAGCATGCAAAGCTCTCTAAAGTGGTTTTCGAGGTCTATTTCTCTTGAGGAGTTGTTGAATCTTATTATCTTTGGTCTTTTCCTTTTATTTGCTTGTATATTGGCTCGCAAATTGTGCTAGGCAAATGTCTTGTAATGTTCCATTTCGATTCTTGTACTTTGTCACAATGTTGTCAAAAAATATTTTTGTGATTTGTGGTTCCAATTGTTCCAATTGCCATCTTTGTTTTAGCAACAGTGTTCGTTCTTCTGGCTTGCTCTGTGTTTATGTACATAAACTCTCTTGTGTTGCTATGTAGCAATAATGAGAGGGACAAATATACGGCTTGTTGTGCACTAATGTGTTGTGTATTTAGTATTGCGTTTCCCATTTTCCTTACTCTTTCATTTGCTGGTGCTCCATCTCTGATGCATTGATCTATTGCCTGTTTCACTGCCTCTATTGTTGCTTTGTTTGACTTTGCCATGTATGAAGTGCAATATGTTACTGCTCTGTGCGGATTTACAATGAATTGTATGTCCATGTTTGCTCCCCATAGTTTTGACAGTTTTGTGTTGAAGTTGTTTGTAGATATGTCTTTTGGATGTCTCTTCAAAAACACCATTGGTTGTGTTAGCCTTGATCTTAAGGCAACCATATATTGGTTTTCTGTCAACCTGTCATCCAGTAAACTACCCATATCTTTCTGATTGCTTCATTGTTTCTTACAAAACTTATATCAAAGCGAAGCCCATTTCAACGCTCATCTTGATATGCATTTGAATATTTGATGTCAAGTCTCTATTACAAGTTATGGGTCTCTGTGTCTTATGATATTTTATAGAGTGTTTTAATCTAATTGTAAAGGTATCTATGAAGGAGGTGCAATGTTTCCCCGTAATCTACCCATCCGGCCCAATTAGTCCCTTCAAAGTCCTTGATATATATAAGTTCATGTCATGTTAAGCCACAAGATCTTCTTTCAACAACGTATCACTCTTCTCTTTGGTGCAGACTGGCTTGCTGAGATTATGGCCTCCGTTGATCCTTTCCTTCTCCCTATGTTTGAGTACAACATCACTTGGGATGTTACCATCTTCATTCTCATCTAAGGGATGAAAGTCATGTGTGGTCTCTTGGTATAAAAGCTTCTTTTAATGTCCCTTTCCCAGTGATAAATATCTCTATCACTCAATTTGAAAGCAGGAGGAAGTGAAGAGGTGCGTGAAGTTTATTACCCCCAACTTCATGTCACAATAGTATGATCAAAAGGTATTTTCAGACTCTGTAGTGTGTGTGTGTGTGTGTGTGTGTGTTTAAAAAAAGAAACCTATAAACAACACAGCACACGATGCTTAGATAAAGGTGGAAAAAACTTTTATTAACATTTGACTTATGGATTCTCATGAGTACAACTGGCAAAAAAGTATTGAATTCATCCGGTTGTCTAGGCTCCGAGGTTGGGATCCACTTACCTGCCACCATCCAAGAGAAATTAGGTGTTAGAACATCATAGCTTCAATTGGGTAGACAAGTAATGCCTATTTACCCTGGCTCGTTATCGCTTTACCAAAGAACCAAACAAACCTCAAGATTCAAAAAGTTGAAAGTGAAATGTGTATGACGTAATAAGTGTATTTGGGTAGGGATTACAATCCGTGTGAAAGTTTATCCTGGGGAAGGTACTCCCTACTACACTTATTATCATGCACACTTGAGCCTAGCATCCCTATGTTAGAAAAAAGACTTGCAATTATCTTTAAGAATTTGAACTAGATGAAGGCATACAAACCATTTAGAACTATTGGAAGAAAAAATCATATTATTAACAAGAGCTTTAAAAGATGCCATCACCACGTTAGTTATGTCTACATATAGGAAATGCCTTAAGGGAGTATATGCCAAGTTTTTAAAAGCCTGAACAACATCTAAATCACATTCGTTCAGATTAGGAGTAATGGAAAGAAGAACCTCTATTATTGACTAACAGTGTAGGCATTACCATCGAAGTGTATATATTCACACCTTTTATAGAAAGAGGGAGAGATAGAGTCAAAATATTAATGTCAAAAATTACTACATGTTAATTATTAATTATGCAAGGTAAAAAAGAACTTTTAAAATAATTATTAGGGCACCTATATACATATGCATAACCAAAACAAAGAAAACATAACTCTAAAAGAAGTAAAAAGCATTTAAGCACAAGTAATTAGCAATACAACTAAGAAAACCATATGCCTTAAGAGAAATTTGTTTAAGGGATATGTATTGCTATATAGAGCTAGATATCAGACATCTATGGGAGATTTAGGGGCTAGGGCTGGGCAGTGGTAGTGAAGTTGAAGTTAAGACAATCTATGGGTAACATAAGGCTCTTATGAGAGTCATAGTACATGGCATGGAAGAAATATTACTCATAGCCCGACTTGGAGGCTGCCAGAGATCTAAAACAAACAAGGTTGTAAAAAAGGAGCATGTGTGACCTTTTGAAGTATGGTCCCATTGAGTTTGTGTCTTTAAGGTGCAACGGTGCTCAAGACTGTACTGAGCACTCTCATGTGAAAAACAAAGCCCAGCAGTCGAGGTGAAGTACTATAGGTCCGCAGCATCCACGCGATCGTACCAGTAGTCAAAGTGAGGTGTGCAGGCTAGTAGACTCCACTGTGTAGTGCCAGCATGCAAGGGCCATGGAGTCCAACTACTATCCAAGCCTCTAGAAATCTGCACGGGAGGGGGTTTATGGCCCACTAGCATGCTCACAGTCTGCAAGAGGTACTAGGTAGTACACAGAGAATAGGGAGGTAGGGAGGCATGTAGTGAAACTAGGCATAATTACAGTTACTTACATAGGCTAGGAGTATGAAGTCGAGGGGGCATCGGTCCAAAAAGTCAAGGAGAGGGTAGTTAGACTACCGTGTAGGTTAGGGCAATGAGACTACATATGCTTAGGTAATATAACTAGGCTTTGAAGTAGGGGAAGGGAGTCAGTTGGGGTGAGGGGAGTTAGAGTAGCGGTTTTAGTTTTAAAATTTGTTTAGTTAGTCTAGTTTTAGCGCATTTAGAAAACTTTTATCTCTCTATCGCATAATAATTTTTTTAGACTATTTAAAAAAACTTAACTACTAAAAGCATTTAGAAAAAAAAAAGACTTCTTTAATAAGCTTTAGATAAAAAAGAGAAAAAAATAGAAGGTTTAGGAAATATCTAGTACAAACACGGGATATCGAACAAGTAGATAAACATTAATAGAAATTAGAATAGGTCATAAAAAAGAACAATAATAATGAAAAAAAGAGAAAAAAGGGGGGAGGAGTTTAATAAAAAAGGAATTAAATTTAAAGAAACAAATTAATTTAAAAAAAGGGGGTTAAAATAATCAAATTCATGATAGCAATAAAATAAGAAAGAATAGAGACAAAATTTGGTTTTATTAGGAAAAATAAAGGAGATAAGTAAGGGAGTTAAATTTTGTGGGGAAGATGGGGAGAGGGGGTCAAAAGAGAGAGGGAGAGAGAGATTAATATATACATAAATATACACATATATACATACATTAAGAAGGAGAAAGGCTTTGACTAGGGATAAGTTTAGGGCAGAGATTAACTGGGGGGGTTTTGTAGAGATGAGAAATAAACAGAGAGAGGGGGGGGAAGGAAAAAGTGGGGATAATTGTGAATATCCAAATGTCAGTAACCATATGATTACATGTAAGAGTGTAGAAAATGTGTGTGTGTGTGTGTGTGTGTGTGTGTGTGTGTGTGTGTGTGTGTGTGTGGAGTAGACATTTACAACACCCCTTTCGATAGTGAAGAGTAGACAAATTTGGAGTAGGAAAGAGAAATGTTTAATAGATAAGCTTTGCAATAAACATCATAAAAAATGAAGTAGCATCATTAAAGGATGAACAATTTTTTCCAAAAGAGAAAATGAGAGCAGTAGAGCTTTGAAAAGTCATTGGTAGCATCACTTTTATTGCAGAGAGGAATCTACCTACTTGCCACCATTCAACAAGAAAAACATGATGAGAACCAATTAAACCTTAGTTGGGAAGACAGGTGTCATAAACACCCCTCCCTTGTTATCAGAGTCACAATAAAAATAAACACTTGACAACTAACTTACAAAGCAAGTTAGAGAAATTATGAGTGCAAAGTTAGTATGGAGTAACGGTATGATCACTAGAAGTAAGTGAGAGAGAGAAAGGGTTTTAATTAACAAGAGTTTAATAAAATAGGGGTGGTTTGAGGGGGTTAAGAGGGGAGAAAAAGATCTTTTAGAGAATGTAAGCAAATAGAGGAAATAGGGAGCAAATAGAAGGTAAAAAGAAGGGGGAAGAGAGGAATTGAGGGATTTAATTTAGGAAGAGAAAAAAAGGGGGGGGGGGAGTAGGGTAAAATAGTAGACAAAATAGAAATTAATAGTACAAAATTAAGGAAAAATTAGGGAGATTAGAAAACTAGGAAGAATAGGAAAAAGGGGAGATTAGAAAACTAGGGAAAAAATAGGAAAATTAGGGAGATTAGAAAACTAGGAAAGATAGGCAAAAAAGGGGATTAGAAAAAAATAGGAAATTAGGGAAATAGGAAATTAGAAAAAATAGGAAAATAGGGTAATTAGAAATTAGAAAAGATAGGAAAATAAGGAAACAAGGAAGATGGTGGAAAATTAATAAGGGGTTAGGAATTTAGGGGAAGATTAGGAAAAAAGGAGGGAATGTAAATGAGAGAGGAAGGACAAAGAGTGTACATGTAAGGGGGGAGAGGAATTTAAAAAGAGAAGGGAGGGGGGGTTAAGGGGGTTGGGGGGGGGAAGGAAAATATGTATAAGTAATTGTAAAGGAAAAAAGTGAATAGGAAGTGTGTGTAATTCCACACAAAAAAAAAGTGTGTGTGAGTGTGTGTGTATGTGTGTATGTGTGTGTGTGTGTGCGTGTGTGTGTGTGTGTGTATTGACCCTCTTTTTTTCCTTTTTGTTTCCTTAGGTAATTGTAGTTTTTTAATCCTTATATATCTTTACTTTTTGATCCTAAGATTCTCTTGTTTTTCTATTTTAATTTTTGTCTTATTTTGTTAATGGCCTCTTTTTTCTTTCTTAAATTAAAGTACCTAAAAGTTTCCCCCCTAAATCTTAATCCAATTACTTTATTCTTCATTCTGTTGCCTTATTCTATTTATTCAATTTCTTTTATTCACTAATACACTTCAAAATATTTTATTTGATCAATTTCTTTATTCAAAGTAATCTAACTTATTAAATCATTAATTGTTCTTTACGTTTTAGTTTTTTATTTTACCTCTTTGGTCTATCATTTTTAACTTTATTCATTTATTGAGATGGTCTAGTGTGGAATACCCCCCTTGAGTGTTATTTTATTATAAAAATAGATGATCTTTACATCTCAACTAAGAATGTGGACCACCCCCCTTTTGTAATTGTTGACAGAAGAAGGTGGATTAATCATGGCACTCTTTAAATTATGGAATCAATACAGTATTTACTCTAGAATTTGGAGGGTTTTTCTTATTCCTAGGTAAAGTAATAAGAAGGTAAGGAACACATGCATTACTTGTCTACCCAAATTAAGCTATATTGTGCTAACATATGGTTTATTTGGATTGTGGTAAGTGGACCCTGACCTCGAAACCTAGACTACCTGATGGATTCGACACTTTTCTATCTATCTTGTGGTTTTTTTTTGCTTTTTTTTTGCCAAAATTAAATACAAAACTCTAAATTTGTTACTATTTTATCAAAATATTCAACGCAGTTGTCTCAAATACTTTTGTCATTGTCTCATATATACCTTTTTTATCCAAATCATGGAATTCAATGTATAAATCATTTATTGATGGGACTATTAAATCTACACACACACTTATGAAAACGACCCCCCCTCCTGAATATTAAATTTGTTTTCCCCCCATGGCAACCCTACTGTTACCCACAACAGTGCCCACCACCCTTTCTTGCTTAACATCCCTTAGGCATTCCTGCTGCTATATGCTCACACGTGACCTTATTTAAAGCCATGTGAACTTTTTAAGCTCACTCCACCGCCTCTATGAGTTTTTCTCCTCAGCCTCCTTTTATTCCTTATCTTCGTTGCCTTGTACTTTTGCAGGGCCATCTTCATAGTCAGTGGCATATTGCTGCCCTTTTGAGCTCAAGTGCTTGTTGGCAACCTCTTTTTCCTCATGGACCCCCGAGTCCTCTATCTCTTCGCTTCCCCATTCAACTCTAGCTTCTATAAGGTTAGGTAAATAGATGCTCTTCCTTCGTTTTGCAAGTCTTTTTTAGCGCATGTGCCGCCCACATCACTTTTTTCCATGCTTCCACACAACTGCCCTTTTACATTCATTTGGGTTTACATCTTGTTTTTCCACCTTTTTCTTATAGATCTACTCTAACCTCTAGCTCTTTATGGGAGGTATGTACTTTGTCTCTCCTCAACAATCAGTCTCCAAAGCCCCTATTCTCACTAGCAGGTCCCACCCTTTGAAGTTCATTATTAGCAAAGGTGCCTTCATGCCCTGCCCTTGCTTCTACTCATGTACTCGATCAGCACTTCCGCAAAGCCTTGAATTCCCTCTTCTCTTGGCATCTTTTGTTGTCACTTTTGGGTTCTTAGCCGTCTACTCATTGCCACCTTCCCTTGTATAATCTGTCATCAACTCATCTTTTGCTTTGATCTTACACACACACACACACACACATATTGTGTGTGTGTATTGTTATGGATAGATTTAACCAAAGTAAAAGGCATAAATATGTGTGTATGCTTGTATGTGTGGCATAAGGCCCAGGGTTGAGGTGGCAAGGCATGACCATGTGCCACCCTTCCATGTAAGAGGACCCATAAGGTGTGTTGTACATAATCCATGGTAGTAATAATATCAAATGATAAGGTGGCATGGGTCCTCCATGCACCACCCCTCCACCTAGGTGGTCCCATGCCTGCATTTAGTGAGATATGGCCCAAGGACCATGGGAGAAGTAATATAAAATAGGCGGAGATGGATATTATATTGGATTATTCCCTCCATGTAGGATAGGCCCATGTGGGGAGGGTGTAGAAAGTCCAAGAATGTAAGTTAAGCCATGCCAAATTCCTTCAGTATCTCTCCAGCGTACTTCAGCTATGAAATGAAGATCTATTTCGGCTCCTGCCAAACTTCAATCCCCAAACAGAAATGCATCAGTCCGAGGTCTGTCATTTCAAACTCTCTTCCTAGCAAATGCTTCGTCTACGAGATCTTCTCTTCATGGTTCCCTGTTATGACAAGGTCGTTCACATAAAGGACCACGATCATACACCTGCCTCCTTCTCTGAAGATATACAAATTTGCATCAGATGGGCTTCTCTTGAACCCGTTTTGCAGAAAAGTAGGCATCAATTCGTTAATACCACGCTCATGGGGCCTGTTTCAGCCCATAAAGTGCCTTCTTCAGTTTGCAGACTTTACCTTCTGAACTGGGGATCTCAAAACCTGGTGGTTGTTCCATGTATACCTCCTCCTTGAGATCTCCATTCAGAAAGGCGGATTTCACATCCATATGAAACACGGGCCAACTTCCCTGAGTAGCTAAAGCCAAAACACTACGAATTGTGGTTAGTCGCGAGCTGTGGGAGCAAAAGTATCTTGATAATCAAAACCATGTACCTGTGCAAATCCTTTTGCCACAAGCTGAGCCTTGTACTTATCCAACGTGCTGTCGGACTTGTACTTGGTCTTGTACACCCACTTGGTTCTGATTACCTTGCGTTTTGGTGGTCAATCCACAAGGTCCCAAGTGTTGTTCTTCATTATGGAGCCATACTCTGATTGCATAGCCTCCATCCACCTATCATTGCCCTGTGCCTCTTCAAGACACTTGGGTTCATCAGCATGGATCACTTCTATCATCAAAGCATAGTTGACCAAGTATTCCTGCGCCCTTCTTTGCTCCTCTAATCTCTTGGACCGGTGATATTTGGATGGTTCCTCCTCAATGGCTAGAGGTTCTCTACCGTCCAAAAGCTACTTTATCCACTTTGGGAATGGCCGTTTCCATTGTGGTTCTACAGGCTCTTCTTCATCTTCTTTGTCTTGAATCCTCCCAAGCACCATTGGGGGAGTTGGGTCTGCTACTGGTGGGGGTACTGGATCGATATCTTGGTCCTGGTTGTCTGGGAAGGAAGTATCCTTCTCCAATTGATGCGGCTATTCTGAGAAGACCACATCGCGACTCACAATTACCTTCTTGCTAACAAGGTTATAGAGACGGTAACCCTTCGCCTCTTCACTGTAACCCAAGAAAATACACTTTCGGCTCTTCGGTTCCCACTTGGTCCTAGTAGCATCAGGGACATGCACAAAACAGTCACATCCAAAAACTCTAAAATGTGCAGCTGAAGGAGGTTTCTTACCAGAAAGGCTTGCAGTGGAGTCATCTCATTCATAGCCTTCGTGTAGCTACAATTCAGGATGTAAATTGCAGTCTTACATGCTTCAGCCCAAAAAGTCTTTGGCAAATCTTTCCCTTTCATCATAGTCCGGCCCATTTCACAGATGACGCGCACCTTGCGTTCTGCTACTCCAGTTTTCTATGATGTATGTGGCGGAGGTTTTTGCCTCTTGATTTTGTGACTTTTGCAGTAACTTTCGAATTCAGTTGATGTGAACTCTCCCTCTGTCTGATCTCAACTTCTTCACCTTCCTCCCCGTTTCTTTCTCGACCATTACATGCCATTCCTTGAACCTACTAAAAGCCTCATCTTTAGTCTTCAGGAAGTATATCCATATCCTTCTACTGTAGTCGTCGATCAGCGTCATGAAGTAGTAGGAACCACCCAAAGCTTCCATCTCCATCTTTCCATAGAGGTTCGTGTGAACGAGCTCTAGAGGAGCCTTTGCCCTACTAGCCTCTTTAGGAAAGGCATGCCGATGCTGCTTGCCCATCATGCAAGCTTCACATACATCGGGCAGATCTGTAATTTCTGGTAGGTCTGCAATCATTCCACTTTTATGCATCTCCTTCAAAGAGCTAAGGTTTAGATGACCAAACCTCTCATGCCATAGCTTAGTGTTCTTCACATCTGCTCGAGCACTGAAAGCTGAGAGTTGGTAAATGTTGTTGCGCCGTGTACCTTTACCAACAACCTTCCCTTAAAGATCCAGAATCTGTGCACCATTCTTATCGAGAATTGAACTTTGAGGTCCCGATCCGTGATTGCAGAAACGGACAACAAGTTCCTCTTGATATCTGGCACATAAAGAACATCGGACAACTGTTTTACAACTCCATCTGACTTGAGAGCAATCATACCTTTTCCTTTCGCTAGACATTTTGCATCATTGCCAACTGCTACCAGGATGTCATTCCCTACCGATTGTAGAGAGGTATACCAATCCTTCTGACTGGTCATGTGGCGTGATGCACCACTGTCAATGATCCACGGTTCATCCGCAGGTACATGAATTGCCTCCATGCAAATCTCCTCAATTGCGATGAACAGCTCTACTGGTACTACCTACGCGCTGTTGCTAGACTCTTTCTTTACTCTGTTCTTCTCATCTGCAATCTTCTTTCGGCACTCATTCTGCTTGTGCCCTTGTTGCAATAGATGCACTTGATCTTCTTCTTTCCCTTTTTATCATCAGAAGAAGATGGGTTACTAGAGTCCTTACCCTTACCTTTCTTTGATCCAGGTCCAGAAAGCCGAATCTTCTCTAGTTCTCATCTTTTGACGCATCTCCTCCTCCAGAAGCATCGCGCTGAAATCCTCAAAGTTGAGGGGCGGATTTCTGTTCTACGTATTCAGCACTGTAACAAGACCATCATACTTTGGTGGGAGAATCCGTATGCACCTTTGTGGTAGATTCTTGCTGGTGATGGTGATGCCAATCACAGTCATCTGATCGCGCAAATTCTTCACCCTAGTGATGAACTTGTTTGCCGCTTCAGACTTAGACAACTTCTCGTTTGCAAGTTGAGTCTCCAGATTCTGAATCTGCGTTTGATTCATGGTCTCATACTGATTTTTCAAGACCATCCATGCCTCCACTATGGTGACATGTTGAATTAACACCATGATGGAATCACTAACACTGCAGACAATAGAACACACCACATCTGCATTTCTTCTTATCCACGCGAGAATCTCATTCGCAGTTGGTACTATCTGTTGTCCTGCATTGGCTGGATCGGATCTCGCAACCGGCCTCACGTCCACCCCAGTAGCAGTGTCCCAAAGCTCGTATGCACTTAGGATGGTCTTCATCTTGAACTTCCAAAGTGGATAGTTAGAGCCATCCAACTTTCTGCTTTCGCTGAATGGTGGGATTCGCAGTCTTACGGGCTAGGCCATCTCTCACAATCTGCTCGCTTTGAACAGAAAACACACTACCAAATCTTCTTGCTAGAGTCCAAGCTCTGATACCATGTAAGAAAATAATACAACATCTATGCTCAATAGATAACTGGATCTTGTACGCAAGAGAGAAAACAAGATAGTATGGAGAATCAAAAATTTGATTACTGTAGAACTGATACAATAGATGGCACTGCCTCCCAACCGTGCGCTCCTGTGAAAGAAGCTTCGATGGCGTGCTGGAAACAGTAGAAGACGGAGGCTGGATGCTAAGGAATCAGGGTTGCTATAGCCAGTGATGAAATGGGCCACGGGCTTGCTCTTATATAGCCACCAGTCGTAGTCCATTAGGCTCAATTGGGTGACCAACCTAGTTTGCCCAAAACGGTCAACTGGGGGTCGGTCCCGAAATAGGCCACCGACCATACGATAGAATCGGTGCGTAAAACAGAGCCTAACCGACTACAACTGTTGGCTATATAAGAGCAAGCCCGTGAAGCCCATTTCATCACTGGCTGCAGCAACCCTGATTCCTTAGCATCCAGCCTCCATCTTCTACTGTTTCCAACACACCATCGAAGCTTCTTTCACAGGAGTTCACAGTTGGGAGGCAGCACCATACTATCTTATTTTCTCTCTTGCATACGAGATCCTGTTATCTATTGAGCACAGACGTATTATTTTCTTTCATGGTATCAGAGCCTTGACTCTAGCAAGAAGATTTGGTAGTGTGTTTTCTGTTTGCGAGCAGATTGTGAGAGATGGCCTAGCCCGTAAGACTGCGAATCCCACCGTTCAGCGAAAGCAGAAAGTTGGATGGCTCTAACTATCCACTTTGGAAGTTCAAGATGAAGACCATCCTAAGTGCATACGAGCTTTGGGACACTGCTACTGGGGTGGACGTGAGGCCGGTTGCGAGATCCGATCCAGCCAATGCAGGACAACAGATAGTACCAACTGCGAATGAGATTCTCGCGTGGATAAGAAGAAATGCAGATGTGGTGTGTTCTATTGTCTGCAGTGTTAGTGATTCCATCATGGTGTTAATTCAACATGTCACCACAGCAGAGGAGGCATGGATGGTCTTGAAAAATCAATACGAGACCACGAATCAAATGTAGATTCAGAATCTGGAGACTCAAGTCGCAAATGAGAAGTTGTCTAAGTCTAAAGCGATAGAGAAGTTCATCACCAAGGTGAAGAATCTGCACGATCAGATGACTCCGATTGGCATCACCATCACCAACGAGAATCTAGCATGAAGGTGCATACGGATTCTCCCACCAAAGTACGACAGTCTTGTTATGGCACTGAATACACAAAACAGAAATCTGCCCCTCAACTTTGAGGATTTTAGCATGATGCTTCTGGAGGAGGAGATGCATCAAAAGACGAGGACTAGAGAAGATTCGGCTTTCTGGACCGAATCAAAGAAAGGTAAGGGTAAGGACTCTGGTAACCCATCTTCTTCTAATGATAAAAAGAGAAAGAAGAAGATCAAGTGCTTCTATTGCAACAAGGCAAGGCACAAGCAGAATGAGTGCCGAAAGAAGATTGCAGATGAGAAGAACGGAGTAAAGAAAGAGTCCAGCAACAGCGTGCAGGCAGTACCAGTAGAGCTGTTCATCATAATTGAGGAGATTTGCATGGAGGCAATTCATGTACCTGCGGATGAGCTGTGGATCATTGACAGTGGTGCATCGCGTCACATGACCAGTCGGAAGGATTGGTATATCTCTCTACAACCAGTAGGGAATGACATCCTAGTAGCAGTCGGCAATGATGCAAAATTTCTAGCAAAAGGAAAAGGTACAATTGCTCTCAAGTTAGATGGAGTTGTAAAATAGTTGTCCAATGTTCTTTATGTGCCAAATATCAAGAGGAACTTGTTGTCCATTTCTGCAATCACAGATCGGGACCTCAAAGTTCAATTCGATAAGAATGGTGCACAGATTCTGGATCTTTAAGGGAAGATCATTGGTAAAGGTACACGGCACAACAACATTTACGAACTCTTGACTTTCGGTACTCGAGCAGATGTGAAGAACACTAAGCTGTGGCATGAGAGGTTTGGTCATCTAAACCTTAGTTCTTTGAAGGAGATGCATAAAAATGGAATGATTGCAGACCTACTAGAAATTTTAGATCTGCCCGATGTATGTGAAGCTTGCATGTGGGCAAGCAGATCGGCATCCCTTTCCTAAAGAGGCCAGCAGGGCAAAGGCTCCTCTAGAGCTCATTCACACGGACCTCTGCGGAAAGATGGAGATGGAAGCTTTGGGTGGTTCCTACTACTTCATGACGCTGATCGAAGACTACAGTAGAAGGATATGGATATACTTCCTGAAGACTAAAGACGAGGCTTTTAGTAGGTTCAAGGAATGGCATGTAATGGTCGAGAAAGAAACGGGGAGGAAGGTGAAGAAGTTGAGATCAGATAGAGGTGGAGAGTTCACATCAACTAAATTCAAAAGTTACTACAAAAGTCACGGAATCAAGAGGCAGAAACCCCCACCACATACATCACAGCAAAATGGAGTAGCAGAACGCAAGATGCGCATCATCTACAAAATAGGCCGGAGTATGATGAAAGGGAAAGTTTTGCCAAAGACTTTCTGGGCTGAAGCATGTAACACTGCAGTTTACATCTTGAATCATAGCTACACGAAGGCTGTGAATGGGATGACTCCACTGCAAGCCATTTCTGGTAAGAAACCTTCAGCTGCATATTTCAGAGTTTTTGGATGTGACTGTTTTGTGCATGTCCCTGATGCTACCAGGACCAAATGGGAATTGAAGAGCCGGAAGTATATTTTCTTGAGCTACAGTGAAGAGGCGAAGGGTTACTGTCTCTATAACCATGTTACCAAGAAGGTAATTGTAAGTCATGATGTGGTCTTCTCAGAACAGCCGCATCAATTGGAGGAGGATGCTTCCTTCCCATACAACCAGGACTAGGATATCCATCCAGTACCGCCACCAGTAGCAGACCGAACTCCCCCAACGGTGCTTGGGAGGATTGAAGACAAAGAAGATGAAGAAGAGCCTGCATAACCACAACGGCAACGGCCATTCCTGAAGTGGATAAAGTAGCTTTTGGATGGCAGAGAACCTCCAGCCATTGAGGAGGAACCATCCGAACACCGCCAGTCCAAGAGATTAGAGGAGCAAAGAAGGGCGCAGGAACACTTGGTCAACTATGCTTTGATGACAGAAGTGATTCGTGCTGATGAACCCAAGTGTCTTGAAGAGGCATAAGGTGATGATAGGTGGATGGAGGCTATGCAGTCGGAGTATGGCTCCATAATGAAGAACAACACTTGGAACCTTGTGGATCGACCACCAAAATGCAAGGTAATCGGAATCAAGTGGGTGTACAAGACCAAGTACAAGTTCGACGGCACGTTGGATAAGTACAAGGCTCGGCTCATGGCAAAATGATTTGCACAAATACATGGTTTTGATTATCAAGATACTTTTGCTCCCACAACTCGACTAACCACAATTCGTAGTGTTTTGGCTTTAGCTGCCCAAGGAAGTTGGCCCGTGTTTCAGATGGATGTGAAATCCGCCTTTCAGAATGGAGATCTCAAGGAGGTATACGTCGAACAACCACCAAGTTTTGAGATCCTCGCTTCAGAAGGTAAAGTCTGCAAACTAAAGAAGGCACTTTATGGGCTAAAACAGGCCCCACGAGCATGGTACCAGTGAATTGATGCCTACTTTCTGCAAAACGGGTTCAGGAGGAGCCCATCTAATTTGTATATCTTAAGAGAAGGAGGCAGGTGTATGATCATGGTCCTTTATGTGGACAACCTTGTCATAACAGGGAACCATGAAGAGAAGATCTCGCAGACGAAGCATTTGCTAGGAAGAGAGATTGAAATGACAGACCTCGGACTGATGCATTTCTGTTTGGGGATTGAAGTTTGGCAGGAGCCGAAACACATCTTCATTTCACAACTGAAGTATGCTGGAGAGATACTAAAGGCACTTGGCATGGCTGAGTGCAAGACAGTTGGTACCCCTATGGAGGTTGACGCGAAGCTCTCAAACAAGGATTCATCACCACTGGTGGACGAAGCGAAGTACAGAAGGCTTGTGGGAAGCTTGATTTACCTGTGCAACACACGGCCGAACATCAATTTTGTGACTGGTGTACGAAGCAGGTTTTCCAATAAGCCCTGGGAGAACCATTGGAGGGCAGGGATGTGGGCACTGAAATACATCAAAGGCACACTTGATTATGGCATCACCTATACTAAGGGCAACATCTTGACCGGATTCTGTGACTTGGATTGGGCAGGAGACTTGGACAGCCGGAGATTAGTGATAGGGTATTGTTTCTCACTTGGATCTAGAGTTGTGTCATGGGTCAGCAAGAAGCAACCCACAGTTGCTTTTTCTTCTACCAAGGCCGAGTACAAATCTGCATGTTTTGCTTCTTGCGAGGCAGTGTGGTTGAGGAGGATTTTGGGGGACATGGGTGCAGTGCAGAACAATCCTACGTAGTTATCATGTGACAATCAGAGTTGCATGGCGATTGCAAAGAACCCGGTGTTCCATGCTCGCACAAAACACATTGAGATTCAATATCACTTTGTACGCAAGCTCATCATGGATGGAGAGGTCAACTTGGTTTACTGTCCGACTACAGAGAATGCTGCGGACATCTTCACGAAGGCTCTTGGAAGAGACTTGCTGGAGAGGCATCTTTATCGACTTGGCATTGGGCTGAAAAAGTAAGTTCACTTGTAGGTGGACATTGAGGGGGCGTGTTAGATATCAATGCTCCACTCTCGTGTAACTACGCGGCGAGAACCAGCTAACTCTACTTCTAAGCCCCCCATATGAGGAGAAGGCATTTGAGTAGCTCAATTATCCAGTAGGTCCTGGTTTGGACACCAGATGGGGGCCATGTGTGGCCTGATGGCTGGACAACTTTAGATAGAGTTGGCACACCGCCAACTAGGCTACATGCAAGTGCGCGAAGGCATCCCTTGACTGACCGCACTGAGGGTAGATGGAGCATTTCCTGGGGCAGCCCACTCTTAGGTTGCGGGGCCTGTTTGGAGCCTCAGATGATCCCAGATGGCTCTGGGCCAAATGGTAACCATAGGTTAGTTGCTCTATTTTGCGCACCGGTTCTATCATATGGTCAGTGGCCTATTTCGGGACTGACCCCCCGTTGACCGTTTTGGGCAGACTGGGTCGTTCACCCAATTGAGCCTAACTGACTACGACTGGTGGCTATATAAGAGCAAGCCCATGAAGCCCATTTCATCATTGGCTACAGCAACCCTGATTCCTTAGCATCCAGCCTCTATCTTCTACTGTTTCTAGCACGCCATCAAAGCTTCTTTCACAGGAGCGCACGGTTGGGAAGCAGTGCCATCTATTTTATCAGTTCTACAGTAATCAAATTTTTGATTCTCCATACTATCTTGTTTTCTCTCTTGCGTACGAGATCCTGTTATCTGTTGAGCACAGACGTTGTATTATTTTCTTACAAAAACACCAAGAAAACCCCCAAATAAGGAGCAAACACCATCTGCATAAATCTTTGAAAGGTAGCAAGAGCATTGGTGAGGCTAAATGGCATTATTTTGAATGCAAATGTCCCCCAAGGTGTGGCAAATATGGTTTTAAGCACTCCTCCTCAGCAATTCTGATTTGATAAAACCCGGAGTAACCATCATAGAAAGTATACATCTCATGACCACTTACCTTCTCAAGAATGAGGTCTTGAAAGGGAAGAGGATGATGGTCCCTCTTGGTGGCTGCATTGAGTTTCTTATGGGCGATGCAGACCCGCCATTTGTTGTTTTTCTTTGGGGTGACTACCACTGGTGATACCCATTCAGTATTGTGAACCCAAACAATAAACCCAGCTACTATAAGTTTTTGCAACTCTGAGTGCAAAGCATCAGTCTGTAGGGGCCCTAATCTTTGATACTTCTGAGCCACATGTTTTGCATCAGTGCTTCAGCTCTATCTTGTGCTCTATGGCAGTCACATGGCAAAGGTGGCAGTAGCTAGTTGTGAAGAGGTCAGGGAAATATTTGAACATTTCTAGGAACTCATCTTTCTCACTTGGAGTGAGGTCTGGGGAAAGCATAGATTCAAGCTGTTGAGGACTAGCTGTTACCTTTTCTACAGGTGGCAGGGTCGAAGACATGCCTATCATGTAAACTTCCTCCTCTGAAGACTCCTTCCCTCCGTCTGATCCTTCCATTGATTCAGACATTGAGGATGAGAGAGTATCATTGTCTTGCTCCTCTTCTTATTCTGGTTCTGTGGCACCTGGTTGCAGTGGGGTCTTCTCGTTAGAAGCACCAAAAGACATGTGTCCTATCTTCCAATAGCTGACTGCATCACTCTTTCTCAACCATGGTCTCCCGAGTATGGCTGGGTAACTTCTGCCTATATCTTCGACGTCCACTACATAGAAATTGACGGTGGTGGTCAACCCATTGACAGTGATGGGTAAATCCTCAATCACTCCCAGGGTGGCAAATCGTTGACCATCTGCTACCTTGATTCGAGTGGAGGAACGCCTTGTACATTTCAAGTTCAATTTCTTCATGATTCGGGGCACCATCATATTACATGCAGCTCCCCCATCAACACACACATTTTTGACATGGCAATTATCTATGATGACATCTACTGTATAGAGGAAAGGAGAATGTGAGGGCGAAACATTATCATGGGTGGTGAAAAGGGATTAGAAGGGGAGGGAATGAAGAGGGAGACTATGGCACAAGGGGAAAGGGAGAGGGGAAAGAGAAGCATGTACATGATGGGAGGAGTGTAAAGATGGAGACATCAAGGGAAGAGGGCCATGCTTTATTTGAAAGGAAGGGAAAGGGAAATCAAAGTACTAGCTAGGTGGCTTTACAAGAATGAGCGTGTTCCATCAAGGAATAGCCCCCTCCTTTTATAGCCAAGAGAGGGGGTCTCTCCCAATAAATGCATCCTCCCACATGATGGTGTATGTGGAAGAGTGTCTCATGTGGGCTAGGCAGTTACGCACTCTCAATTGTGTGCGACAAGCCTTTGCCTCATTTTTCCACATACATCAACCCCCATATCCCCAGCTAAGATACTCCCTTGGTCTCTTCCCAATTTTATAACATGTTCAAACATCTAGGAGGACAAGTGGAGGGTTGGCATAAGGAATCTTGCCACCTCATCCTACTTTCCCATTATTTAACTTACATTCTTGGACTTTCTACACCCCCCCCACATGGGCCTATCCTACATGGAGGGAATAATCCAATATAATATCCATCTCCACATATTTTATATTTAAACTTCTCCCATGGTTCTTGGGCCATATCTCACTAAATGCAGGCATGGGACCGCCTAGGTGAAGGGGTGGTGCATGGAGGACCCATGCCACCTTATCATTTGATATTATTACTACCATGGATTATGTAGGGGATGAGCATTTTCCGAGCGAAATCTTCCGAGCGTCCGAGCGAAGGAAAAAAAAAGCTTCCAACTATGTAAAAATATGACAAAAATGGATTAGAAGAAAACATAGTTTCACTTAGAAATATGAAAAGTATTATAGGAATGCCTATTTTATACACGAATATTTATGTGAATCTTTGGGAATGGTGAGAACATAATGGGATGGCTTTTGAAGAAACCCACATGTAGAGTAGACTTCTCTATGAAAATTCCCTTATGATCCTTCTTACAACTTTTTACTTAATAGGGGGTGACATTGAAAAACCTCTCTCAACCTATCTTCATGAAAGGGTTTCTCCAAAGAAAACTCATTGAAGCCAGCCATCAAGGTAGTTTCGCCAGCGAAACCCCTTTGAACAAGGTCTTTCAAGGTAGTTTCGCTGGCGAAACTACCTTGGACAGCACTTTTAAAAGTGACATAACTTTCACATCCAATGTCCAAATATAGTCATTCAGCCACTCAAATTGATTGGAAAACCCCATTTGAGCACATCTATGGGGTTATATTTTGGAAAACCTTGCATATATAGTATTAAATATTACATGTATTTTATGAGAGTGATATATGAGCCCAAGTTAATACTTATTTACAGTAATTTAAATTTCTGTAGAAACATGTCCATAAATATCTTGTTATTAATACTATAAAAACTCTTGAAAGATATTGCCATATGATATGTTTAATAAGTAATTATTTATGTATAATATTATTATATTGAGAGTGATTATGAGGGACGTTTCTTAAATGAATTATTTTTCAATACTTTTTTAAGGTAATAACAACGGTACAAAGGGATGTCTATGAATAAGAAGATTTATGTTATGTAAAAATGAATGAGTGACTAGTCTGTATAATTTTATGATAAAGGGATCTAGTTCTAATGAAAATAAAAGTGTAAAAACCATGTTTCCTAAAGAAATACTATTTTTAAAATCTCTTGAAAAACACGCTCGTATAAACCTGCTCATAGGTTTTTGCTCGTAAAATTGACACATCCGATTATGTACAACACACCTTATGGGTCCTCTTACATGGAAGGGTGGCACATGGTCATGCCTTGCCACCTCAACCCTCGGCCTTATGCACACCATATTTTATTATACTATTGCCACACATACAAGCACACACACATATTTATGCCTTTTACTTTGGTCAAATCTATCCATAACAATACACACACACAATATGTGTGTGTGTGTGTGTGTATGTGTATGTGTGTGTGTGTGTGTAAGAGCAAAGCAAAAGATGAATTGATGATAGATTATACAAGGGAAGGTGGCAATGAGTAGAGGGCTAAGAACCCAAAAGGATTCCATGAGTCACAATGAGAGATACCAAGACCAGTGATGGCAAGTGGATATAGTAGGGGTTGATGAAGGGAATCAAGGCAAAGTTGCCAAGAACTACGTATGGGTTAAGGCAACAAGTACAAGGCTTGCCACAAAGGGATAGAGGACACTTTGAGGGCATATAAAGTGAGAGTAAGTGGTGACAACAAAAGATGCCAAGAGAAGAGGGAATTCAAGGCTTTGCAGAAGTGCTGATCAAGTACATGAGTAGAAGCAAGGGCAGGGGATGAATGCACCTTTGCTAATAATGAACTTCAAAGGGTGGGACCTGCTAATGAGAATAGAGGCTTTGGAGACTAATTGTTGAGGAGAGACAAAGTACATACCTCCCATAAAGAGCTAGAGGTTAGAGTAGATCTATAAGAAAAAGGTGGAAAAACAAGATGTAAACCACTACTACACATGAATCTATTGCGACGTTTATGTACCGACGTTTAGCACTCGCTTAGCATTAATCGTCGGTATGAAAAGCGGGTTTCGTAAAGCGTCACTATATAGCAACTCTTGCTAAAAGTCGCTATATAGCGACTATTATAAAGGTCGCTATATAGCGACTTTTAAGTGTCGCTATATAGCGACATTGATATACTATTTTATAGCGACATTTTCCAGAGAGGTTTTTTTTTTATATAGGCCTTAAAAGTTAGTTTTTTCCAATGACAAATTTTTTTAAATTTTCATACATGTTTGATCTCATAGAGAATAAAAAAATGAGAGCATGTACATCAAGCCTTTGAAGCTCATATATTCATATCCAAGTTTGAGATGAGAAAAATCAATTAAGAGCATTTACATCAACTATTTCATCTTGAGCCAAGTCTAAGGTGCCAAACAAGTCTATCTCCAACTCTATACCGAGTTGATCTCCTATATCATCATCGTACTCTAGCATCGTACGTTCACCTAAAAGTATTTGATCATCTTCTTCAATAAAGTGTGGTGATTCTTGATGATCGTTGTCTTTTTCGACCTCAATATCGTGATCTCCATCTTCCTCCTGTGCGATGTCATTATGTGCATCTTCCTCTTGGCTCATATGGTGATCTACATCTTCTTCGCTAGATTCATCAATTGGATCCGGCATTGGTAGTGGCATCTCCATATCCACATCTCGATCTTCAAAAATTTGCTTACTTCGTGGTGCAACTTGGATCACGTACCACCATCTTGGATCAGAATGATCTGGATGAAAAACCACCTATATTGAAGATGGGTGCCAAATGTCATCAATTATATATATGAAATTATGCTCAAGTACATGTATCAATGGACTTTAAAAACGAAAGCTTCGATTAATTAAATCATTAGTATGCACCTGCTCACAGTGCTGGGGAAGAACAAAAGTATCACTTTCATCGATCCAATGTTTGGTGGAGTCTATTGCAAAGAGACCGCTACTATCTTTTCTCACTGTCGCATGGGGACCATTGTAAATAGTTCTAAACCATTTTACATCAAGAATGAAAATACTAAATCGTTTGAAATCAACTTCATAGATGTTGTGTATGGTTCCACAATAATCCAACTGTGAGGAGAGAAGATTGGTATCTGAAGCACTTGCTCGGCTATCTTGTGTGAAGTTAGCCATGACTCCACAATCATATGTGACTCTCTTTGAATCGATGCGTTCCACGTGAAAATGTCGTCCATATGACCATAATGTATTGTACTTTTTGTACTGTAAAATAGCATCATTAAAACAATGAAGATGCATCTATTTTATAGCATATATTGCCACAAATAATTACTTAATTACGTCCAGATGTAAGAAACTTACATGCACCATAGATCCAGATGATAACTCTCGCTCGCGCTCGTTTATTATCTCTCCATCACGTTCGGCTTTACGTAGAGCCAGTTGTAGCCAATCAAGTGACATGTAAGTAGGGAGAAGAGCCAAATCCCATGGATATGGTTGTGATCGCCTGTACATTACTCGGAATCTCGTCCTTGCATTAATTCTTTCTGCTTTGGCCACTTCATATCTCTCAATCCACTTCTGCATCTCAGGGCTATTGAGGATACAAAACTTATTGAATTTCTCCATTTGCTCTTCGCTCATCTTTCTTTCAATCTCTTTTCCTTGGGGAACCTCGCCAACAATGCAATCATCATCCTTGTTATGCCAAGATTGTGGCATATCGAGATCTGTGGATGCAAGAAACTCTGTGATATATACTAATGACTCTTGCACAAGCCATCCCTCTGCCATGCTTGCTTCCGGTCTTGCTCTTTGTCTTACAAATCCCTTTAAATTTTTCATAAACCGCTCGAGAAAAAACATCCATCGACTATGAACGGTACTTACTATAGCCACCTCATCAACTATATGCACAAGCAAGTGGACTTGAGTTGTCATAATGCTCGAGGGAAAGTGCTTCTCAAACAAGCATACGGCTTCGATGGATTCCACCCTAGCCTTCTCGATGCTCGATATGGAGATCTCTTTTTTAGATATCCACCTATTTCACATGTCCATGTAAGATATTTTCATAATCAGTCTACAGATTAATCAGCTTAAATTGAAGAAAATACATTCAATGCGATTTGATAGTAAGAATACCTCACAATATCACAGATCTTGAATATAGCATTTCTAACATCTTCTTGTAAGCACCCTTTTATTGTAATTGGGAGGATGAACTATCAAAGCAACAATGAAGTCATGTCAACAATATAACATAATAATAATTACGCTAAGGCATCATGATTATCAATACACTAATTCTACTTAGAATACCTGTAAGACCTTGTGCCAGTCATGGGACTTGAGTCCACTAAGCTTATTGTCCTTTGAAAATGCTCCTTTCAAGCAACGCATGTACCCTGTCGGTGTTTGAAAAGAGGCAATGTCTGCCTTGACTGCTGCCTCCTCCCTCGTAGAGAGGATCCACGTTGCTTTCGGGAGGACAACTTTTCTCGAAGCATGCACTTGGGCCCACAAATGAGACATCCTATTCATAGCACGCAAGTCTTCTCGCACTCCTCTCGAGTCCTTGGAACCAACCAAGTGTGCCCAAATAGTAGCCCCCACATTCTTGAAGATATGCATGGGATCCAAGAGATGATTGATTTGTAACTGACCCCAATAGGGAAGGTTGTGAAAGATCGATAGCCTCTTCATACCAGGAGGAGGTTCCTCTCCATTCGCCCTCCAAGCTTGAATCCAGTCACTTGCCTTCAAATATGATGGTGGTGGATCAAGCTGACCTCCACGTGCGAGATGGTCGAGTGGAAGGTATCGAGCATGACCTTCATAAACATTTTTCCTCATATGTTTGGAGTAGCATGCAAGCGATTTCAGAGCCGGTCCACAAACAGGACAAGCATGGTACCCACTTGTAACAAGTCCTGCACGCATGCATGAATGTGTTAGTACAAGACATGCATGTGAAAGAGAGTCAAAAAAGCATAATCCCTCATTGTACATGTAAAGACACAACCTTTACCGGTATCCGCTCACCCTGCAAGTCATCTCTATATCATTGTTCCCCACACTTTGGACAACTAGCCGAATCTCCATGCTCACGACGAAAGAGAATACAATCATTATGGCAAGCATGGATGGTATCATAATCCATACCCACCGTTGTTAGCATCTTTTTCACTTCATCTCTTGATGCGGGCATGGTATTTGGTGCACGCAACATCTTCTGGAGCAACCTATGACAATTCAAAACATACATAGGCTTCGAACAATGATGATTCGGTATACACTATCCAAATGATGATTCTCAAAACAAACAATATCCAAATAATGAGTCAAATTAATGCAAGAGCTAACCTCTGACATCACGTGTACATGGGATGTAGTGCCCCTAAAAATGGAATCCATCATGTTGACCATACCCTCGTCATCATCCGAGAGACTATAGTCTTGCTGAAAGTGAGAAGGTATATGCGTACCCTCGTCACTCTCCTCATCTTGTTTTAAGATTTCGTGTAAATATAAGATCTTGTATTTCCTGGTATACAATAAGACTGCGAACTTAAATAGCTTTGACTTACCGATGGTCCATCAACACGTGCAACACCAAGGGTGGGTACTGGTTCCAGCTCCTCCCCATACATCCGCAAGTGGCACATGATAATACGACGTTGATGTCATACTTCTCGCTTGCAATGAGTGCAATGATAGTATAACCTCTCCGTAAGCCACTTCGTGCTCTCGGGCGTTGGCGCATCATCGGACGATCGTCCCTTCCATCTACACTTATAAAATCACAACATAAGCATGAAGAAGAGATATTAACAGTTATAAAATAGCATCTATGAGCTTTTTTTATGCTACAACAAAAAAGTGACTGTAAGCGTCGCTATATAGTGACCTTTTTGCTCTGTTCCGTCGCTATATAGCGACGTTTTTAATTAAAAACGTCGCTACATAGCGATGGGTTCCCCCTAGAAGTTGACAAAGGTCTCAGTATTTTTAGAGTTGAGTACTCTCAACTTGTTGGGGGGGGCGTAATCTTAGTCCTAGAAATCTGCATGGTCTTTGGACTCTCCATCGTTTCCTCCTTTGGCTTCCTAAAAAGTTTTAATGCAACAAGCTAGATTGGCAGAAATACTGAGTTGTGCAAATTTCCTCTTGCTCAGACGAGGCTCATAACCACTCAATAATGGTTGGATGTAATCTTTTGTTCTCTAAGGCTTTCAACAATTTTTTAGCTCACTGGATGTAATGTTTTGGCTCTAAGGCTCTCAGCAATTGCTGAGTTTTTATTACATTTATGTAATCTCTTTTTGTTCAATTTGAGGTTCTCAGTATGCACTGTTGTTAACATTATATTTGAATGGTTATGGTCACTAGCTGTAATCTTTTGGCCTTTAAGGCTCTCAGAAATCGCCAAGTTTTTATAAATGTAAGATCCTCTATTTAATTTTTACTCAGTATAAGTTGTTAATTTTTATATAACCTGTTATTTCACGTAGATGTACATTGTAATCTCTTTTGCTCAATTTTCACTTGATGAATTGTATTTTTGACCTCATTTATATTTACTACAACATGGACTAAAATACTAGTAAAGCAAGACTATAATTTCCTTGGTTTATGACCAAAATAGCGCTAAAATAGCTCTCACGACCCACCATTATGGTTGCATGGAGATACATCTAGAAAAATACAATAAAACTTTCAAAAAATGCAATTGATGATATGGCCCTTGAGGGGTCCCCTCTAGGAGCAAGGGCCATATCGACATACATTGTACAATATCTAGAATGCCACTGGATAGAAGTGGCATGTCGATTGCATTTTGATTGGTTGTACAAGGAAACACATTTTCCTCAATACATAAATATATAGCTTCAAGAACCACCACGATGGCTGTCATAGATCTCCTTCTATTTGCCAGTGCACTGATCATCATAGACCTCCTTGTGTAATACATAAAAATAGGTAAAGCACTTATAATTGCAAGAACCAATGCAGCAACCTTTAATTATGGGCGATGACACATGTCATCAAGCAAGAGATTGCAATGCTTAGAATGATAGATCGCATCTCATTATTACATCAAAAACCAGTGCAGTGGTCTCTCCAAGCCAACCTTCAATTTTAATGATTTGCATGGGTGCGGTGCCCAGTGACAGGTGGCAAAGTTGCGGCCACGCAAACAGCTACGCAATGATCAGTGGTTAGACGGCTCAGTGCAAAGCAGTGTAGAGATGCACGATGTAGTTTAGAGCTATCATGTGTCGAGCTATGCAATGTTCATAATAAATAGATTGTGTTTCATTATTACACTAGTGCACCATCATGACGTCAGGAAAATTTTTACCGAGAGCGTAGGTCTACAAAAAATTCAAATATTCACCCTGGAGCACATCGCATCGCAGCCCCAAAATGGTCTCAAAAATAGTTCCACAATTGGCTACACCCAAGAAAATGTTGACCCACGGGATCCCGATTGCACATGAGTAGGCTGTAGATCTGTGATCTAGAAGGGACTCCTGACTGCACAAGGGAAGGTTGGTGGCTAGGTGATCTAGAAGGGACTCCTGACCATAGGGGAGAAGTCTGGCATCTTTGCCTTCTGTTGGGATGTCTTGACTCCATAGGGGTAACCTCAGGTGGTGTGGGTGTGGGGTGGTTTGGAGTCTGTACTCTTGACTCATGCAAGGTGTTTTGTGTGCTCATTATGTATGTATATAACTCTTGTGAAGTGGGAGGGTGCCCCAAAATGTTATATAATTGCTGCAAGAAGGCATCTTGAGATGCCACAGCACGGAAAGATGCCCTTTCATATTTTGTCCATAAAGTTTCATATCGGATTGCTAATGCAGAGACCATCTCACCCTCTCCTTGATAGAACCAGTCCAACTACAACATCAAAGCATTTAGTGACTCCATTGCCCCAAGAAAATCTCTACCCGATCCTTCATGGACCATCCAAATAGCCGACATCCTTGAACAAAATCCCAAAGATAAGACTTCAGGTCTTCCCCTTGGGTCCCTTGAAACAGTGGAATCTTCACCATGATGAAACACAGAAAGGAAACCAATATCCAAATAATATCCCAAACAAGGAATCATGTGTTTTCCAGACTATGAGTTTAGAGCTCTTGCGAGCCTCCCCTCCCCTCCCGCAACCTCTACCTCCCCCTAGCTCCTCCCTGCCTCGACCACCCCCACCCCCCTGCCTCTCCGCCCTCACCCCCCCCCTCACCCGCCGCCTCACCTTCACCGCTACCGCCTGCGCCCCCTCGCCCTCCGCTCTCACCCCCTCGCCCCCTCCGCTCTCACCCCTCGCCTCTCCGCCTCACCCCTTGCCTCTCCGCTCCCTCACCCCCTCGCCCCTCCGCCTCACCCCGCTGCGCCCTCACCTGCCTCCCCCTGCCCACTCCTCTCGCCTCTCCACCTTTCCCCCTTGCCCCTCTGTCTCACTCCGCCCCCCCCTTGCTACGCCTCTCACCCCCCCCCCTCGCCTCTTCTCACCCCCCCGCCCCTTCGCTTCACCCGCCCCCGCCACCCCACTCCGCTCCCCCCCCGCCCCCCCGCTTCACCCCCCCGCCCCCTCGCTACATCGCCCCCCGCCCCTCTCGCCCTTCTGCTCCACCCCACCCCTTCCGCCCTGCCCCGCCCCTTCCGCCCTGCCCCGCCCCTTCCGCCCCGCCCCTTCCGCCCCGCTCTGCCCTGCCCCTTCCGCCCCCCTCCGCTCTGCCCCTTCCGCCCCGCCCCGCCCCTTCTGCCCCGCTCTGCCCCGCCCCTTCCACCCCGCCCTACCCCTCCCCCGCTCCCGCCTCCTCACCTCACCCGCTCTCCATCCTCACCCCCCACCCCGCGCCACCTCCGCCTCCCGGCCTCCCACCCCTGTTTCCACTGCCCTCCGCCCTCCATCCTTCCCACTCTCCGCCTCCGCTCTCGACCGTGCCTCCGCTTCCCCCGCCCGACTCATGTCGCCCCGGTTTGCCTCACCCGTCTTCTTCACACCTAGGCTCCACCCTCCCGCATCTATCCCCCCCCTTTTTTGGGTGGCAGCCTCTTCTTCATCGAAAGCGTCGCAGTTTGTCTTGGCGGTATGGCGGCTCCTTGCCCGGAACCGGAGGCCCAGTCGGACCCTCCCTCTCCAGATGCCTACCGCATCATCCTGACAGAGCAACAATCGTCTCGGGTTCAAGAGGTTGCCAATGACTTTGCCCTTACCTCTGTTTATGGCAGAGTCATTGGACATTGCCCCTCCAGATCAGCCATCAAGGACTGGCTCCAGTCCACTCTCATGCTAGAGGACGGCCATATTGAGGAGGTGGCCATTATGGGAAGGGGCATCTTCTGGCTCAAACTGTTGGAATACTGAAAGGAAAGAGTAGAGTGGACACAAAATCAGAATACTTGCTTATAGAATGAAGAAGAAAGAGGTCCTTAAGTAGGCACCTCATACAAGGTCACTGACATCACTGATGACCTCAAAGCTCCACAATCATCTCCTCAATCTGCTCCTAGATTCACTCAATCATCCTATGTGGCTTTTCCACCACCTAACTGTGCTTGTGGGCACCTAACTGTGCCTCTAGCACTCACACATAGAAACATAAGGTGTGCCTGAGGCATACACCTTGAGATATCCCAACAAACCCCCCCTCAAGGAAATGCCTCAGGCTATGTCAAGGATACATCTAGTCTCATAGTTTCTCATGCCATCTCATGGTGGTCAAGGATAAATCTATGGCTAGGTTCTCATGCTAGCAAGGGTTTCCTTGGGTGTAAGGTAAACAAAAAGGGATACAAACAGACCTTCCAATGGTTATCTTCCCTGCATGTACATGCACACAATGTCTGCAGGAGGTACCATGAAGCAAAACATACACATGGCCTACATCATAAGGTGACCAGAGGTGTTTACAAAACACACAAAACACAATAGTTTATTTTCATTCATTTTGGAGGACTATCCAAGCTGAGTACCTTGACATAAAAAGAGAGATCTGGAGCAAACATAGAGATGATTTAAAATGCATAATCTTCAAAGGATGCCTCATCTTGTGGAGGCTCATTCACTGTAAGTAGATTTGCATTTTCTGTCTTTGCTTTGGCTTTGCAAAACTTCTCACTATGGTTGTTTTTGCCACAGTGCTTGCATGGATTAACTTTGAAGCAGTCCTTTGAAAGGTGATTTGTCTTTCCATAGTGATTGCAAGGAGTATACTTGCCCTTCTGGAATTTCATAACATAAGCAGTGTCATCGCCTTTCCTTAGCTCCATACGTCTTTCTTCTTCTTGGAGAGCTGAGATAATGCCTTCAAGGTTAGGATTGGGAAGATTCTTCAAAGTGCTAACAATGTGATCAAAACTTTCAGGCATACTCTTAAGTAACACTGCCATAGCATCATCAGGGGTGATAGGAGAGTTGATAGAAGCTAATTGAGTCATAAGACTCCGCATATAGTTGACATGAGCAGCTAAAGTAGTATCACTTGCCATCTTTAATTCAAAGAAAGAGACTTTAAGTGATAGTTTAGATATGTGAGATCTTGCACCAAAAATCAAGTCTAGCTTTTGCCAAGCTTCCGAAGGAGACTCCAAGTCAGAGATATGATGTATGTAATCATCACCCAAAGCTAAAGCAATTATACCATATGCTTTTTCTTCTCTTGCTGGATCCCTTTCCGGTCGTGTCGGTGTTGAAGATTGTCCAGCATTGGAGGCCATAGAAGAAGCGGTAGGAGTAGGTTTGACAAGTCCCCATAAGTTCTCCCGCATCAAATTTGCAAATTTCACCTTCATTTGCCATGTATGGAAGCCCTTTCCATTGAACTTCTCAAGATTATATAAGGTAGCCATGAGAGGGTCTAACCCAGATATTAAGCAGTGTCTATCTCTCTTACAAGGCAAAAATAACTGAAATACTTCCAAAGTATGAGCACTTGATGTAGCAAATAGTAGTGACTAGATTTCAAACAATGATGCTTCTTTTTACATGCTTCATAGAAGTGGATGAAATAAACACTTTCCAATCACAACCAGGTCTAGCAAGTCAAAACAAAACTGAAGCAACACTTGTAGTGAAGTTATTGAAAACTTCAAAAGACCAGAAATGCTAGAGTAGCATTTTATGTAGCATCATTTTCAAAAGCATGTCAAAACTGTCAAAACTAGAGAGCTGAACTTGGAGGGCTCATAGCACACTCTTCAAAGCAAAAGAAAGGAGGCTTTCTGAGGCAAAAGAAAGCTGGTATACCACAGTAGATCCTCTGGGAAGGAGAGGCGAAAAAACGTGTCAGGTCACCTTCACCTTCTTGAACAAAGTCGACTGGTTTTTCTCTGTTTTCTCCTTCACAATATGCAGCCATTGCTGCTCAGATTTCAGCACAAGGTAGCTCTAGGATGGAGAAGCTTGCCCTGAAAGGAATTAGACAAAGACAGAGCAGGCGCAGAGAAAACGCAGGAAGAAGAATCGACGACTTTCGTATAATGGCGACCAGCAGAGCGCATGGTTCTTCAATTGCTTGCAGCCCAAAATTCGCCCCAACAAGAGGGATCTCCAGCAGAAAGGGCGTGGGAAATGGGTGAGAATCAAAGGAGAACAAGCTCAAGCAAATTTTTGGAAGAAGAGGGAGAGATGGTGAAGAAGAAGAAGAGGAAGAAGATGATGATGTGGCAGAAATGGGCTCAAGGGGGATCAAATGGCTCTGATACCATGTTGGAATACTGAAAGGAAAGAGTAGAGTGGACACAAAATCAGAATACTTGCTTATAGAATGAAGAAGAAAGAGGTCCTTAAGTAGGCACCTCATACAAGGTCACTGACATCACTGATGACCTCAAAGCTCCACAATCATCTCCTCAATCTACTCCTAGATTCACTCAATCATCCTATGTGGCTTTTCCACCACCTAACTATGCTTGTGGGCACCTAACTGTGCCTCTAGCACTCACACATAGAAACATAAGGTGTGCCTGAGGCATACACCTTGAGATATCCCAACACAAACTCTCCAATGCGAAAGCTGCGAGCAACCTGATTGCTGGTTCCCCCACGTCGGTGGATGGAAAGATTATTATGATAGTCCCGTGGTACCGTGGATTCAGTGCAGTGGATTTTGATGCTCGGTTTCGTATACCTCGCCATCCAGTGACGCTAGTTTTTCCAGGTCTTGCTGCTGAGTTGCGGCCGATTGTCAGGGACCTGGGCTCCCACTTTGGCTGGGTTATGCACGACACTTTCGCCGACGCGGTGACTACGGCAGGAGCCCCCCGAGTCCGTGTGGCTGTGGCGGATCCTGCGACTCTCCCTGCAATGATCGAGATCGTGACAGATGCCGGCAGCATCACCCAGAGCATGGTAGTCACCGGACAGCCAGGCCAGTGCCTGAGGTGTCACGGCTTTGGGCACTTGGCGGCTGTTTGTCCACGATTCACCAGCTCTTCTCGGCCTCCCTCGCCCCCTCCCCCTCTGCCCCCTCCCCCCCCTCCGGGCAGCCACGTCAGGAGGAGCAGAGGCAGCCGGAGTCCGGTCCAGAGTTAGCTGGCGGTTGGACTGAGGTTAGAAGGAAAAGAGGAAAGAACAAGAAGATTTCTGATAAAGGCAAGGAGGCAGAGGTTACCCAACCTGCAGCAGCACCTCAGAGACCTGACAGGCAGCCACCCCAGGGTCCTGGGAGAGCTTCTTCTTCGACGGTAGCCCACCCTCCACAGCCTCAGGTCCCCCTCTCTTCCGCTCCCCAGCCCCTTTCCACTCAGTCCCAGCCCCTTCCCCAGTTGGCCCCCCCTTCTCCCGACCCACAGCTTCAGCCCCCGCCTCTTCCTCCTCAGTCTGCTCCTCCTCCTTCTCAGCCCCAGTTCCAGATGCATCCCCATCCCCCCCCCGCCTCCCTCAACCCTCCTGCAGAGTTAGCTGCACCGATGGTTCCTCAGCCGAGGGCAGCCCCCGCTCCCCCTCCTCCACCTCCCCCGCTAGTCACCTCCGTGGAGTCTGAGTCGCCTACCCCCCAGCCTCCTCCCCCTTCCCCTCCACTGGCAGGACACCCTGAGTCTACACCACCACTGGAGCAGGCTTCCCTGTCCGCTAGCCCCTCAGTGGCAGACTCTGGTGGGCCTCAGCTTCAGGAGAGAGAGCTTCCTTGCGACAAATTTGGCCCCTGGGACTACTTGGATGTGGCCGACCTCGGGACCTTCCCTGCTTGTCTCGACATCAGTATCTTCCTACTCCACAAAGGGGCGGATGGGAAGATAGCCGCCTTAGCCCCGAGGGATGGCCCTAGCTTTGCTTTCACGTTCCTCAGTGACGGCATTGAGACTTGGACAGACGACTCGGTCTGGGAGGCTCTCAGAGAGCAAACGCACGCTCAAGTTTGCTCCTGGATAGGCCCATTCGGTGGGCAGCTTCTCGAGACTCAGTGGTCCGAGGGTGACGGTGCGCCTGCGGTGGCGTTGCACTGCCAAACACTTCAGACTGATTGTGATCCTCAGGCCCCCCCTGTCATGGCCCCTCCCCTAGGATGTCAGAGCCTGGACCCCTCAGAAACTCCGAGCCTTCTACGGGATGACTACTTCAGAGATCTCGAGCTGGCTTGAGAAAGCATTTGCTCATGGCACCAAAGGCCTCTTGCCTTTGCTGAAGGTGTTGAAGAACGGGTAGGACGACCCCGCCTCCCCCTCCAAACCTTCTCATAAGCGTCAGTGCCTCCACTCCGAAATGTCAGCTTCTTCATCGACATCGGCCGCGAGCAGACAGTTGTTCGCAGCCTCCCAGTCCTCACCATGAGCCTACACCTTGTATCCTGGAATGTGAACGGGTTTCATTCTTCTGGCACCCGTGGTCCTAGGAAGCTCATTTTGAGACAAAAACTTCAGCCAGCAGTGATTGGTCGTTTGGATGTACTTCTGCTCCAGGAGCACAAGCTTTCTGCGGCTCACTCCCGTAGCTACGGGAATATTCTCCCTGGACGTTCTCACACTTATTGGGAGCCCTCGATCGCCGCACAGGGGAGGAGTGGAGGTGTCTGTACTTCCGTGTGCCAGCAGTTAGCCCAGGGAGTGTTCGGTCATGGCACGTTGATCCCAGGCCGTGCCCTTTGGGTAGGCCTGGAACTGGAGGGTTCTAGAATAGGAATCCTCAACATTTATGCTCCCACAGACCTCCGTTGCAGAGCCACCTTCTGGAGGACACTCACAGGGATTCTCCCAGACATGGATTCCTGGATTGTTGGAGGTGACTTCAACAATCTAGAGACCTTAGAGGACTAGCAGGGCAGAGGACCAGAGTTTACAGGTATGTCTCAGGCAGAGCAGTCCGCTTGGGACTCATTTATCTTCGCGACAGGAGGTAGGGACAGCTGGAGAGACCCGTCCTTCCGTCGTTGGCACGGGAGCTTGGACTTCTCGTGGGGCTTCCGCAGGGAAGGAGGCAGACTCCTGGAGAGGCTGGATAGATTTTATGTCAGTGATTGGGCCATCAGCAGAGGCAGTCAGGCGGGTATAGTTCCAGGGACGACACTTTCCGACCATGCGCCTGTGCTCTTATCATTAGACTCGGCAGTTCAGGCCCTTCCCCCTCGTTCATGCCGGATTCCCGACTCCATTTTCTCGAGGGAGGACGTGCACAGTAGTATCGGCAGTCTATGGGACAGAGATTGGGGCGAGTGCATGGATCTGGTTGATTCGGTGGCGCAGGCTTTGCAGGAGTCCAGCCAGATTTGCCAGCTCGCAGCCCTACAAGTTCGACAGGAGTGGTGGGGCAGAGAGAGAGCTCTTCGGAGGGACCTCGCTTCCATTCAGCGACTCCAGCAGGCAGCCCCGGGCTCGGAGGAGCTTCGGATCCAGGCCCTTCGAGCCAGAGCCCTGATCCAGAGCCCTTCTTGAGGAGACCCTCCAGCGCCGTTCAGAGTTTTCCTATCACGCCTCTCTCTCTTTCTGGGCTCGGAAGGGCGACCGGATGTGCAAGGAGTTCTTCAGGATGCATGGCCAGAGAGCAGCAAGTGATCAGCTTCGGAGTTTTAAGACAGCGGAGGGGCACATCGTTACTGATCCGGGTGAGGTCTTGGGGTTGGCTACTGACTTCTACAAGACTCTTTTCCAGCAAGAGCCGCTTGCCCCTCGCACTCGACGCTCCCGTGAGGAGGTGTGGAGGCACATTCCATCCCTAGTCCAGCAGCCCAGCATGCAGGTGACGTTGTTGACACCGTTCACTACAGACGAGATGTTGGAGGCCTTGATGGCCATCGACGGGCAGAAATGCCCGGGCGAGGATGGGCTATCCCAAGCATTCTTCACTTCCTTTTGGGATCAGATCCATCATCCCCTCCTAGCAGCTCTTCAGAGGATTTTCAGCAGCGGTTATATGCCAGAGAGCCTCTCCTCGGGATTGATTTGCCTCATCCCAAAGGTAGGAGATCGACAGGAGATCCGTCAGTGGCACCCGATCACCCTCCTCACCATTGCCTACAAAATCCTTGTCAAGATGATCAGCGCCAGAGTTCGGCCTCTACTTCTAGACCTCATTCATGACACTCAGACAGGCTTTGTCCAGGATCGCAGTATCCTGGATAATGTCTTCACCTTCTCAGAGGCGGCGGAGTGGGGCTCAGCACAGTGGGTCACACCTAGCCATCCTACTTCTCGACTTTGAGAAGGCCTACGATCAAGTGGACTGGTCCTTTCTGGAGGGGACTTTGGAGCAACTAGGTTTCCCAACAGGATGAATTCAGGGTATTTCGGCGTTATACAGGACAGCTTCTAGCAGGGTCATCATTAGCGGCAGGATGGGTGAGCATTTTCGTTTGGAGAGATCAGTGCGTCAGGGCTGCCCCCTTGCTCCTTACCTGTTTCTCTTCTTCACTGAGGCTATGACATACTACCTTCGGGCGAGGTCTACTGGGATCAGGGGTGTTCGCCTTCCACTCCGGGAGGACACAGAGCTCCTGGACTCGGAGTACATGGATGACACAACACTGTATGTCCAGGATGATGAGATGATGTTGGAGAGGGTGAGGATGGCCCTAGAGGTCTTCTGTTCGGCAGCTGGTGTGAAAATCAACTGGAACAAATCAGTTGGTTTTCTCACAGACCCCAGGGCGTGCTCTCAGTGGGGGAGGTTTTTGGGTTTCAGGTGGATCCCGTGGGGACAGACACCTAGATATCTCGGTTTTCAGGTCAGCCTGGATATCATGCCAGCTCAGCAGTTTCTCCCGATGCTAGATTCCATTCGACGAAAGCTAGCTTTCTGGAGCACTGCTAAACTCTCCCTTGCAAGTCGTGCCCTGGTAGTCAACCAGGTCCTCCTAGCCACGGCTTGGTATGTGGCTTCCTGTTGGTGTTTCTCGAGATCCAGCGTGGCACAGCTTAGGAGGTTGGTTCGAAACTTCCTATGGTCCGGGGAGGATGGCCTCAAAGATACCAGAGCCAAGGTTGCTTGGCAGACAATCATTCTTTCGCAGGCTGAGGGTGGTTTGGGGGTCATCGATCCAAAGCTTCAGAGTCAGGCCCTGTTGGGCAAGCTAGTTATCTGCGGTTTGACCCCGGGGGGGTAAACATGGAAGATGTTACTTCAGCAGGGGGTTGGTTCTTGTGTCCCGCGCCGAGGTGGAGAGTGGCTACCATCCCTCAGGTGGATCTTCACTTTCGCCCCGCTCACTCAGCCCCCCGCTCCCCACTCGTTCGTAGCCTCCTCATGGTTTGGAGGTGGCTCCACCTCAGTCTCATACTATACGAAAGTAGTGCTACTAATAGAACACAAATAAACCATAAAAACATTTTCTTCATATGACCTATGACTTTTTACCAAGACTATAAAAATATTTTTATATATTGTCCTCTACCAAGGTAGTACTATTCACAGTATATGCAAGAGTTTGAAATTTGGAGGACTAATTAAGCCTTGGGTGTTCTTGTGTTCTTTTCTAGGTTTATTTTAGTACATAAATGGAGAAACATGTCCCATTTGGCAAAGTGGCACTATATAACAAGGATATGAAGGTGGAACAAGAAACAATGAATTATATGGTTCCAAGTGGGTCATTTCATTTTAAACCAATCACATGTATTGTGTTATCATGTTGTGTTTTCATGTTGATTGACATGTATTGTGTCTTTGTTGATGTCCAATCACATTACCTAGTTGGGGGAACCAATTGTTGAAGAGGTTGTGGGTAGTCTTATGCATTATCACATAAACTCAATATGCAACCATTGGTCAAAGAATTAAAAGATGGCAAGTTATCCATAGAACCTTTGTGGGACAAATCATTAGTCCCCTCCTAGCTGTCAGGAGGAGATCGATCGCCAGCCGCTTATCTGGAACGATTAGGTCAAATATGCCGAGGGCCTTCAATTGGGAGAGAGATCACACATCAGGTGGGATGGCTGGATGCGGGGGCCAGCCCGATCCCTTCGAGTTTGGAGGAACACGTATAGACATCTGGAGACGGTTGATCTTGCAGACGCAGCTAGAGGAGCCCGTGGAGCCCAGGCGAGACGTACGGAGATCGACGGCGCGATTCCAGCTGATTGGTTGGTTCCACCCAAGCTTCAGATCCTCATGCCTGGTGATGACCGTTGGCTGGGACAGTTCACCCCCCGTGGCATCCCACTAGTGGTCGCAAGGCGGATGGACGACTCCTCTGTTTCCTTCTTTGCGGTTATGGGGGATGGCCGACTCAGGAGAGAGGATGTGCTCATCGACCCCCTACTCCCATGGCAGAGGGTTCGGGTCGTAGGCCTCATGGGGAAGGTTTGGCGGATCGATCCTAGCATAGAGCAGGATCAGCTGCAGCTTTGGCGACTCTGGCTCTAGGAGAGGCGGGCCTTGTCAAAGCTTGATTGGGACCCAGGAGAGTGGAGATGGCCAGAGATTGTGACAGCCGACCTCTTTCTTTGCCTACAACACGACATTGGGCAGGCGAGTTATCGGGAGGATGCAGAGCCGCTCTCCCACCCAGCGGCCCAGTTGGTATGCACAGGTTATCTCCAGGTTCTTTTTGCAGGCCTTCTGGAAGGCCTTGTGGGAGAGCTGGCGGCCGTGGAAGATCTCCTACTTCCTGTGGCTTCTGGCCCACAAAGGTCTTCCAGTGGGGAGCTGGTTGCGACAGATTGGCTAGGACGGACGTTGTTAGATCTGTCATGAGGACGAGGAGTCACCAAAACACTGCCTATGGAGTTGCACTCGTGCCCAGGAAGTGTGGAGGTGGACTTTCGGGATCCTTACTTGCGCAGCACCGGAGCTAGGATTGATCACTTGGGGTGCGTTCTGCTGGTGCAGCACCGCACCTGGTTTTCATCACTTATTTGAGGCATGTCAGCAGGACCCCACATTCCTTATCACACAGGGGACGTGGGGGCCGCTCGAGAGCATCCCGCTGCACCTGGCAGAGGCTGGCCCAAGAGCTCAGGAGAGGTAGCCAGTCTGGGAGATTATTAGCAGCATCGCAGGATGGCACATTTGGACCTCGCGCTGCGAACAGATCCTCGATGGCACCTCCTTATCGACTGCCCAGATCATGACTGACATCTGGAGTGAGATTATACACACCCTCAGAGGCCAATGGGACCAGATATAGGGGGACTCCCGGGTGACGTTTCCTCCGGGTTTGGGACACACAGGGCCTCTTCTTCGAGCAGGCTTCGCAGGGCCTTCAGTGGCTCTACTCACCACCTCTTTGGCTGTTCATTCACACTCTCCTGATCCCTCCGTGAGAGAGAGCTTTACTTTTTATTACCTTTTGGGCTGCGTCCGATTTGTGAACGCAGCCCGTCAGCTGCAATGTTGACCTCTTGTATCTTGTTTTCGAAGTAATATAATTAGCACTGTTTTTTCGGCAAAAAAATATCCCAAAAAAGATCCCAAGGAGCCTTAGTATACCAAGACCAACTTATTATGCATAATCACTTGTTGAAAACCCTCCACAACGTGATCCTCAATAAAATCTTCAAAAATAAGTGACCACAACTAGCACCATAAAAACATTGTGTATACATGCATTCAAGAATCACCCTTCTCACAATTGGAAGTGCACATAACAGCTTCAAGATATTGTACTCTTCATCATTTGCATAGCAAAAGAAGTTGAAAGCATTGCGAATCACCACTCCATTGTTATAGTCAAAAACTACCCAGAGACTCAACTCTTCTTCACACCAAGCTGCAAGTGCATGACACAATCTCCAATCTATCATTGTGTCTGCTAACGGAATTGTTGATTCACCAACATATTCAAGAGTGCAAACATAAAGAATATGATCATGATGGCCGTGCGAATAGCTTGAGCATCATGTTCACAATCTTCTAGTTCTCTTAAATAGGCTGCAATCTCTTATAACGGAGTGCAAACATAAAGGATATGATCATGTTGACTGTGCGAATAGCTTGAGCATCACCTTCACAATCTTCTAGTTCTCTTAAATGGGCTGCAATCTCTTCTAATGGAGTTCTTCCAGGCATCTTCTTTATCACATCACAAAACACATGCCTATACTAGGCATAACACGCAATCAAGTACACCTGAGACTGAAATCAAAAGGTAATCTTTTCAACACACAAATTCACCACTTAATCAATTGGAGAAGAAGAGCACAATCACTTCATGAGAGTGACAATAGACTGGGTACAATCTACCCCCCCTAGATGAGTGGCTCACACTTCCTCATCTAGAGTATTTATGATATTTCATAAAAGCACCAAGGAGCCAAAATTATCCCTCCCATCCAAAAATGAGGGATTTGCTTTACATAGCCATCTTAGGTCCCAAAATGACTTATGTCCTCAACAAAATATATTGCTCAACTTGCAATAATAAAACAAATACAAAATTGGCCCATGGCCATATATAATGTGGTGTGCGACACCTCGATCGGTACCCTCGCACTAACTCCAATCCTCGCTATGAGTTCCACCACCTGTACTCAAGCCGCCAATTACATTAGTTATTATCAATCAATTGAACGAATCATCGAATCAACCGATCCCAACATAACTATGCTCAAATCACAATAATCAAGCACAACACTAATAACACTAGTGACATTAGTATTAACATGGAATCACCCACAATACCGACCATCTAGCATGGCAAAACACAAGCTAGTCAGGCATCCCCAATTAACCACACAAAGTATCCACTAGGACCCCAGCTGCGCTCCTATGGAGTACTTTGCCATAGTTAAACTTGACTAAAATAATAATATCCAAAGCAAGATATATCAGAAAATATAATTTCCGTAGCATCCCTCTTGCTTGGATTGCAACTGACCTCAGTTGCATGTTTGATTATAGGAACTAATGAGGTTTGGAAAAGTTTGAAAGAACCACTCAGGCATCCACTGAGCATCATCTCTTGGATGATTCTTAAATTTGAGCAAATATTTAATATAGACATTTCCTTTTCGGGTTGAGGTTTGTTGATGATCAATAATGCATTCAGGCTCTAGAATTTCTTCTTCATCAACAATCAATGGAGCCTCTTCATAGACAAGATGAATAGGTAAAGGTCCTTTGAAGGGCTTTAAGAGGCTGATATGGAAAGCATTATGTATTTTCCAATTATCAGGTAATTCAAGCCTATAAGCTAGATCATTGATTTTCTGAATCACCTTGAATGGTCCATAAAAATGTGGTGACATCTTGACTACTAGCCATTTCTCAACACTCTTCAATCTTCTTTTCTCAATCCGAAGAAGTACATAATCGCCTTCTTTAAAAAGCATGTGTTTCTGTTTCTTATTAGCTTGTTTTGTGTACTTCTCTTGAGCGATTGCAATGGTTTCTCGAACCTCTTTGAGAATATTTTGATAGTCATGGGTAAATGCATCTACTGCTTCCACTCTATGGATCAATCGTGTGATAGGAATAGGTAAAACCTTCCCATAGATAATCTCAAAGGGTGGCCTTCCAGTTGCAAAATGAGGAGTATTATTATAAGCAAACTATAAGAGATGAATGTATTTGTCCCAAGTCTTTGGTTGACTTCCCGCATAAGCTTTTATCATATCTAGAATAGTACTGTTTGTAACCTCAATTTATCCATTCGATTCTGGATGAAAAGCTAATGAGAAATCTAACTTAGTGCCTAGATTATGAAATAATACAGTCCAAAAATTACTGCAAAACTTCGAATCTCGATCAGACACTATAATCTTTGGCAAGCCATGATGAACAAAGATATTCTTGATGAATAAATGTGTAGCTTGCTGAGCTGTTAAAGTCTTCTTGCATGGGATGAAATAAGCTTGCTTACTAAAGCAATCTACTATCGTCCAAATCATATCATTTTGATTCGCTATAGTAGGAAAACCTGTTATGAAATCCATAGATATTTGTTCCCAAGGTTGTGTATGAATAGGCAAAGGCATAAGCAATCCTAGGGTCTTGCCTTTGTAACTCTTAATCTTCTGACAAGTGATGCATTTGGCTACAAACTTAGCCACATCTTTTCTTATATTAGGCCGATAAAATTCCCTTGCTATCACTTGTAAAGTGGCAGTCACTCCCCTATGTCCCATATATGGTGGTTGGTGCATTTCCTCCATTACAATTTGTCTAAAGGGTCAAGTGATGCATAATTTCTTTTGATAAAAGAGGTATCCATCATTGCATGAATAGTCCAACATAGGATTCCAATTATTATTCTCTAATTTGTTCTATATATTGGAGAAGTCTGGATCCCCTTGATAAGAGTTCTTCATACCTTCAAAAGGCTGGGTCTCTACAGCAGTGATGTGACTAATACTTGGCTTTCTACTAAGAGCATCAGCAACTACATTCTCTTTTCTAGGTTGATACTGAATCATGGGCTGAAAACTCTATATAAATGATGCCCACTTGATGTGCCTATCGGATATTAGTGGCTGAGTCAACAAATGCTTGATACTTTGCTGATTGGTTTTAATAAGAAACTCAGCTCCCATCAAATAATGTTTCCACATTCGTAAGGCATGCACAACAACAGTTAATTATTTATCATATGTACTATAATTGCATTCCACTGGTTTTAATTTTTGGCTCTCATATGTTATTGGATGTCCATCTTGCATAAGTTCGGCTCCAACTTCATATCCACTAGTGTTGGTTACAACTACAAAGAATGGTCTATAAAAAATCAGGTAATTGCAACACAGGAGCTTGTGTGAGAGCTTCTTTCAAAGCTATAAAAGATTTTCCTTGATGCTCAGTCCATAAGAAATGCTTAGCTTTTCTAAGAAGGTCTGTCAATGGGTGTGCAATGTATGTGAAATTCTTGACGAACTTTCTATAAAAGTAAATTTTTTCCAAAACTATTTTAAATAGTCCCTTATGTATATTTATTTCTATAAATTTTAGACATAAAAAATATACTTCTATTGAACTCACGTGATAGGGTTACATATGATGAGTGACCCCCCCGAGCCCAAAAGGCATAATCAAGAACTCATAATGTCCCGTTTGAGTTCTAAAGGCAGTCTTGTATATATTCTCTTCTACCATACGAACTTGATGATAACCAAATTTGAGATCTATCTTACTGAATACCTTGGCCCCTTTCAATTTGTCCAAAAGATCATTAATCCTAGGGATTGGATATTTGTTCTTCACTGTGATTTTGTTTAATGCACAATAGTCTATGAAAATTCGATAAGTTCCATTTTTCTTTTTGACTAATAAGACAGGTGCTCCATAAGGAGAATTGCTGGGTCTTATTAATCCTCTCTCTATTAGTTCCTCAACTTACTTTTGAATTTTCTTTTGTTCTAGCTGATTGACTCTATAAGGAGCTTTGCAAGGTGGAGTATTGCCCAGTAGGATTCCTATCCTATGATCTTCAGGTCGAGAACATGGTAGTCCAGGCGGTAACTCCTCTAAGAAACAATTAGAAAATTGAGAAAGAAACTTTTGGCGTGTAGGCTTAGTGTTTGGCTGAGTAGCCATTATCGTATACACCAAAATTAGATATGTTTTCTCACGTTTTCTAATTGCTCTTTTGGCTTATGTGAGGTTGAATAAAGGACTGATCTTAGGTTTCATTGAGCTTTTTTGAGATATTTCTCGTCTGTCCTTCTCAATCCACATCTGATGTGAATCCTAGTCTATCTTAGGATTGTATTGATGCCTCCATGGCATTCGTAAGATGATGTCCACTCCTTGTAGGGGTGCCACTACAAAGTCTCCTTTATCCTTGCAATGTTTGATTGAGTGACTTCTCTAGTACAATTGTACTTTGTTTTGGTAAAAGCAGCTTTGACCTTATAGTTAGATGGGAAAGACTCTAGGTTTAGCTTTGCTAAGGTTCTTTTTGAAGAGTACTACCATCATCATGCAGAATAACAACCTCTTTGCCATTAATTAAAATGTGAGGTGGCATGGTTCCTCCATGTGCCACCCCTCCACGTAGGCAGTCCCATGCCTGCATTTAGTGAGATATGGCCTAAAGTCCATGAGAGAAGTAATATAAAATAGGTGGAGATGGATATTATATTGGATTATTCCCTCCATGTAGGATAGGCCCATGTGGGGGGGGGGTATAGATAGTCCAAGGATGCAAGTTAAATAATGGGGGAAATAGGATGAGGTGGCAAGATCCCTTGTGCTAACCCTCCACTTGTCCTCCTAGAGGTTTGAACGTATTATAAAATTGGGAAGAGACCAAGGGAGTATCATAGACTTGAGATATGGGGCTTGATTTATGTGGAAAAATGAGGCAAAGTGTTGTCGCATACAATTGAGAGTGCGTAACCGCCTAGCCCACATGGGAGACTTTTCCACATGCACCATGCATGTGGGAGGATGTATTTATTGGGAGAGACCCCTCTCTTGGCTATAAAAGGAGGGGGCTATTCCTTGATGGGACACGCTCATTCTTGTAAAGCCACCTAGCTAGTACTTTGATTTCCCCCTTCCCTTCCTTTCAAATAAAGCATGGCCCTCTTCCCTTGATGTCTCCATCTTTACATTCCTCCTCCCATCATGTACATGCTTCTATTCCCCCTCTCCTTTCCCCTTGTGCCATAGTCTCCCTCTTCATTCCCTCCCCTTCTAATCCCTTTTCCCCACCCATGATAATGTTTTGCCCTCACGTTGTCCTTTCCTCTATGGCCCTTGAGCGTCGCCATGCTTAGTGTCTAGCCTCTTGTCCTGATTTCTTTCTAGGTAATAGAACTGGTGTGGCTGCTGGGATTCGAGCCCAGGTCTCCATGGCTAGTGGCATAAAATTTGTTTCTCCTACAACTGGGTGTGATTCTGCGACACCTTCCATCTGCGGTTCTCAGCTTCTGCGCCTCTAATCTACTTCTGGTTGTAGTTTTTGTGCATCTGTGCATCCCTGCTTCTGCACCTCTAGTCTACCTACAGTTTTGACGTATCTTCTAGTTGGCGAATCTTCTAGTCGTACTGGTCGCATCTGCAAAACTCTAACATCTGCACTTCCTTTGAGGTCTTGTGCATGCATTCGCATGTCTCCTAGGTGCACTCGCACATCTCTTTGTCACAACTGGTGCATTCACGTGTGTCGCACATCTTCTGGCTGTGGATAGATCACTTCTTCTGGTCGCGGCAGATTTTCTGAGCTTTTGCAAAAATGAAACAGATCCTCACATTGTGCCCCTCTCCTCTATCTCTATCTTCTTCTTCTTCTTCTCCCTCTCTTTCTCTTCTCCTTTTATTAAGGAGTGGGAATTGAACCCAAGACCTCCCCATTCACAAAAGAAAGACTTATCAATGGCCAGCAAATAGGAAGTGATGAAAATGTAATGATTTTGCTTATATATTGAAATCTTGGGAATTGTAACTCTCTAACCGTGGGGATTTTCCTTTTGTTGTAAAAAGCAAAAGTATTTCATTTCATGTGATCTATTCACATCTCCTACTAGATCACCGATTCGGAACTTTTTCAAGTTCACTCCTTGGATACACGCCACACGAGGAGGGTGGATATTTATGTCACTTCTCGACAAGTTCAAGGACTTGGTGCTTGGTTCTCCACTCATTACGGCTACTAATTGGCGAGATCTCTTTCTTGATCTTCATGTCGACCTTCAATGGCTGATTGTCTAGTGCATTGTTCAAGGAGACAATGGGTGGAATAATACACATGGTCAATTCAAGGTGAAGAACTGGTGATATACTGGGAGTACTTTGATTTCACTTCTACTCATCGTGTGGTGATCGAGCTACTTGCTACATCAGAGGTAATTAAAAGGGTGACATTCTTCGAAGGGTGGGATGTTCGCCAAGCTTGGGGGGAGATTTGGTGCATCTGCTTATTAATTCTAGTGGATAAGCTCGTCTTGAATGATTTCTTCTTGATCTCGCTACAAAGGTTTCTAGGACTTGGCTATGGTTGGTAATGTTTCAACCAAGGAATCCCTTTGTACCTAATCAACCCTTTGTGCCTCATTTTGAGCTTCAAGTTGTAACTCTTTTTGGTCTAAAGATAAACTATCAACAAAGGATTGCAAGTTTATTTGGTGATGAATGTCTTGCTCAAGTGTTGAATTCTCCCCACCCTCTCCTTCTACCTATCTTGGATTATCGAGAAACTTGGGATGTTCGAATTTTGGTCTTGGTGTGATGACATCTTGGCTACTTCAATTTGACGGAGCATACAAACCTTCGACCAAGGCTGTTGGTGTGGGTATGAAGCTCACTTCACCGGAGGGTGAGGTGTATTGTTATAGCAAGTCTACACTTGCGAGTACTTGCAACCAAGTTGAGTACTCGGCACTCATTTTTGGGGTACAAAAGGCACAAGAGCATCACATCAAGCAACTTGAGGTGCAAGGAGATTCTCAACTCGTGTGTGAACAAGTTAGTGGAAGGTGGAAGGTGCGGAGCGAAGGCTTGGTTCCATGACATCAACAAGCATTGGAACTGTGCCAACAATTTGAAGAGGTAAAAATTCAGCATATCCCTCGAGCTCAAAATATAGTTGCTGATTTCTTGGCACGTGAAGCTTGTACTTCAATCATGCATGAAGTGAGTGGATGCACCGCCCCAACGAAGCCGCAAACCATGAAGGTCACAATACACCAGTCACACCCTACCCTACCTATGTGTGCTTTGTGGATGTATCTTCACCTGATTTTCAGTTCAAGCTACCTCTTTCCATTGTTTGCCCATAGATAAGCCTCATTTCGTCTCTCTCTTTTCCATTTTCCAAGCATGGCTGACATTCCTGTGTTCTGTGGATGGGTTGAAGAAAATCCAAATGAGTATCTTGTGGCCTTCAAGCGCCGTTGTGTTTCTCTCAACTTTCTTACTGAAGATATATGGATGTTGGTTCTTCCCACATTTCTAGAGGGTTTGGCTCAAGTGTGGTATGAGAAGTAGGCTGATGATGTTCGCTAAAGCTGGCCAAGGTTAACAGCAGCGATGATTGAGTATTTTGGCAAAGAAGAGGAGCCGGAGAATGTATGCCTACAAGTGGCAAACTTGAAGCAGTCAAAAGGTGAGATGGCGTGTCGATATGTGGATCAAGTGGCCATGCTTCTGGACCATTTAATTGCCATGTAGGAGGAAGATGCCAAATTTTGAGCTGGAATGACTCAGCATGTGCTAGGCTACCTTGTAGCAGGAGCAAGTGATGAATTCTGCCTCAAGCTTAAATGGGAGAATCCAAAAACTATGGTGCTAGCACATGAGATTGCTCGAAAGTTTGATAAAGTTTAGTCTGACCCCACTTCAAAGAAGAAAATTGTCCCTTCGCAACCCCGTCAATTCTTGCAACAACAACCTGGGGGGTTCTAACTCAGGGGCATACCCCCACCCCTCATCAGGGATGTATCCACCACCTCCACCTCAAATGTATGGTCCTCCCTTAGATGCTTACCCTCAATAAGGAGTATATCCTCAACCTCTGCCTGCCTCGTCCACAAGCCCCCCTCCTTCCTACTCCCCCGGCCCCTCCTGCTAAAGAACCCAGAGTCAATGACCTAGCTAAGGCCCTGAATGATCTTTGGCTTGAGATGGTGGGCATCAGAAATCAATCCAATCACCCTCTAAGAGAATGTGCCAATGTTGTGTGCTACGAGTGCCACCAGAAGGGTCATTATCGCACGGAATGTCCCAATATTCAAAGGGTGAATCTTCTAAGTGAAGCAGGCACTGAGGATTTTGACGTAGAGATCCTTGACCTTAGGAAAAGAAGTTGTACCACCTTAGACCCCTCTCCAAATCGTGGACCGGGCCACCCCAAGAAGAAGGTGTCCTTAGACTCTCAAATGCTGAGATGGCAAACCCACCAACAGAGAAGACTAAAGGATCTCATAGGAGTAAGTGGTTGGCCTCGGATTTTCCCATCGACTCAGGACAAGAGGACTATTCGGTCATTCAAGACCTTGCTAATCGGTCTTTGAGCATCACGCTCCCTCAACCAATAGCATTAAGCCTTAAGGTGAGACGTGAGCTACAGCAATGGCTCTCAACAAAGAGGAGCAAGAAAAAGGGAAAGGTACAAGAGATTTCTTCTATCTTTGAAGAAGTTGATCGGCACCCGCATACAGTTGATGTCATCATAGATAACTGCCGTGTCAAAAGTGTGTGTGTTGATGGGGGAGCTGCATGTAATATCATGGTGCCTCATATCATGAAGAAGTTGAATTTGAAATGCACAAGGTGTTCCTCCACTCGAATCAAGATAGCACATAGTTGACGACTCACCACCCTGGGAGTCATTGAGGACTTGCCCATCACTATGAATGGATTGACCACCACCGTCAATTTCTATGTAGTGGACATTGAAGATATAGGCAGGAGTTATCCAACCATACTTGGGAGATCATGGTTGAGAAAGAGTGATGCAGTCAGCTATTGGAAGACAGGACACATGTCTTTTGGTGCTTCTAAGGAGAAGATCTCAGTGCAACCAAGTGCCACGGAACCAGAAGAAGAACAGGAGCAAGATAGTGATACTCTCTCATCCTCAGTGTCTGAATCAATGGAAGGATTAGACGGGGGGAGGAGTTCTCAAAGGAGGAAGTTTACATGATGGGGGTGTCTTCGACCCCACCACATGTAGAAAAGGTAACAGCTAGTCCTCAACAGCTTGAATCTATGCTTTCCCCAGACCTCACTCCAAGTGAGAAAGATGAGTTCCTAGAAACGTTCAAAGATTTCCTTGACCTCTTCACAACTAGCTACCGCCACCTTCGCCATGTGACTGCCATAAAGATAAGATAGAGCTAAAGCCTAATGCAAAGCCTATGGCTCAAAAGTATTGGAGATTAGGGCCCCTACAGATCGATGCTTTGTGCTCAGAGTTGCAAAAACTTGTAGAAGCTGCGTTTATTGTTCCGTTGCACAATACTGAATGGGTTTCACTAGTGGTAGTCACCCCAAAGAAAAACAACAAGTGGTGGGTCTGCATTGACTATAAGAAACTCAATGCAGCCACCAAGAGGGACCATCATCCTCTTCCCTTTCAAGACCTCATTCTTGAGAAGGTAAGTGGTCATGAGACTTATACTTTCTGTGATGGTTAATTTGGGTCTTATCAAATCAGATATGCTGAGGAGGATGTGCTTAAAACCACATTTGCCACACCACATTTGCATTCAAAGTAATGCCATTTGGCCTCACCAATGCTCGTGTATCTTTCAAAGATTTATGCAAATGGTGTTTGCTCCTCGTTTGCTCCTTATTTGGGGTTTTCTTGGAGGCGTTTTTAGATGATTTCTATATATTCTCGGCATGTAAGGAGCACGTCATGAAGGTTAGGTTGGCCTTCCAAAGGGTCAATGATGTGAATGGCAGTCTCAACCCTGAGAAATGCACCATTGGAGCCACTCAAGGGAGGTTACTGGGACATATTATCTCATCTGAGGGCATCAAGCTTGACGCTGAGAAGGTAGAAGCTATCCTCAAGCTCTCCCTGCCAACAACCAAATGTCAGGTATGCTCATTTGTCAATCTAGTAGGATACTATCGCCGCTTCATTGATTAATATGCTGCTTTGACACGACCCATGACTATGCTATTGAAAGATGGGGTTGATTTCTCTTGGAATGAGGATTGTGATCATGGGTTCACACAAATCAAGAATGCTCTGGCTTCAAAAACCATTCTACGCAATCCAGATTGGTCAAAGACTTTCTATATCAATCCTGGGTTTGGTGAGCACACTCTGGCAGGTATTCTTCTCTAGCAAGGGGAGGATCGGTTCATGTATCCTGTTCGATTTGCTTCTCGACAATTGCTTGACACCGAACGATGCTACTCAGAGGCTGACAAGCATGCCTTGTCTTTGGTGTTCTGCATTGAAAAATTTAAGCATTATGTGGCTGGAAAGTTCTTCCTTATAGTCATTAGCACTGGTCTTGCAAAGTAGGTTCTTCAATCACCAAATCCCATGGGCCGGTTGGCCAAATGGTTGGAAGTTTTACAAGAATATGATTTTTCTTTCAAAATTGTAAAAGGGGGTTGTTCCAACTTGAAGAATGCTTTGATTGATTTAGAGGAGTGCCTTGATGTAACCCTTGTAGCGGCCATAGAAGTTGGGGATCCATGGTATGGCGGTATCTATAGGTTTCTGACTACTTTCTCCTTTCCTCCAAAAAGTACTAGCTATGAGAGAAAGAAGATCCGCAGAGATAGTAGGCACTACACCCTCTTTGATGGGGTGTTGTCAAGGCATGGATGGGGTACTAAGACAGGCCATTGATACAGATGAAGTACCTAAGGTATTGAAGCATTATCATGATGGATTTTGTGGAGGCCACTATGCCAGTGACTATACAGCTAAGAAGATTTTACATGTTGGGTACTATTGGCCGACCTTGTTCAAGGATGTCACTATGCATTGCAAAACTTGTGAACCATGCCAATTCTTTGGTAGGAAGGATTTGCATCCTAGGCAACATCACCCACTGATGTCCATCCATCTGTTTTAGAAGTGCGGAATAGATTTTGTGGGGCCCCTGCCCATGACTACTCGCAAAAAGAAGTATCTTTTGGTAGCCACTCAGTATGTCACTAAGTGGGCTGAAGCTATCGCGCTCCCCACAACAAATGGTAAGGCAGTTTCAAATTTCATATTTGAACATATCTGCACAAGGTTTGGGACACCCATGGAAATAGTATTTGACAATGGGAGTCCATTCTTAAATGAAGTAGTGGAGTTACTCATGGATCGCATGGGTATTGATCATTGCACTTCTAGCATCTATTATCCAGCGTGCATGGGTCAAATGGAGCAGACCAATGGCCTCCTTTGTAAAACCATGGGAAAAATGGCTACAGGGAACTAGAGCCAATGGGATCAGAAGGTCGCAAAAGCGGTATGGGCTTACAACATCACTCATAAAATGTCTACAGGTCACAATCCTTTTCAGTTGGTGTACAGTACTGAGGCCATTTTACCACTAGAGATAGAGATTCCAGCTTTGAGATTGGAACAAGAACAGAGGATGATAGAAGATGAACATGTAGAGGCCTGGTTGGTGCAACTTGAGAAGCTAGATGAAACCCGACGCCTTGCCCTACATCAAACAGAGATTCAAAAGAATCGACAAAAGGCCCGTTTGGATGCTAAGATTCGCAAGGGATGGAAAAGACACTTTGCTGAGGGGGATGTTGTGCTATGCTTTGATCACAGATTTCGACAACCAAATGGATAAGAAGTTCCTTCCATTGTGGACTGGTCCATACAAAGTCATCAAGGAACGTAGCAATGGGTCTGTACAAGTTTGGGAGCTGTGGGGGTTAAAGGTCACTGTGCCTTTACCCTATTTATGTACAATACTCAAACACATATATAAATGAATGAAAAAGAAGATTAGGGTGGTTCTGCACCCACCAAAACTTGTGTGGCTCTCTATCTCTCTCTCTCTCCTTCTTCCATTCTTGCTTCTGTTGAGAGCACTCTCAACTGGTATCAGAGCTCGGGTGATCTAGCTGAGCGTGCATGAATGCTTGGAAGCTCAGCAGCTCTATGGGATGAAGGAGAAGCTCTGTGGGAAGCTTTGTGGGTGACTTTACTTGCATCCGAGTGTACAGAGACCTTGGAGGAACCTTTGGAAAAGTCACTTTGGTTTTGCGAAGTGGTTTTGAGAGCCTGTTAAGAGTTTTCAAAGAAAAAGTCGTTTTTTGAGCTTTTCCCTATTCCGTTCGATGACAGAGACTTCGTATTGACTTATAGAGGCAAGTATTGCTTGCTTTTGGTATCCACTTCACTTCAAGAGCTTGGAAACACCTTCATTCTTGAATCTGGGATCATTTCATTGGATTTCTGACTCACTGTGTCAGTTTCTGCGTTTTTTGCCCGGGTGTTGGAACTCAAGTTTGGAGCAACCATTTGCAGATCTGTCAGTTCCGGTGGACTCAGGAGGTCCTAAAACTTCTATGTTGCTCATCATTCGCACTCCGGTGGAGTTTACAAATAGCTCTGTTTCCAAAAACGTTTTTCAGTCCGTGTGTTGGACCCAGTGATTGAGACCACGGTTTCCAAAACCGTCCGTCCCATTGCGTTTCGGACGCCCAAAAACCCCTACCTGTTAGTTCTTGCACGATTCGTGTAGGATTTTCAGAGTTATAGATCTCTGTGTATTCGATTTCGTCTCTCTGTTATGCATTTTTCATTCTAAGGTTTTGAAACCTTAGATTTATGCCACATGGCAGTGGATAAGTGTTGACTCCCATTTCTCACTCATCGGTTGGGATTTTGGAGTTCTGGTAGAAGAGAGATATTTGCAGATTTTCTTGCTAAGTCGGATTATGCAATGGTGCCCATGTTTTGAGGCATCTCAGGTTCTATTTTCAGTAGCGATCATTACTGTGGGACTATGATTTCTTGAGCATATTTTATGCAAATCACTCTGGTTGCAGTTTGAGCAGTGTGCGCTCATTCGTGGTATGAATTGGGTTGTAGTGGATGATTTATAGGCCATTTGGATGCATTGCGGTCCTTATTAGATGCGCTGATAGGCCCAAATTGCCTTGTGGGATGCTATTTTTATGGATGTTTTGTACATAGATGCTATTTTATGCTGAGGGACAGCTTTGACACATTGCAGGTGATGCACTGATAGTGCTATGCTCTCTTGGATGAGATATTATTGATGCATATGCCAGTGGACGGTGTTTATGCTTGAGTCATTTGGCACTTATTGGCATTTTCTTTTGGGCCAGATTTGCTCATATGGATGCATAGTATATGCACATGAGTCAGATGCATCTTTTGATGCTTTGAGCTTTGAGTTTTGGTGATATTTCACTCTATTATGGCATACACATTTGGGTGCACCTAGTATTTGGTGTGATTCTCTCTTGCAGGCACTAGCATTTGGGATTTTGTTTCATTTGCCTCATGGCATCCTCTTCCATGTCTGAAAAGGAGTTTTTCAGCATTAAAAAGTTTGATGGGACAAACTTTTCTTTGTGGAACGAACAAATAAGGGATGTGCTTATTCAAAAGAAGCAGATTAAACCCTTGGCAGGGATTGAAGCTAAGCCTGCAAATATGTCTAAGGATGATTGGGATGAGTTGGATGCATTAGCAAAGTCTACTATTAGACTTCATCTTGCAGAGTCAGTTTATTTCACAGTAGTAAATGAGCAGACTACGGAAGATTTGTGGAAGAAACTGTGTGCCACTTATGAGAAGGAAACTGCCTCTTATAAAGTTTACCTCATGAAGAGGTTGTTTGAGCTACAGATGAAGGAAGGGGTCTCCATTGCTTCTCACTTGAATGAATTCAATATTATTTCCAGCCAGCTTCAAGCTCAGAAGATGAATTTTGATGTGGAGACTAAGGCAATATTTCTCTTATGTTCATTGCCATCCTCATGGGATACCTTCCGTACAACTGTTAGTAACTCTGCACCTGGTGGAGTACTGAAATTTGATGATGTTGTGGGTAGCTTGTTGGCTGAGGAGATTAGAGAAAAGTCTATGGATGGCAACAAGCAGGATGCAGCCTTAAATGTGCAAAGGGGCAGATCACAGTTTAGGGGGAAGTCCCAAGAAAGAGGGAAGTCTCGTAGCAAATCCAGGGCATGGAACATTGAGTGTTACCATTGTGGCAAGAAGGGCCATATGAAAAAGGATTGCTACAAGCTGAAAAGAGAGCAAAAGGATAAGAAAAAGAATGCAAATTGGGGTGCAAATCAAAAGGAAGAGAGTCCAAGGGAGGACAAAGGAAAAGTGAAGATCGAGGAGATTAATGCAGTCACACATGATAGTGACAATGACGTTCTCTTCATGTCTAGTTTATCTGCAGAGTTGCTTACCACTTCAGATGATGCATATTCCTAGGATTGGATTTTGGATGCTGGTGCTTCATTCCATGTTACTCCCCATAGGGAATGGTTCTCCACTCATGACAGTGGAAAGACAGGTTGTGTTCATCTTGGAAATGACTATGCATGTAACATAGTGGGAGCAGGTGACATAAATTTTTCTTTTGCAAATGGGTCTGCATTTGTTTTAAAACATGTGAGACATGTGCCTAAGCTGACCAAGAGTCTTCTTTGAGATGTATTAAATGACAAGGTATTGAAAAAAACATGTTCTAAAAGACACAAGGTGCTGAAGAAGTTCAACTTCATAAGTGACTATTCAAATCCGTGACTTGGCAAACTATATGAAGGCTTCATCACATGTATGTCATTTAATATATTTCAAAGGGATACCACTCTAAATTGAATCTAATAGAGGCCAAAAGAGAGATGCATGTCACATTATTGATTCAATTGACAACTACAAAGCAAAAATTCAAAATTGTTTAGGTCATATGAATGTTATGCCAAAAATAAATATCAAGGGAATGTGATGACTCCAACTTGACTATAACATGAGCAAAACAAATCTTGCATGTCACTTGAAATATGGGTCCAAAATTTATCTTGAATCTACATTGTTTTTAGGCTAATGTAGACTCTTGGAGAAGTCAACAACTGGAAGATCTCCATAACAGTGAGCCGGGGTTGGTGAATTGCCATGCAATCCATGTTCTACTGTCCCAAGACACGAAGGTAAACAACATACATGTGCTTGCATGGAACAAATATTCCTTGTGATGCATGATGAATGAAGTCATTGCAAGTACATGATGGCTCACTACAAACACGCACTGTATATTTCTTTCCCATAGGATTAGATTCAAAGCTTTCAACCATGAACTCTTCATCTTCATCCACTTTGTGCATCATTCCTGGTGTCACATTAGCTACAGCATGCAAAGAGCATTCAATGCAGTCTACAGCTACCTTTGAAATGCTTGTCCTTTGCTTCATCTTGCAACAACTAGAGGTAGGAGTCACTTTTTCTGAGAGGTTTGGTATTTGATTCCCACCAGCTGTGTTATTTGCATCAAAGTTTCCTGAAATCTTAGAAACGTCCAGAAGAAACCTAGATCTTTGTAGCTTCCTTACTTCTACACTTGTCAAACATACTCCTACTTGCACTGGCCACTTTTCAAAAGCTATTGGAGAACCAATAATATTGTTGCTTGGAATCCATGAATGTGTCACATCATCCCCACAAAATGAAAAAAATTGCATTCATTGACCATGGGCATGGTTAATTCTTCCCTTGAAACTAGGTGCTGGATTTTCTTGCAAGCTATTCTCATTTATCAATTTTCTACATTTGTGACTGACACTTGAAAGCCATGCTTGACAATGCACCTTGCTTCCTTGCTTTGCCCTCTACGAATAGTCCAGCAAACATCATGAACATCATCTTCATGCACCCACATGTGCAGATCATTAGCTTGATGTGTACTCTGGACATTGGGGGTTGATGGTGGCATGCCCAACCTGTCTTCAAATTCAGAATCTCTTCTAGTGGATGCCTGGAAGGTTCTCCATGCATGTACCATGTAGTCACAGTCATGGCAATGAGAGTCATCAATGCCCAAGGGCTCGCCCAACCTTTTCTTTTGTCTCATGGTGTCCACATCTCCCATGAGGTGTGGATCATCTGCTTCTATCCTAGCAACATTCACTACAGAATTTGCAACTCTCATTGCCTGCTGAGGGCTAATGTAACTTGATCTTCTATTCCCTATTCGTTGAAGCAAGTTCTCCAATGAAGGACTAGATCCAATATGCAATCCTTGGACATGTTGTTCACACCTTGCTATCTACAACAATGCAGATGCCAAGTCCCCAACACAAGCATCATACAATGAGATTTGTCTTATGTATCCTTCAGATGCCAACCAACTCCCATGTTTTAACTCTACTAGATTTGCTCGAGGAGTATTGGCTAGAGCTTCTGTGTCCATTATCTAATCCAAAGTAATGAATTAATTTTATACACAATATACTCAGCTACAAATGCAATGAAGGCAAAGTTCATCATATAGTTAACTCAAAACACTTACATGTACCATGAAGTTACCCCAATGAGCTATCCTATCTCCCACCATAACATCCATTGATCCAAGAATGGAATGTCACTTGAACTAGCTGCACGTGGGTTTCTATGAATCTTTGATACACATATTTATTGGTGATTCTCTGAAGTCCTTGTTCCCAATGGAAAATGCATGATCTCTCTCGTGCCTCTATGGCATTCTCAGGGCCACCATTGTAGACAGTGCAAACTACTTGCCAATTTGCTTGTGCCACATCAGCCATAAACCCAAAGAATTTGGGCTCAGCAAATCCACATTTTCTTACAACATCATTTAACATTCTCCAAAATTGAACCTGAGCCTCTGCATCCTCTTTCTTAAACTCGCAGGTGGCAATTGTCAGAAGTTCTCTCATACTGCAGTTCAAAGATCTCATTGTTTCACTAACAAATTTAATTCCGATTACATCACAATAATACATAACAAAAAAAGGGATCTACCTTGGATCATAAACATGAGCTGCCATTGTTGTCCAACCATGCACTCCGCAAACATGGTCAAAATGTACCCAAGCCTTTTCAAGATCACTACCAGGTTGCATCCTATTGACAAGATCGACTCTCGAGCCTCTACCCTTACAAGACATTTTCATCACATAGCAAGGCTGGGCTCCTGACCAAGAAATAGACACCCTTGGAAAAAAGCATATCTAACATGTTCCTTCAAGTAAATGATACAATCTAATGAACCTTGTCGTGGTTGCAATGTAACTGCCTCATGAATCCATCTCCGAAACCTAACAACAATGATGGCATGTGCAAATGTTAGCAATTTCAGGCTTGATCAAACTCCAAAATTTTTCCAAAATGAACTCCAAACAAAGCTCCAAACTAACCTCGTTTGATTTGTGTAACCTTGGAGCTGGTGCAGGAGGTTCTCCCACATATCCACTGATAATGCAGTTGATAGATCAAGAACCTTGTTTACGAACAATAGATGATGGGAAATTATTTCCTTTGCCAATTCTTTTTCAACTTTTCTTGCTCTAATATTTTTCATCTCCAATACTTTCTCTTGTACATATTTTCATGTATTTGCTACTTAATGCTTGCTTTCAATAAGAGAAACATCATGATCATGGAAACCAACATGTAGTGCCAATCTTGTGTAATCCAACATCTTCTGGCTCATAGTAATATATTTTTGCAAAGAATCGAGAGCCATAAAATGGTTATTCTTCACAGTGTAAACATTCAAGAGCACCGTTCTCAGCACCAAGGTCTCCTATGTCTGGAACATTTATGATCGACCTCTCCACTCTCGAGTATTTGGTCTATTGTGTCTTAGAAGGAAACTACATACTGGGTTTGTGCATTCAAATCAGCCACCACAATGACTGACCTTGATCTTAGCAATTTTTGACAAAGATGGAATAGAAGTGGGATTTGTCCTTGACCAGTTGTGTGGATCATATGCATGTTGCATTCCATCCATTTCGCTCACATTTGCATCCACTAGAGGCAACTCAAAAACAATATTCCCATTATAATTAGAAGGTAAATTGTGTACTTGATGATGCTCATCAGCACGCTCTATGGACTTTGGAATAATGGACTTTGGTGCAAGCCGCATAACCTTTTCTCTCAAGTTAGATTCTTCAACAAAGGAGGTGCCCTTCCCTTTCACATCCACATGTTGCTTTGGAATTGTCGGTATAGTCGGTTGGGAGAAATTCTGACAAGAGGACATGTCCTTCAAATCTTTTGGAGACGAAAAAAGGCTCCCAATCTCTCCTTCCATTGTACTAATGCTTCCCTTAGCACCCATAGTCAAGATATCCACAAACGTACTATAATCCACATCAAGGTCATACACCATAGTTCCATCAGTAAGAAGCAGAATTGGAACTCTTCTATCCTCTGTGCAATTTTGTCCCTCTATAATCATGGAACAGGTGGAGCCCGCCCTTTTGCAAATTGAAGTTCTAGCAAATCCTTTTGTATGAGATTCTACAATGACCAGAATGCACCTTCACCTGCAATCTTTCTTCATGGTTTTTGGAGAAGAATGTCATATACTTGCAAGCCATCTCTTATGAGAGTGTGGGAGAAAATCTGGAGATGGAGAGAAATCGAGAACAACAAATCTTGGAATTGAAGGAAACTTGAGATCACAGAAACGAGATGAGAGTGTGTGGGAAGAAGTCAAACAATGGAGGGCAAGTCCATAGCAGAAGATATTTGTATATATTGTTACCTATAAAAGAAATCAGGACAAGAGGCTAGACACTAAGCATGGCGACGCTCAAGGGCCATAGAGGAAAGGAGAATGTGAGGGCGAAACGTTATCATGGGTGGGGAAAAGGGATTAGAAGATGAGGGAATGAAGAGGGAGACTATGGCACAAGGGGAAAGGGACAGGGGAAAGAGAAGCGTGTACATGATGGGAGGAGGAGTGTAAAGATGGAGACATCAAGGGAAGAGGGACATGCTTTATTTGAAAGGAAGGTATGCTTAGACACTTTGCTGAGGGGGATGTTGTGCTATGCTTTGATAACAGATTAGACCACCAAATGGATAAGAAGTTCCTTCCATTATGGACCGGTCCATACAAAGTCATCAAGGAATGTAACAATGGGTCTGTACAAGTTCGGGATCTGCATGAGCCATATGGCAAGAAGGTGACCAACAAGTGTTACCTCAAGCCCTTCTTTGTGCATAATGGTCCCAGGCATGGAAATGTTATGCATTCTCTGCCTGGGGGGGGGAACTGTTATGGATAAATTTGACCAAAGTAAAAGGCATAAATATGTGTGTGTGCTTGTATGTGTGGCAATAGCATAATAAAATATGGTGTGCATAAGGCCCAGGGTTGAGGTGGCAAGGCATGACCATGTGCCACCCTTCCATGTAAGAGGACCCATAAGGTGTGTTGTACATAACCCATGGTAGTAATAATATAAAATGATAAGGTGGCATGGGTCCTCCATGCACGACCCCTCCACCTAGGCGGTCCCATGCCTGCATTTAGTGAGATATGGCCCAAGGACCATGGGAGAAGTAATATAAAATAGGTGGAGATGGATATTATATTGGATTATTCCCTCCATGTAGGATAGGCCCATGTAGGGGGGGGTATAGAAAGTCCAAGAATGCAAGTTAAATAATGGGAAAGTAGGATGAGATGGCAAGATTCCTTGTGCCAACCCTCCACTTTTCCTCCTAGATGTTTGAACGTATTATAAAATTGGGAAGAGACCAAGGGAGTATCTTAGACTTGGGATATGGAGGTTGATGTATGTGGAAAAATGAGGCAAAGGATTGTCGCACATGATGGAGAGTGCGTAACCGCCTAGCCCACATGGGACACTCTTCCACACACACCATGCATGTGGGAGGATGGGAGAGACCCCCTCTCTTGTCTATAAAAGGAGGGGGCCATTCCTTGATGGAACACACTCATTCTTGTAAAGCCACCTAGCTAGTACTTTGATTTCCCCTTCCCTTCCTTTCAAATAAAGCATGGCCCTCTTCCCTTGATGTCTCCATCTTTACACTCCTCCTCCCATCATGTACATGCTTCTCTTTCCCCTCTCCCTTTCCCCTTGTGCCATAGTCTCCCTCTTCATTCCCTCCCCTTCTAATCCCTTTTCCCCACCCATGATAACGTTTTGCCCTCACATTCTCCTTTCCTCTTCCGCTAGTACTTTCTGGAGGAAAGGAGAAAGTAGTCACAAACCTGTAGATGCCACCATACCATGGATCCCCAACCTCTATGGCCGCTACAAGGGTTACATGAAGGCACTTCTCTAAATCAATCAAAGCATTCTTCAAGTTGGAATAACCCCCTTTTACAATTTTGAAAGAAAAATCATATTCTTGTAAAACTGCCAACCATTTGGCCAACTGGCCCATGGGATTTGGTGATTGAAGAACCTGCTTTGCAAGACCAGTGCTAGTGAGTATAATGAAGGACTTTCCGGCCACATAATGCTTAAACTTTGCAATGCAGAACACCAAAGACAAGGCATGCTTGTCAGCCTCTGAGTAGCATCGTTCGGTGATGAGCAATTGTCGAGAAGCAAATCGAACGGGATACATGAACCGATCCTCCCCTTGCTAGAGAAGAATACTTGCTAGAGTGTGCTCACCAAACCCAGGATTGTTTGATATAGAAAGTCTTTGACCAATCTGGATTGCGTAGAATGGGTTCTGAAGCTAGAGCATTCTTGATTTGTGCAAACCCATGATCACAATCCTCATTCCAAGAGAAATCAACCCCATCTTTCAATAGCATAGCCATGGGTCATGTCAAAGTAGCATATTGATCAATGAAGCGGCGATAGTATCCTGCTAGATTGACAAATGAGGGTACCTGATGTTTGGTTGTTGGCGGGGAGAGCTTGAGGATAGCTTCTACCTTCTCGAGGTCAGGCTTGATGCCCTAAGATGAGACAATATGTCCCAGTAACCTCCCTTGAGTGGCTCCATTGGTGCATTTATCAGGTCGAGGTTGCCATTCGCATCATGGACCATTTGAGAGGTGGGGGTTGGACTTTGTGGGACCACTCCCTCGCTCATCTCAGGGAAAACATTATTTATTGGTGGCCATAGATTATGCGACTCAGTGGGCAGAGGTAAAGGCCACAGTCAATAGCAAGGCAAGCACAGTTGCAAAATTTCTCTTTGATCAAATTTGTTCATGGTTTGGTTGTCCCTTGAAAATTCTCACTGATGGAGGAACCTCTTTTAGATATGAACTAATTAAAGATGTAGTGCATAAGCTAAGGATAAATCATAGCATGTCCACACCATACTATCCCCAATGTAATGGCTTGGCTGAGAAAACAAATGGATTATTGTGCAATTCAATGGGAAAGCTTGTAGACACCAAGAAAAGGCATTAGGATAGGCACTTGGCAGAAGTATTATGGGCTTACAAAACCACACACAAGCTAGCTATTGGCTTTACACCATTCCCACTAGTGTATAGAATAGAAGCCATTTTGCCCATTGAATTGGAGATACATAGTCTTCGCACTACTGTTGCAAGAATAGAAGGACAGGAGGATGCCTATGCTCAACGCTTAGTATAGCTAGAAGCCTTGGATGAATGCAGATTACAGGCCTCACAAAACTTGGAAGCTTCTCAAAAAAGGTGCAAGGCCCGTTTTGACACCAAATTACACAAGAAGAAAGATATTGTAGAAGAGATTTGGTTATGAGATTTGATAGCCGTCTGGACAAGCGGCTAGACAAAAAGTCTATCGACCAATGGGAGGGACCATATCGAATCAAGAAGAAGTTCACCAATGGAACCTATCAGCTTGAGGATGTTGATGACATGGTGATACCCAAATGCACCAATGAGTATCACCTTAAATTCTTCAATGCTCAACCACCTTAAGGGCCAGTAGATGCTCTCTATCACTAGAGAGGATTTGCTAGGCGGGGGAAAGATGTGACACCAACAATTGATATTTTTTATTTGGCATTGGTATTGTTTTTCTCTATGTTTGATAAGAGTTTGATATCAAGTGATAGCCTAGCAGCTCTCACTTATTTCTATTTTCTAAGATATTGTATGGGATTGAGAGGATGAGTGGAATGGATCATTCTAAATACCATGTATATGAATGATAAATACCTTGGTATGGGGTGAGAGTTATTTGTGTATGGGATATTATGGGGTTTTTAGAAAATAGAAAGAGCGAGTCATATAAAGAGGTGGGCTCATGTCCATGTGTTCTAATAATATAAGAGAAATCACATGCCAAGCACGTGGAAGGCATGTGGAGGAGTGTGGAGTCAAAAGGAATCCTTCTAGAATTCCTATGTGGAATAAGGAGGATGTGGACATATGGAAAAGAGAGGGTCCCTATGGGCTCCATGTGGGGAGACTCTTGACTTTCTCAATATTTTAAGAGTCTTGAGCATCTTTTAATGGGACACATGGCAAGAGTAGCCAAAAAGGACATGGATGGTGACATATGGGCTTAATGTGATTGATGGGGAAAGGAATCTACAGGCAACAATTTTAAATGGGTGAAAGAGGGTGACAAAATCTCTATAAAAGGAGCACTCCTCTCCCTTATTCATAATCTCTTCCACCACTAGGCCTCATGTTGCTATAGCTCTAGTCTCCTCAAGCCTCTTCCATGAGCCTTCTCTACCTCTTGTAGATATTGTCTTATGTAGACTCTTAAGTCCATCTCTCTCTAGTTCATTCTCTCTCTATGAGTAGTCTTGGAGCTTTCGCTCCCTCTTGTACATATGAAACCTCTTCTTCTCCCTTATGTTTGTAGTATTTTGAGCTGCATTGGAGTGGAGTCTCACTCTATTGGTAATGAGGGTCACTTCAAGTTCTCTCTCTTGAGTATTTCTTCCCTTTTTCCATTGTTTTCTCTTCCAAAGTGCTCAAAAGTGTTGTCTATTCAGCCGCTCATTGCGCATACATGGTTTATCTATTTCCCAAGCTACAAAGGGAGATCTTCCTTCCCTCCTAGGCAACCTCTATGAAACTTGGATCATTGATGAAGTCTAATCATGGAGGTAGTATTCTCCCAAGTTGGCACCAGTAGAAGGAGTAGGTGTTTTTCATGATAGTTTGATTCCCTATCAGTATTTTGCTCATAACTTTTTGCTTGGTGGTTTGATTTAAATGAAACTTATATCAATGCGAAGCTCTTGTTAAGGAGCATTATCGTACATCTTCAATTATTGCATTAGATGTCAAATCAAAAATCTATGACTTTCTCTGTGTGACTATTTCTTTCTCAGACATCTTTTACCCCGTCCAGTAAACTGCCCATATCTTTCCGACCACTACACTGTTTCTTATGAAACTTATATCAAAGCGAAGCCCATTTCAAGGCTCTTCTTAATATGCATTTAAATATTTGATGTTAGGTCTCTATTAAAAGTTATGGGTCTTTGTGTCTTATGATATTTTATAGAGTGTTTTAAGCTAATTATAAAGGTATCTATGAAGGAGGTGCAATGTTTCCCTGGAATCTACCCATCCGACCCAATTAGTCCCTTCAAACTCCTTGATATATATAAGTTCATGTCATGTTAAGTGGCAAGATCTTCTTTCAACAACGTATCACTCTTCTCTTTGGTGCAGACCGGCTTGTTGAGATTATGGCCTCCGTTGATACTTTCCTTCTCCCTATGTTTGAGTACAACATCACTTGGGATGTTACCATCTTCATTCTCATCTAAGGGATGAAAGTCTGGTGTGATCTCTTGGTATAAAAGTTTCTTTTAATGTCCCTTTCCCAGTGATAAATATCTCTATCACTCAATTTGAAAGCAGGAGGAAGTGAAGAGGTGCGTGAAGTTTATTACCCCCAACTTCATGTCACAGTAGTACAATCAAAAGGTATTTCTGAAACCCCTCTGTAGTGTGTGTGTGTTTAAAAAAACAAACCAGTAAACAACACGGCACACGATGCTTAGATAAAGGTGGAAAAAACTTTTATTAACATTTGACATATGAGTACAACTGGCAGAAAATTATTGAATCCATCCGATTGTCTAGGCTCCGAGGTTGGGGTCCACTTACCTGCCACCATCCAAGAGAAATTAGGTGTTAGAACATCATAGCTTCAATTGGGTAGACAAGTAATGCCTATTTACCCTGGCTTGTTATCACTTTACCAAAGAACCAAACAACCCTCAAGATTCAAAAAGTTGAAAGTGAAATGTGTATGACGTAATAAGTGTATTTGGGTAGGGATTACAATCCATGTGAAAGTTTATCCTGGGGAAGGTACTCCCTGCTGCACTTATTATCATGCACACTTGAGCCTAGCATCCCTATGTTAGAAAAAAGACTTGCAATTATCTTTAAGAATTTGAACTGGATGAAGGCATACAAACCATTTAGAACTATTGGAAGAAAAAATCATATTATTAACAAGAGCTTTAAAAGATGCCATCACCACGTTAGTTATGTCTACATACAGGAAATGCCTTAAGGGAGTATATGCCAAGCTTTTAAGAGCCTAAAAAATATCTAAATCACATTCGTTCAGATTAGGAGTAATGGAAAGAAGAACCTCTATTATTGACTAACAGTGTAGGCATAACCATCGAAGTGTATATATTCACACCTTTTATAGAAAGAGGGAGAGATAGAGTCAAAATATTAATGTCAAAAATTACTACATGTTAATTAATAATTATGCAAGGTAAAAAGGAACTTTTAAAATAATTATTAAGGCACCTATATACATATGCATAACCAAAACAAAGAAAACATAACTCTAACAGAAGTAAAAAGCATTTAAGCACAACTAATTAGCAATACAACTAAGAAAACCATATGCCTTAAGAGAAATTTGTTTAAGGGATATGTAGTGCTATATAGAGCTAGATATCAGACATCTATGGGAGATTTAGGGGCTGGGGCCAGGAAGTGGCAGTGAAGTTGAAGTTAGGACAATGTATGGGTAACATAAGGCTCTTATGATAGTCATAGTACATGGCATGGAAGAAATATTACTCATAGCCCGACTTTGAGGCTGCCCGAGATCTAAAACAAACAAGGTTGTAAAAAAGGAGCATGTGTGACCTTTTGAAGTATGGTCCCATTGAGTTCGTGTCTTTAAGGTGCAACGGTGCTCAAGACCGCACTGAGCACTCTCGTGTGAAAAACAAAGCCCAACAGTCGAGGTGAAGTACTGTAGGTCCGCAGCATCCATGCGATCGTACCAGTAGTCAAGGTGAGGTGTGCAGGCTAGTAGACTGCACTGTGTAGTGCCAGCATGCAAGGGCCATGGAGTCCAACTACTATCCAAGCCTCTAGAAACCCGCACGGGAGGGGGTTTATGGCCCACTAGTATGCTCACAGTCTGCAGGAGGTACTAGGTAGTACACAGAGAATAGGGAGGTAGGGAGGCACGTAGTGAAACTAGGCATAATTATGGTTACTTACATAGGTTAGGAGTATGAAGTCGAGGGGGCATCGGTCCAAAAAGTCAGGGAGAGGGTAGTTAGACTACCATGTAGGTTAGGGCAATGAGACTAGGTACGCTTAGGTAATATAACTAGGTTTTGAAGTAGGGGGAAGGGAGTCAGTTGGGGTGAGGGGAGTTAGAGTAGTAGTTTTAGTTTTAAAATTTGTTTAGTTAGTCTAGTTTTAGCGCATTTAGAAAACTTTTATCTCTCTAGTGCATAATAATTTTTTTAGACTATTTAAAAAAACTTGACTACTAAAAGCATTTAGAAAAAATATAGACTTCTTTAATAGGCTTTAGGTAAAAAGAGAAAAAAATAGAGGTTTAGGAAAAATCTAGTACACACGAGAAATCGAACAAGCAGATAAACATTAATAGAAATTAGAATAGGTCATAAAAAAGAACAATAATAATGAAAAAAAGAGAAAAAAGGGGGGAGGAGTTTAATAAAAAAGGAATTAAATTTAAAGAAACAAATTAACTAAAAAAAAGTGGGTTAAAATAATCAAATTCATGATAGCAATAAAATAAGGAAGAATAGAGACAAAATTTGGTTTTATTAGGAAAAATAAAGGAGATAAGTAAGGGAGTTAAATTTTGTGGGGAAGATGGGGAGAGAGGGTCAAAAGAGAAAGAGAGAGAGAGAGAGAGAGAGAGAGAGAGAGAGAGAGAGAGATTAACATATACATAAATATACACATATATACATACATTAAGAAGGAGAAAGGCTTTGACTAGGGATAAGTTTAGGGTAGAGATTAACTGGGGGGGTTTTTGTAGAGATGAGAAATAAATGGAGAGGGGGGGGGACGAAAAAGTGGGGATAATTGTGAATATCCAAATGTCAGTAACCATATGATTACATGTAAGAGTAGAGAATGTGTGTGTGTGTGTGTGTGTGTGTGGAGTAGACATTTACAACACCCCTTTCCATAGTGAAGAGTAGACAAATTTGGAGTAGGAAAGAGAAATGTTTAATAGATAAGCTTTGCAATAAACATCATAAAAAATGAAGTAGCATCATTAAAGGATGAACAATTTTTTCCAAAAGAGAAAATGAGAGCAGTAGAGCTTTGAAAAGTCATTGGTAGCATCACTTTTATTGCAGAGGGGAGTCTGCCTACTTGCCACCATCCAACAAGAAAAACGTGCTGAGAACCAATTAAACCTTAGTTGGGAAGACAGGTGTCATAAACACCCCTCCCTTGTTATCAGAGTCACAATAAAAATAAACACTTGACAACTGACTTACAAAGCAAGTTAGAGAAATTATGAGTGCAAAGTTAGCATGGAGTAACGGAATGATCACTAGAAGTAAGTGAGAGAGAGAAAGGGTTTTAATTAACAAGAGTTTAATAAAATAGGGGTGGTTTGAGGGGTTAAGAGGGGAGAAAAAGATCTTTTAGAGAATGTAAGCAAATAGAGGAAATAGGGAGCAGATAGAAGGTAAAAAGAAGGGGTTGCTGTAAGAGAGAAAGAAAAAGAGAGAGTGGGGTTTAATGCAAGGGGTCTAATGAAGGACCATAGAATTAAAAGATCCAAAGAAATTAAAGAAATTTAAGGTGCCATGGAATGGGAAGAGGTAGAGAGGAACAAGGTAAGGAGTCTTTAGTTAAATGAGAGGGGTTGATGCAAAAATAGAGAGGGGAATTTTTATGTACAAAGAAAGAGATGGGGGACAAATGTATTTATATGAAGGGGGGATTTTAAAATAAAAAGAAAGGGAAAGAAACTAGAAATGAAGGGGGATTTTTTTTAATGGGAGGAAGGAAAGTTAAAGATACGTAAAAAGAAGGGGGGAAAATAGTAACAGGTAGGGGAGATTTAAGAAACAACTATCTAGAAAGGAAAAAAGGGAAGGGGGGACATTAGATGTCGATGAAGAATTGTTCATGTAGAGATAAATAGAAACATAGAGGGGGAGAGGGAGATTTAATTATTTAAATTAACTTAAAAAACCTTAAAGAAACGAAAAAGGGAAGAGGGGGGGGGTAAAACAAAACAAAGGAAGGAAGGGATAAATGACCTCAGAGTCCATGGAGAAGCATGACAGCACGGACTGGGGCAGTGAGGAGACGGCATGGATCAGAAAGGACTGGGAGCTAGTTGTAGAGAGGCGTAGGCGGGGAGCGGAGTACGAGGTGCGGGTGTCGCAAGGACATCATAGTTTGGCAACAGTTAATTACAGAGAGGCGTAGGCGGGGAGAGGAGTACAAGAAGCGTGTGAGAGTGCAGTGACTCAATGAGTTTGTGGGGGGCAGGTAGTGTGTATGAATGGGCGGGGGGGGGTTTTCATAGGTCGTAGAGACTGCAAGGTTACAAAGGATCACACAGAGAAGGTGGTGGCAGTGTAGAGGCAGCAAGGAGGATGATAAGTGCAGAGGACTAGAGTGCGTAGTGAGAAGTAGTTGAGGGGAGGGGTTTAATATATAGGGGAGGGTAGGGTAGTCGGGGAGTCGGGGGAGGTGAGGGGTCTAGGGGGATAAATTGCAAGGCACTAGGTTCACGCAACAAGGACTAGGGCCGCAACTCAAGGAAATTAGGAAGGGCTGCGTAGCGAGGGAGAGAAAAAGGATAGGCAGGGGGTGCATACAACGTAAACTAGGGGTATTAAGTAAAGAGAGGAATTGAGGGATTTAATTTAGGAAGAGAAAAAAAGGGGGGGGGGAGTAGGGTAAAATAGTAGACAAAATAGAAATTAATAGTACAAAATTAAGGAAAAATTAGGGAGATTAGAAAACTAGGAAAAATAGGAAAAAGGGGAGATTAGAAAACTAGGAAAAAAATAGGAAAATTAGGGAGATTAGAAAACTAGGAAAGATAGGGAAAAAAGGGGATTAGAAAAAAATAGGAAATTAGGGAAATAGGAAATTAGAAAAATTAGGAAAATATGCTAATTAGAAATTAGAAAAGATAGGAAAATAAGGAAACTAGGAAGATGGTGGAAAATTAATAAGGGGTTAGGAATTTAGGGAAAGATTAGGAAAAAAGGAGGGAATGTAAATGAGAGAGGAAGGACAAAGAGTGTAAATGTAAGGGGGGAGAGGAATTTAAAGAGAGAACGGAGGGGGGGTTAAGGGGGGTGGGGGGGGGAAGGAAAATATGTAAAGTAATTGTAAAGGAAAAAAGTGAATAGGAAGTGTGTGCGTGTAATTCCACACAAAAAAAAAGTGTGTGTGAGTGTGTGTGTGTGTGTGTGTGTGTGTGTGTGTGTGTGTGTGTATGTACACATAGAAAGAAATACACACACAAAAAAAAAGTGCGTGTGTGTGTGTGTACACACACACACACACACATTGTATTGACCCTCTTTTTTTCCTTTTTGTTTCCTTAGGTAATTGTAGTTTTTTAATCCTTATATATCTTTACTTTTTTGATCCTAAGATTCTCTTGTTTTTCTATTTTAATTTTTGTCTTATTGTGTTAATGGCCTCTTTTTTCTTTCTTAAATTAAAGTACCTAAAAGTTCCCCCCTGCCTCTTAATCCAATCAGTTTATTCTTCATTCTATTGCCTTATTCTATTTATTCAATTTATTTTATTCACTAATACACTTCAAAATAATTTATTTGATCAATTTCTTTATTCAAAATAATATAACTTATTAAATCATTAACTGTTCTTTAGGTTTTAGTTTTTTATTTTACCTCTTTGGTCTATCATTTTTAACTTTATTCATTTATTGAGATGATCTGGTGTGGAATACCCCCCTTGAGTGTTATTGTATTATAAAAATAGATGATCTTTACATCTCAACTAAGAATGTGGACTACCCCCCTTTTGTAATTGTTGACAGAAGAAGGTGGATTAATCATGGCACTCTTTAAATTATGGAATCAATAAAGTTTTTACTCTAGAATTTGGAGGGTTGTTCTTGTTCCTAGGTAAAGCAAAAAGAAGCTAGGGAACACATGCATTACTTGTCTACCAAAATTAAGCTATATTGTGCTAACATATGGTTTATTTGGATGGTGGTAAGTAAGTGGACCTTGACCTCGGAACCTAGACTACCTGATGGATTCGACACTTTTCTATCTATCTTGTGGTTTTTTTTTGCCAAAATTATTAAGCAAAACTCTAAATTTGTTACTATTTTATCAAAATATTCAATGCAGTTGTCTCAAATACTTTTGTCATTGTCTCATACATACCTTTTTTATCCAAATCATGGAATTCAATGTATAAATCATTTATTGATGGGACTATTAATTCTACACACACACACACACACTCATGCAAATGACCCCCCCTCCTGAATGTTAAATTTGTTTTCCCCCCATGGCAACCCTACCGTTACCCACAACGGTGCCCACCAACCTTTCTTGCTTAACATCCCTTAGGCGTTCTTATTGCTATATGCTCACACGTGACCTTATTTAAAGCCACATGAACTTTTTGAGCTCACTCCACTGCCTCTATGAGTTTTTCTCCTCAGCCTCCTTTTATTCCTTATCTTCATTTCCTTGTACTTTTGCAGGGCCATCTTCATAGTCAGTGGCATATGGCCGCCCTTTTGAGCTCAAGTGCTTGTTGGCAACCTCTTTTTCCTCATGGACCCCCGAGTCCTCTATCTCTTCGCTTCCCCATTCAACTCTAGCTTCTAGAAGGTTAGGTAAATAGATGCTCTTCCTTCGTTTTGCAAGTCTTTTTTAGCGCATGTGCCGCCCACATCACTTTTTTCCATGCTTCCACACAACTACTATTTTACATTCATTTGGGTTCACTACAAGGCATAGGCCATTTTCTAACGAAAATACCGATGCTTTTAACATTAAATTTTTTTTTTCATGGGCACAAACGTTGCTATAAGAGTCGCTAAAAGTGTGAAAAAGAACCGTCGCTATATAGCGACGATGACAAATGTCGCTATATAGCGACACTGTTAATCGTCGCTATATAGCGACACTGGTAAATGTCGCAATTAACATAACTTTAAAAAAAGGGTTAGTGGGGCTAAGTAGGGCTTTTTATGGCCCTGTTTAGCCCCACTAATCCTTTTTTTTTTTGGTAATTACAAAACCAAGTTTTTTTATAACAAAATTTCCCTTGCGAAAAGGGTGATACAAAATCGCTCAAATGAAATGACCGAGCAACAAAAGCATATACATGTCGAACATATATAACATTGTTTGTAACAAAATTACCCTTTTGAAAGGGCAATACAAAATTGCTCAAACGAGTGGATATACAAAATGACATAGAGGGCGAAGAAAATGCTACTACCACTGCTACTACTACTACTCATCTAAATGCAAATCGTCCTGGTCTTGTTGGCCTGTTCCTTGGTCCTTGTCAGCTGCGTCTTCTCCCTTATCCTCGTCACGTGCATCTGATCCCTGGCCCTGTTGATCGCTCGCCTCCGATTATGGGATGCTTGAGCTTTGACCCTAAGAGTGAACCATATAAATTGAAAATTAGATTGGAACTTAAAGAATAAAATAATTTAAAAAGTGAGATTACAAGTAGGAGTAAACTTATACTGTGCGAGTAGCTACCTCAGCCCAATTGACCATCGCTCCCATTGCCTTTTGCTCAATAAACCACGGCTTTGTTCCTATCCGAAATGCACGTCGCGTCTTTGCATCTGTAGGAAGACGACCCATCGTAGCTTGTTGTGGATCCAATTTACGAGAGTTAGAATTAGCTAAAGTGCATGTAATATGTAGTAAAACAAATAGAACAATACATTAAATGAGAAGAAGTAGACTTACCACAGTTGCCTCGAATGCCAACCGTCCGCCTGCACCAAAGTGCGAAGTACCTACGACATCCAGCCATCTCTTCGCAGCCCTCCTCTGAGCCTCGAACAATTCGGGATGGTCCCTATTTTGCTTCTTGAAGAACTTCCAATTAGCTTTGTCTGCCCAGCTGGGTTTAGTCAACCCCTTTGTGATGGAAGTACACAAGGTTTTGATCTACGATGCTTCAAGACCAAACCCATGCGCTCTCACATATAATCCTCATGAAACTCCCAATTTGGCGGGTTAGAGTATTTTTGTTTTAACTCATCGATGACCGCCTGCTTCTTTTGGCCATCTTGATACTGCCAATCGGTAGCAATGCCGCTCTTGAAGTGATGGCTCATCAACCTCCTCATGGTGGCCATCACTGTTTTTCCCTTTCTATTTTCTATTATCTCTCCGGCAGCTGTGATTTGATAGGAGAGATCCCCTGATGAGTAAGGAGGACTGACGGTAGCAGAGTCAGAAGGAGTGGAAGCTGCGCGAGTGCTTCCAGAGTGAGGAGTAGCAGTGGGAGTAGGAGAGGGAAAGGGACCTGACTGATACTGTGTCTCCAAACCAAGTGAAGACCTATAGGAACGTGAGTGTGCTGACTCGTCTACATCTCCCGAGTCAGCACAACATAAGCTGCCCTTCCTACTCTTCCTTCCCTTATGAGAGGCATGTGCAGGTGATGACCCCTCGATCGAAGGGGCACAAGGGGACGACTGGGCAGTACGTCCACCCATCGGTGTAGGGGAGGGAATTGCTGAGGTCCTCTGAGATAGCAGAGAGAAGAATCTCGCTGCCTCCTCATCGCTCATCTGTGCTACAAACTTGTCGGGACTCCCGACAAAGCCATGCGCAGCTAGCAAAGGAGTTCCCCGAGGGGTAGTCGCAATGCTATGTGGAAGAGAAGTCAGTAGACCAGGGGTAGTCACAGTGCTACGTGGAAGGGAGTCAGACCAGGGGTAGCCGTAGTGCTAGGTCTGAGAGGAGTCGGACCAGGGGTAGTCCTCGGGGTAGTCGCTTGAGAGGAATCAAAGTCTTCTGGAGCATAAAGATCATGAGCTCTTCTCTTGCGAGGCTGTCCGTACTCATCGGATGAGCGACGTGATCCCATGTCTAACATAGACACAAACACGAAAACAAAAAACAAAAAAACAAACATAAGCATAGGCATAGGCATAGGCAAAGAGGGAAAGAAGAGGAAGAAGAGGAAGAGGAAGAGGAAGAAGAGGAAGAGAAGAAGAGGAAGAGAAGAGGAATTTGAAGAAGAGGGAAGAGAAGAGGGAAATGAGAGAAGAGCATAATAGAAGAGGAATCTCTTATGCTCATGCATAAGCATAAGCATTCTTATGTTCCTCTTATGCTCTTCTCTCATTTCCCTCTGCTCTTATGCTCTCTTCCTCTTCTTCTCTCTTTCCCCCTTCTCTTATGCTCATGCATATGTTTATGCATGAGCATAAGAGAAGGGGGAAAGAGAGAAGAAGAGGAAGAGAGCATAAGAGCAGAGGGAAATGAGAGAAGAGCATAAGAGGAAGAGAAGGGGGAAAAAAGAGCATAAGAGAAAGGAAAGGGGGAAAGGAAAGCGAGAATAAGAGGGAAAGGAAAGGGGAAAGGAAAGCGAGAAGGGGGAAAGAGAGAATAAGAGAAGGAGGAAAAAAGAGACATATGCTCATGCTTATGCATGAGCATATGTCTACTTCGCTTATGCTCATGCATAAGCATAAGCATGAGCATATGTCTCATTTTCTTATGCTCATGCTTATGCTTAAGCATAAGCATAAGTATAAGCTCATGCTTATGCTTATGCATGAGCATAAGAGAAGGGGGAAATAGAGAATAAGAGGGAAAGGAAAGGGGAAAGGAAAGCGAGAAGGGGGAAAGAGAGAATAAGAGAAGGGGAAAAAAAGAGACATATGCTCATGCTTATGCATGAGCATATGTCTACTTCTCTTATGCTCATGCACAAGCATAAGCATGAGCATATGTCTCATTTTCTTATGCTCATGCTTATGCTTAAGCATAAGCATAAGCATAAGATCATGCTTATGCTTATGCATGAGCATAAGAGAAGGGGGAAATAGAGAATAAGAGGGAAAGGAAAGAGGGAAAGGAAAGAGAGAAGGGGGAAAGAGAGAATAAGAGAAGGAGGAAAAAAGAGACATATGCTCATGCTTATGCATGAGCATATGTCTACTTCTCTTATGCTCATGGACAAGCATAAGCATGAGCATATGTCTCATTTTCTTATGCTCATGCTTATGCTTAAGCATAAGCATGAGCTTATGCTCATGCTTATGCTTATGCATGAGCATAAGAGAAGGGGGAAATAGAGAATAAGAGGGAAAGGAAAGAGGGAAAGGAAAGAGAGAAGGGGGAAAGAGAGAATAAGAGAAGGGGGAAAAAAGAGACATATGCTCATGCTTATGCATGAGCATATGTCTACTTCGCTTATGCTTATGCATAAGAGAAGGGGGAAATGAGCATAAGAGAAGGGGGAAGCATGAGCATATGTCTACTTCGCTTATGCACATGCATAAGCATAAGCATGAGCATATGTCTCATTTTCTTATGCTCATGCACATAAGCATAAGCATAAGCTCATGCTTATGCTTATGCATGAGCATAAGAGAAGGGCGAAATAGAGAATAAGAGGGAAAGGAAAGAGGGGGAAAGGAAAGCGAGAAGGGGGAAAGAGAGAATAAGAGAAGGGGGAAAAAAGAGACATATGCTCATGCTTATGCATGAGCATATGTCTCCTTCGCTTATGAATAAGGAAAGAGGGAAAAAGAGGGAAAGAAAGAGAGAAGGAGGAAAAGAAAAGAGGGAAAAAGATGAGGAAATAGATTGAAGGAGGGAAGAAGGAAAGAGTTTGAGGGAAAGAGAGGGTTCCTATGCCCATCAGTGCAGCTAGCACTTAAGGCGCTAGCTGCAAGCCAATGCAAATAACAAAAATAATAAATGGAAACAAGAGGAAGCACTTACCTAAAATAGTACGTCCTGCTCGTGTTGTGGACTGGCCCTACAAAAGAGAGGAAACAACCCATTTTTTCAAATAAGATGTTAGAGGAAGGAGGAGATTACAAAAGTAACTTCTTGAAAGGAGGAGATTGAGGAGACAAGGAAAGGAGGAGATTGAGGAGACAAGGAGGAAGAGAAGGAAGAGAAATACAGAAAAAAGAGGTGAGTCTTCTTTCTTTCTTGAAATCTCATTTTTTGTTTCAATCCTTTGAAAACAAGCATGAAAACTAGTTTATAGGTTTAGCAATACAAGGAGAAGCACTCACAAAACTAAAGCTAACAAAAAACAACCTACATTGTTGAAACAAACTCACCTCTTGAAGAACTTCCTTTCAAGAAACCAAAGAGGGAAAAGGGTAGAGAGGGAGTACAAGAGCTAGGAGAAGGGTGAGGAGTGGAGAATAGAGTGGGAGGTTGTTGGAAATAAGTGGGAGGTCATCAAAAATAGGTGGGAGGAGAGATTGGCTTGCTTACTTGAGAGACTAGAGAAGAGGATAAAGAAAGCGCCGTGCGGCAAGAGTCTCGGGTTTCAACCCACAGCGTTGCTATATAGCGACCATGTTAGAGAAAGATATTGAATGAATCAGAAAAAATTACATTCAAGGCCTACAAACAGCAAACTACCAAGAAAAAGTGGGGATAAAAGAGAAAAAAAGAGAAGGAAAGAGAGGAGAAAAGAGAGGAAAAGAGACGAAAAGAGGAGATAAGAGAGAAAAAGAGAGGAGAAAAGAGACGAAAAGATGAGATAAAAGAGAGAATGATAAAAGAGAGTCACAATTCAAACATACATAAGCTTCGAATAATGATGATTCTCAAACATACATGATATCCAAATAATAAGTTAAATTAATGTGGAAGCTAACCTCATTAAGGCTGAGACACTTGTATCTAACCACCCATAGTTTGCTTACAGATTCAAGATTGAAAGACAAGCCCGTAGTTTAGACATCCTAGCATCCTCATACAACTGTGTTGATTGCAACTCTCACATATTGACCTCAAACTCTGACATCACGTGTACATGTGATGTAGTGCCCTTGAAAATAGATTCCATCATGTCCACCATACCCTCGTCATCATTTGGCACATCTGAGAGACTATAGTCTTGCTCAAAGTGTGAAGGTAAATGCACACCCTCCTCATCCTATCTCAAGATTTCGTGTAAATATAAGATCTTGTCTCAAGGATTCGTGTCATAATGGTATCCAATATTAATCACGAACTCAAATAGCATTGACTTACTGATGATCCATCACCACATGCAACACCAATGGTGGATACTGGTTCGGGCTCCTCCCCATACATTTGCAAGTTGCACATGACAATACAACGTTGATGTCGTACTTCTCACTTGCAATGAGTGCAATGACAATACAACCTCTCCATAAGCCACTCTGCGCTCGCGAGCATTGGCACATCATTTGACAAGCTTCCACTCATCCCTTCCATCTGCACACTTCCAAAATCACAACATGAGCTACAAGGAAATCTATTAAGATCCAAAAAATAGCCACCTATGAGCTCCTTTTTTCTCTTCTAACAATAAGTGCCCTGAACCGTCGCTATATAGCGATGCTTTGCTTTGTTCTGTCACTATATAGCGATGCTTTGCTTTGTTCCGTCACTATATAGCGATGCTTTTTGGATATAAACATTGCTATATAGCGACTAACCAGTGTATATAGCGACGTAAGGGGCTTAAACCCAAAACCCAGTGCGATGCTTTCTTTGGCATCTCTATTGTGGGAAAAGCAAAAATCTCTCCTCCCACCTTATATTCAACGACCTTGGTTTCCTCCTCTCTATTCTCCACTCCTCACCCCTACCCAGCCCCTCTCCTAACACTTGTGCTTCCTCTCCACCCTTCTCCCTCTCTGCTTGTGTGAAAAGAATTTTTTCAAGAAGGTGAGTCTCTTTAAGCAATGTAGGTTCATTTTTTGTGAGTGTTGAAGCATGTTTCTCCTTGTATTGCTAAGGCTGTGCTAGTTTTCATGCTTGATTTTCAAAGGTTAAGGACAAAAAACGAGATGAAGTAAAAGAAAGAAGACTCACCTCTTCTCTTTTTGGTATTTCTCTTCCTCCTCTTTCTCCTTGTTTGTAGGCTTATGCTTTATCCTTGTTTGTAAGCTTATGCTTGTCTCCTCAATCCAATCCCTTTGAGAAGTTGCTTCTCTAAACTCCTCCTTCCTCTAACTAGTTATTTGAAAAATGGTATGTTTCCTCTCTTTTGTAGGGCCAGTCCACAAAACACCGAGCGGGACTATTCCAGGTAAGAGCTTCCTCTTTTTTCCTTTTGTTATTTTTGTTATTTGCATTGACCTACAGCTAGCGCCTTAAGCGCTAGCTACAGTGATGGACATAGGAACCCTCTCTTCCCCTCTCTTCTCTTATTCCCTCTTCTTTCCCTCTTCCTTCTCTTCTTTTTCCCTCTTCTTTTTCCCCTCTTTCAATCTCTTTTTCCCTCTTCTTTTTCCTCCTCTTTCAATCTCTTTTTCCCTCCTTTCCTTCTCTTGTTTTTCCGCTCTTCCTTCTCTTCTTTTCCCCTCTTCCTTTTCCCCTCTTTCAATCTCTTTTTCCTCTCTTCCAATCTCTTTTCCCCTTTCAAACATATGCTTTCTCTCTTTTCCTCTTTCGCATATGTTTTTTCTTCTCCTATGCATATGTTTTTTCTTTTCCTCTTTCGCATATGTTTTTTCTTTTCCTCTTTCACATATGTTTTTTCTTCTCTTCTTTTCATAAGCATATGCCTATGCCTATGCCTATGCCTATGCCTATGCCTATGCTTATGCTTATGCTTATGCATGAGCATATGCTCATATGCTTATGCATAAGCATAAGCATATGCGTTCTCAATCTATTCTCTTATGCATATGCTTTCTCTCTTTTTTCTCTTATGCATTTTTTTTTCATGTTTGTGTCTATGTTAGAGATGGGATCATGTCGCACATCTGACGAGTACAAAAACCCTCGTAGGAGGAGACATCATGATCTCTATTCTCCAAAGGACTTTGATTCCCCTCAAGCGACACCTCAGGGACCTACCCCTGCGACTATCGCTAGCTCGACTCCTCTCGAACGTAGCACTGTGAGTACCCCTCGGGGAACTCCTTTGCTAATAGTCCATGGCTTTGTCGAAAATCCCAACGAGTTTGTCGCACAAATGACCAATGAGGAGGCAGCGAGATTCTTCTCTATGCTATCCCAGAGGACCTCAGCAATTCCCTCTCCTACACCGATGGCTGGACCTACTGCCTAGCCGTCCCCTCTAGCCCTTCGATTGAGGGGTCATCACCTGGGCATGCCCATCATAAGGGAAGGAAGATTAGGATGGGCTGCTTATGTTGTGCTAACTTGGGAGATGTAGACGACTCAGCACACTCACATCCCTACAGGTCTCCACTTGGTCCTGAGACCCAATACCAACCAGGTCCCTTGCCCTCTCCTACTCCCACTGCTACTCCTCGCTCCGGAAGCACTCGCACAAACACCACTTGCTCTGACTCTGCCACTAGCATGAGTCGTCCTTACCCAATCGAGGACCTATCCTATCAAATCATGGCTACTAGAGAGATAATAGAAGATAAAAAGGGTGCAGCAGTGATGGCCACCATGAGGCAATCAATGAGCCACCACTTTAGGAGCGGCATAGCTACTAACTGGCGGTATCAAGATGACTAAAAGAAGCAGGTAGTCATCGATGAATTGAAAGCAAAATACCCTAACCCCCCAAATTGGGAGTTCAATGAGAATTACATGCTCTCAAGAGCACATGGGTTTGGTCTTGAAGCATCGTACTTCAACCTTGCGTACTTCCATCGCAAAGGGAAGGTTGGGCAGACAAAGCAGATTGGAAGTTTTTCAAGAAGCAGAATAGGGACCATCCTGAAATGTTTGAGGGTCAGAGGAGGGCTGCGAGGAGACGGCTGGACACCGTAGGTACTTCGCACTTTGGTGTACGCGGACAGTTGGCATTCGAGGCAACCGTGGTAAGTTTGCTTCTTCTCATTTAATGTATTATTCTATTTGTTTTACTACATATTGCATGCACTTTATCTAACTCTTGCAAATTGGGCCCACAGCAAGCTGTGATGGGTCGCCTTCCTACAAACGCAGAGACAAGATGCGTGTTTCACGTAGGAACATAGCCATGGTTTATTGAGCAAGAGGCAATGGGAGCGATGGTCGATTGGGGTGAGGTGGTTGCTCACATAGTATAAGTCTACTCCTACTTGTAATCTCATTTTTTAATCTGCTTTATTCTTTAAGTTCCAATCTAATTTCCAATTAATATGGTTTCACTCTTAGAATCAAAGCTCGAGCATCCCATCAACGGAGGTGAGCATGACAAGGGCCAGGGACTAGGCACAGCTGACGAGGGCCAAGGATCAGGCACAGCTGACGAGGGCCAAGGATCAAGCACAGCTGACGAGGACCAAGGATCAGGCATAGCTCATGAGGGCCAGGGATCAGGTGTAGCTCACGAGGGCCAAGGTTGAGGCTAGCAAGATTAGGACGAGGATGATGATTCGGATGAGCAGTAGTAGTAGTAGTAGTAGTAGTAGTTTGCATATACTTCGCCATGTATATCCTTTTGTATATCGGCTCGTTTGAATGATTTTGTGTCACTCTTTTTGAAAGGGTAATTTTGTAACGAACAATGTTGTATATCTTCAACATGTATATGCTTCTATCGCTTAATCGGTTCATTTGAGCAGTTTTGTATCACCCTTTTCACAAGGAAAATTTTGTAATAAAAAACATTCTTTTGTAATTACTAAATAAAAAGCATTAGTGGGGCAAAACAAGGCTTACTATGGCCCTGTTTAGCCCCACTAATGTTTTTTTTAAGCTTCTATTAATCGTCGCTATATAGTGATGTTTACCAATGTTGCTATATGATGATGATTACCAGTGTCGCTATATAGTGATATTTATTAGCGTCGCTATGTAGCTACGCTTATCCTCATAATGGGTAGCTTCAAGCAACATACAATGCAATAGCTAGTAGCAGCCACCTAACCAGGGTGCACGACACCCACCAATGCACCTCAACATCTCGAGCACGATAAGGTAGCCCACAGTGCTCCACAGCTTTGACATTGGCAAAGCTCCTCCATGACAAGAACCTAGCAGCACAACCTAACTTTGACTAGCATGGCTTCTACCGCCTACTATGCAACAGGTGCCACAAGCATAACCTTGCAGATGGCAAGGCTCCAATGCACCGTGGCGCTTCCTCATAGCCCAGCTTGCCATCAATGACTCAGGCAACTATGGCAACTCAGCACAAATGCCTCCCAACCAGGAGCGCGACTCCCCTTAGCTTTTCCACATGCCATGTTCATGACTCTGACAACATGTCCAAGGCTCCAAACGCTGGCGACCAACAAGAGAGTCTCCTTCCTTGCCTTCAACAAGCTTGCAATGTATAACCAGCCCTCGGCTAGCATGACATCAATGAAACTACACTCCTTAGAGCCCACAGATGCCTCCATGTAGTTGGCATATGAAGCTCCAACCTAGCCTTATAGATCAATGCCCACACAACAAATTCGGGAATCCGTCAACGGAGTCTATGGGATTCTGATGGAATCTGAAGATCTCATCAATCAACCCTATCCTATCAGGTTACCACACAAGGTGTGGTCTAATAGCTACACTTGGTAGCCCTATATCGCACGTCAACCAACTTGGGCCAATCAACCATGCTAGCAATCGTAGCACCATGTCATCAGCCTCTGTGTGTTGCCTCTACCATGTCATCAATAGACACCAGAGTGCCACATCAACACCGAGGCCACATCATCTAGACATGTCATCATGCCATGTAGACATGCCATATGAGCACCATGACTACATAGTGGAAGCATGTACAATGAGTACAACTTAAGATCCTATACATAATGTGCCACTACATCAATAAGGGCCTCCTTGAACGTTGAACAATGCTACAACCCGATGTCCATACATGGTCCGACAACAAAATCCTTAAGATCCTATTTAGAATCTTCAAGATTCTAGAGCATCATAGTCAAAGTCTCCGAGACTCTTGGAGCTCTATGCATGTGACACCACATGGCATCCTATCTTCTATCCACCACATTAGCTGGATTTTCTTATCTGCCATGTGGCAAACCTATCTACCACATCAACAAAGCAGTTATCAAGCCATATCAACACACGACCCTTGCCACGTTAACACATTGACACATCAGCATGACACATAATCATTGTTGACTCACTAGCCACATTAGCAACAACAAGTGCCACATCAGAACTTTTTCCATGTCATTAGTGGCCATGTGTCTCCCACATCAATATAGTAGATGCCACATTAGCATAGTGCCATGTGTGAATAGGGCCCCTCGGTAGTGCCATGTCACTACCCCCTCATCACTATAGTCTTAGTTAGCTTGCCATCTCATCATGTTCCTTCTAAGCACATGGGCACACTACATGTGACCATCCACTCCCGGATCATCATTTTCCACATCATCATTTTGATCACCCTCTAGGGATTAAAGTTTCGGCATATCCTTCCAGGAGCCATAACTTTTGATCCAGGAGGAATTTGGAGGTGATCCAAAAAGCAAAAATGATTTCTAGATTTTATGAATCGAGCACCTCATATTTGCAATTTAAATTATACATAGGTCAGAATCATTGAATCCTCTTCATCAAAACCACCTCTTGATCCATTGTAGCATACCTAGCACATAAAATGAATTAAGATAAAATTCTTTTGTTGCATTTTATGCCTTGACATGTAGTATAGCTACAGACTAAGACAACCATAGAGGAGATTCAACTCCACCAAGCCCATTAAGCCATTGCCACATTACCTGATTAGTTCCCACTAGCGCTAGTCCCATTAGTTCTATCATCGGTATACACACTCACACATATGACACCATCTCTGTCTCTTGGCACTTAGCCATTCACCACATGTGCATGACACTTGGCATAGTTATCCTCTCTGCATATTCAAGATTGTTGCATACATAATGCATGCACACATGCCACCCATGGAAATTCATATTTGTTGACTATTTTTTGGCATTGGTTCCTACACACATGCATCAGCCTTGTACAGCCTATTCGCTAAGACCGATAGTCATTTGTCATCACTTTACTACATGCTTGATATTTGGCACATGTATTTCTTCCATCACATGACTTAGTTCAGATTTACAGGTTCAATGTAAGCCCCTAGAGGCAGCTTGTCACGTAAGCCCCTCATTGGTATCTTTTTACAGTGTTCTCATGGGTAGACATGCTCGTTGGTACATGGGTAAGCCTCTTGCATAGAGCACTTGACTGTCTTTGCATGGATTTATTCACATCAAGCAATTGATTATACACTAGTATGACTCCAAACTGTGATAGAAAGAGAACCTTCTTGGACCATTCATTGCCACAGGGTATGTACCAGTCTATGATGCAGACCCTATCCTCATTGCTCTTGAGAGATTAGATGAAGATATACCACATGCTCGCATGGATCAGCCCACAGTTTTTTATCATGCACATTTGATTGTAAGACCTCAGCATGAGGCACATGTGATGGTGGTAAGTTTGCAGCACAAGACAGTCCCAACTACATAAGCATAGTCTAATTCTTATGATGCACAATCATCATGTTCATGCATGGATCCGGCTCCATCTACTCACATCAGATGCAGATAGTCAGCAGGAGTTTACCAGTGATCATGCATTTTTTCAGTAGGTAAATCCTCAGTATGAGGCACACACATCTCTAGCTACAAGCAAAGATACATGCCACAACGCATTCAGCTCCTTAGGTGATTCCATTTGAGCATCCATCACTGATGCTTTTACCTCTAACAAACCCCAAATCTATCAATACAAAAGCATCAATGAGTGCAGATGCACCAATAGTAGTCACACTAGAAACTACTCTACAAAGATGCCAAGAATAGTAAGAACCAACTTGCAAGGATAAGGGAAAAGCACCAATGCATGAGAAGGATTGTACACAAAGGAATTCATCTACCTTCTCTGAAGTAGTTACACAAGAACTTGTCTTAAAAAGGGAGACAGTAACACAAGAGCCTACTCAACTGCAAGTCTATCAAAAGTCATGTCAATTTATTGCATCATCTTCAAGGCAATTGGCAATAACACCAGAACCTTTCTTGAAAAAAGAGATAGTAACACAAGAACCTACCAAGACAAATGATGAATCTATGTTGGGAGCCACGCAAGAACCTTTTGAGAAATTTGGCATCTACCATCAAGGTAGCTATGCAAGAATCGGCCACACAAGTAATGCCCATCACAATGGAAGTCCCACAAGATCCTTCCAATGTGAACAACGAATTATCTTTATCCCTGACAACTTTCTCGCCTAAAACTTGGGCTCAACAAACATAAAAGATCTTTGACACATTGCAATCCTACTCACATTTGAAATAAAAAACATGTATCACTTTATTAGGATGTGTATCTTAGAAGTGGTACACGTGGGAGATCGCAATGTTTAATGGTGCAACACTGACAATAAGAAACATGCCAACAATAGATCCACAAGAACCTACTCCAAAAAATGGAGTAGCTCTACAAGAACTTGCTGCTACAATCAAGGATCTCAAAAAACTTCAAGCTACGTTGCTGCTAATGGGATGACAACTGCTCGCCACCAAAGATCTCTAATGATGTCTTAGTGACTCTCATTCGAAGTGATTATGAGAATTACATGAGGTCCCAAATAGCTATACAATTCATATTCCTCTGGTGGTCTACAAAATGATGTTTTTGCTAGGTTTGGGTAATAATTGGTCAATATGTCACTAGAATCACCTTCTAATGTACTCATAGGTAGTAAGGCCATTTAGGTGAATAGGAACTCAGTTCCAAGTGCTAGGTCTAGGTGTGTCCATAATGAGCAATAAAGTTATAACATGTGGAAGTATTACCTCTCTATTTACATGTGGAAGTCCTAAGTGAAAATAGGACTAGGTAAAAGTAGGTAGTCAGTCCTCTTCAGGTCCTCAGCATGGCACACTTAGTAAATCACGACTACATCAGCCCAAGGGCTCCTTGGTCAGGAAGATAAGATAAAAACACTATGGAAAGTCAATACACCTATCAGCATTAACAACAAATCCCATTAATAGAGCCAAAACAGGACATGGCACTGACTTATGACTAAGTCATCGTCTTGAATTTGAGTTCACACATGGAATGACAAGTGGTTCTCCACAAGCAGTTCTTGAGGATGCATTCAACTCCAAGGTGAATGGTAATTATACCAATCTAGTTTTGGATGAGTTTCTTGTGGCCATCAAAGCATTTTTCACATTCCTTTACTAGCATCACCATTAACTACCTAGCTTCTACTCATCCTCTTTTCTTTATTTTTCTTTTCTTTCAATTCTAGCTTAGAAGCCTTTCCTAGAATCCCCCTTCTATAAACCTCTTCAGCCATATTCCTCATTTTAAGGGTTTTTATGGTGTACTATTAGACTCCTTTTGATTTGATGACTCGGAAAAATAAATACCTAGATGGTGCCACAACCTTATTGGGCTCAAATACTTCCAAGAAAAGCCCTCAATTAAATGAATTTTAAAGGAACTTCAATGTAGAGAAGCAAGACAAAATTAGAAGTCCCACTCAAATCAAATATCGAACTTAAGAGAAGCATGAGAATGCACTTTACTTACTCTTCTAACACTAACACCACTATGATTTTACATCAATCCCTACTAACACCTTCTTCCTAATAACTTACCCCTTAGATTTTTCTTCTTTTTCTTTTTCTTTTTCTTTTTCTTATTCCTTCTTTGAATGGTCACAAGTACTCAACTCGGCTCACTCAAACCCTAGGGTGCTAGTTCCAGAAGAATCACTCATCCATACCTCCAGCAATCATTCCATAAAAAAGAGCCACTACATCCCTCAACTGCAATGAACCAAAAGAAGATTCATCCCAATGCACATGAAAGACTACTTTGCATTATCTTCATTGACAACACTCCAACAACCATGAATGTTGCATGATCTAGACGATTAGATTGACGAGATTAGGAATAGGGGCATGTTAACCAATTGGTTAACAATATCCCACCACTGATTAGTGGTGTGATTTGATGGACAGTGGCAAGTCCGTAGAGCCAAGATTATGTCTTGGAGCTAGCTAGGCCCAAGAGAATGGTAAAAGAATGAGAAGGGAGAGTGGCATAAAGAGATTAGGTTTGCTCTCCCTTCAAAAGGTGACATGTATAAAAGGCCAAATGGTTGAATTTGGTCTTCATTGTTGTATGCATAGGTTTGGAATACAATCTCCCTCTTCTCTTCCAAGAGTGTATTTGGGTGTTCTCTTGTTTTCCCTGGTAGTGCCTTTGTGTTCGCCATTCCATCCCCCTTCACTATCTCCTTCCCTCCTTCTTCTTCTCCCTCCCTTCTCCCCTCTCTTTTCCTTATCCCCCTTCCCCCTTTCTCTCGTGGAAACACATTCGTGGAAACACATTGCAATAATCCGGGAGTTGCTTGAGTGACACATGCAGACGGCTCATGCCTTGTATTGCTCTCATAAGGAGTAGCTTGGAGTTGATGCTCCATCAGCCCCATGACATGCAAGTCACCGTTGAGACTATACATCCATGTACATGTCAAAGTCTAGTCTAGGGATGAGGATATCAATAGTTCTAGTAGAGTGGGTGTTGGACGATGAGGCTTCTTCCTCTACATTTCCTTCTAGGGGAAGAAAGATGAATGGCATCTCCCATGAAAGGAATTTAGTGCCTTTATTTCCCATGATCCCCACTTGTAGGTCATTCACTTCTACCATTGGCACAGTAACCTTGGGTTGGAAGGCGCACAAAACACCACTAATATGACAAAAGGCATCACATCTAAAAGGGATTTTGGATAACAGAAGCATCTTCCACCAAGCAAGCAATCCATTCTAAATCATCTTCGAATATGCCTCTAGCACTTCATGTAGCCTTAAATGTAGGATAGATAGTATCATTGTATGTATGTAGATCTTGAAATGACTTGGATACTTTACAAATTGTGAGTAGAAGCCAAGCATAAAATTGCTCACCAATAAAGGGAGCTACAATACTGCCTATTATGTTTCCTTTCCTTTTGGTTCACATTTTCTCTTGGTTCCATACCCATTTCAATGGAAATTCAATGTACAATGTATCATTAATGTGAGTTGCATGTAAATCATTTTGTTAAGGTGGTTCTCCTTGAGTTCTTTGGGTGCACACGATATCCACAATATTGTCATCATCTCTAAATATAACTATATGACCACCACCTACATGCACATATAATCTTTGAACATGTGGCTTATCATTATGGAAATCAAATTTATACACTCTCCAACATGCTTCAGAGGCCAAAACATAACGTGCAAAAACATTTCATCAATAACCTGGTGAGTTTCTTCAACACCATGATAATTTACATTTGAAAATCCAATTGTAGCCTAATCACACCCTTTGTATATGTACTCGTAAAGATATTTGGTAGATGATATGGTAGACTATAATTTAAGTAATAAATATGGATTCTATGGCACAACCCATATATCACCAATTTTTTGGTTATTCATAATTTCACTTTTACCATCATTGCATTGCATGAAGACACGGTATCCACTATTATCCACCATAGAGAAGAGGAGAAGGGTGGAGATGAGGAGAGAGGGCATAGCTAGAGAGCACACCACAATTGATTAACTATACACTAGATTTAGCTAAAAATAAAGAACATATACAAATCCTTTAGGGTTAGGGTTAGGGTTTTCAACCCTTTCCTTTCTAGCACTGTTTTTGGGAATCAAAAAAGTACTGAGCATTACATTCCATCACACCCTTAAATGGGAATTTTCTTCCTTTGCATCAAACCAAGATCTTGTCGATGCTTCATGAAAATATATTTCCCAAGTGGTTCGGTAAAGATGTCTGCAACATGTTCTTTGTGCTGCTGTCACAATGTTGCAATGTGATGTCACCAAGTAAGTTCACTCTTTCTCTGATGAAGTACTCTTTGACATCAATGCGCTTTATCATGGAGTAATAAACTAGATTTTTGGCTAATTCTTGAGTTGATTAATTATCACACACCTTGACCAAGGAAAAATGCATATCCTTGTGTGGATGTCCTAGTCCAATGATCTCCTACATAGTCCACTGTCACAATATCCATGCAACCTTGGATGACTTTCTCTGTATTATATTCCAAACTATCTTGTACCTATGATAAATCTCAAGACTCTTTTGGCTGCATTCCAATGAGATTAATTTGGATTTTCCATAAAATTTGAAAGTGAACTTATTGCATAACAAACATTTGGCCTTGTTATATTAAGATATATAAGAGATTTAATGAGCTGCCTATCATTAACTATAGGCTTTTCTAGATCTTTGGTAAGTTTCAAACTTTATTCCATGGGAGTGGCTGCAATCTTGCAATCTTCCATATGAATTTTCTTGAGGAGACTATCCACATTTTTGCTGGCTCATGAAGGTGTTGTCTGAGTCTCTCCAGAACTCAATTCCAAGATAATAGTCATAAGTCCAAGATCTTTCATGTCAAACTTTGGAGAGTCTTGTTTCATCTTCTTGATGAATCTATAATTGCTTCCTATCACAATCATATCATCTACATACAAAAGTGCAATAGTAATGTCTTCCCCTTGAACTTTGTAGTACAGAGTATGATCTACATTGGACTTTTGTATCCTAGACTAGGAAAATACTTGTTGATTCTACTGCACCAACTTTTGGGTACTTGCTTTAAGTCATAGGGACTTTCCTTGAGTTGGAAGACCTCAGAGGGGGGTCACTATGTATAAACCCTATATATCGAGGCGTGATCCTACCTTTGTGATGGAGATGGTGTACATTTAGGCCTAGGGCAAGCATGAATGGGAAGTTGATTGCTCTAGCGAGGCTGGGGTACCCATATATTAGAGCTTTCAAGGTAATATATTAGAGTTTCCAAGGTAATATACCTTGGCCTCGAGTAGTCTTGTGGGAAACCATTGGTAATGCACCTTCCTTATTGGATGGCATCGTCTTCTTCTTTGATGTTAAGGTTTGTTGTTTACATGAGGGGGTGGTTGGTGATGGTGAGGCTTGATGTTTAGAGCAGGGGGTGGCTTCATATGTTGAGATTTCTTTGGAATCCAAAAATATGATTCATCCTCAAAGTATCCTTGAGCCTTTAATAGATCCTTTTGGACTTATATTTGCTTGGTTTCTCTTCTTCTTTGTTTTCTTTTTTGGTGGGGTGTTGGCCGAGGTGGGAAGGTGGAAGTAGTTGCTGATGTTCATCCTTGGTTGGCAATTGGTGCATCTTTATGGGATGACTCATCACCAAATAACCCTTTGTAAGTGTCTTGGATCTAGCTTTTACCAAGAATGGCAGCTTCCATTAAGGTACCTAAAGGAGCTACAAAAAACTTGCAAGGCACACTGCCATAGCGGAGTTGATGACATGGCATGCATCTCATCAGTCCACTGATGACACATTGCGGATTCCCATAAATTGTGCAACTTGGAAGCATATAGACAATCAGTGGCCAGACTTTGCGATGGAGCCATGCAACTTACATCTTGGGCTCGCCATGGAGGAGTGAATCCTTTTGATTTACGCTTGACATCTTGGTCGACATGGCCCATAGTCTTGGTGAATTACAATATCCCACCATGGCTAACAATAAAGAAGGGACACCTCATGCTTGTACTACTTGTGCCAGGGAAGTACAAGGCCAAAAATATGGACGTGTACATGGCAGCTTTGATAGAGGAGCTACATATCTTATGGAGAGGAGTGCGGGTCTTTGATATTTCCAAAGCTCCTAGACATACCAATGATACTTTGGTCCGGGGTATCTTGATGTGGACCATGCATGACTACCTAGGATATGGAGAGTGCGTAGGTACATGGTTGTGTCTTAACATGTATAATATAGGATTATGCTTTTATGACTCTCTTTCGCACGCATGTCTTATACTAATACATTCATGCACGCATGCAGGACTTGTTACAAGTGGGTACCATGCTTGTCCTATTTGTGGACCGAGTTTGAAATCGCTTGCACAATACCTTCCGCTAGACCATCTCGCACGTGGAGGTCAGCTTGATCCACCACCATCATATTTGAAGGCAAGTGACTGGATTCAGGCTTGGAGGGCGAATGGAGAGGAACCTCCTCCTGGTATGAAGAGGCTATCGATCTTTCATGAGCTTCCTTATTGGGATCAGTTCCAAATCAATCATCTCTTGGATCCCATGCATATCTTCAAGAATGTGGGGGCTACTATTTGGGCACACTTGGTTGGTTCCAAAGACTCAAGAGGAGTGCGAGAAGACTTGTGTGCTATGAATAGGATGTCTCGTTTGTGGCCCCAAGTGCATGCTTCGGGAAAAGTTATCCTCCCGAAAGCAACATGGATCCTCTCTACGAGAGAGGAGGCAACAGTCAAGGTGGACATTGCCTCTTTTCAAACACCCATAGGGTACATGCATTGCTAGAAAGGAGCATTTTCAAAGGACAATAAGCTTAGTGGGCTCAAGTCCCATGATTGGCACAAGGTCTTATAGGTATTCTATGTTGTAGGATTAGTGTACTGATAATCGTGATGTGTTAGCATAATTATGATTATGTTATATTGTTGACATGACTTCTTTGTTGCTTTGATAGTTCATCCTCCCAATCACAATAAAAGGGTGCATATAAGAAGATGTTAGAAATGCTATATTCAAGATCAGTGGTATTGTGAGGTACGCTTACTATCAAATCGCATTGATTGCATTTTTTTTCAATTTAAGCTGAATAATCTATAGACTGATTTTGAATATATCTTACATGGGCATGTGAAATAGGTAGATATCTCAAAAAGAGATCTCCATATCGAGCATCGAGAAGGCTAGGGTGGAATCCATCGAAGCCGTATGCTTGCTTGAGAAGCACTTTCCCTCGAGCATTATGACAACTCAAGTGCACTTGCTTGTGCACATAGTTGATGAGGTGGCCATTGCAAGTACCGTTTCGGTGGATGTTTTTTCTCGAGCGGTTTATGAAAACTTTGAAGGGATTTGTAATACAAAGAGCAAGACTAGAAGTAGGCATGGTAGAGGGATGGCTTGTGCTATTTTTACTATATATCACGGAGTTTCTTACATCCACGGATCCCAATATGCCACAAGCTTGGCATAACAAGGATGATGATTGCATCGTTGGTGAGGTCCCCCAAGGAAAAGGGATTGAAAGAAAGATGAGCGAAGAGAAAATGAAGAAATTCAATAAGTTTTGTATCCTCAATAGCAAGGAAATTCAGAAGCGGATTGAGAGATATGAAGTGGCCAAAGTAGAAAGAATAAATGCAAGGATGAGATTCAGAGTAATATACAGGTGATCACAACCATATCCATGGGATTTGGCTCTTCTCGCCACTCACATGTCACTTGATTGGCTACAACTGGCTCCACATAAAGCCGAACGTGATGGAGAGACAATAAACGAGTGCGAGCGAGAGTTATCATCTACATGTATGATGCATGTAAGTTTCTTACCTCTTAACGTAATTAAGTAATTATTTGTGGCAATATATGCTATAAAATAGATGCATCTTCATTGTTTTAATGATGCTCTTTTACATTACAACAAGTATAGTGCATTACGGTCATATGGATGACATTTTCACATGGAAGGCATCGATTCAAAGAGAGTCACGTTTGATTGTGGAGTCATGGCTAACTTCACACAAGATAGCCGAGCAAGTGCTTCGAATACTAATCTTCTCTCCTCACAGTTGGATTATTGTGGAACCATACGCAAAATCTATGAAGTTGATTTCAGACAATTCAATATTTTCATTATTGATGTAAAATGGTTTAGAGCTATTTACAATGGTCCCCATGCAACACTGAGAAAAGACAGCAGCGATTTCTTTGCAATAGACTCCACCAAACTTTGGACCGATGAAAGTGATACTTTTGTTCTTCTTGAGCACTGTGAGTAGGTGCATACTAATGATTAAATCAATCGAAGCTTTTGTTTTTAAAGATCCATTGATACATGTACTTAAGCATAATTTCATATATATAATTGATGGCATTTGGCACCCATCTTCAATATAGGTGGTTTTTCATCCGAATCATTCTAATCCAAGATGGTGGTATGTGATCCAAGTTGCACCATAAAGTAAGCAAATTTTTGAAGATAGAGATGTGGATATGGAGATGCCACTACCAATGCCGGATCCAATTGAGCCAGATGAATCTAGCAAAGAAGATGAAGATTACAATATGAACAAAGAGAAAGATGCACATAATGACGTCGTATGGGAGGAAGATGGAGATCACGATATTGAGGAAGAAGACGACGATCATCAAGAATCACCACACTTTATTGAAGAAGATGATCAAGTACTCTTAGGTGAATGTACGATGCTAGAGTATGATGATGATATAGGAGATCAACTCGGTATAGAGTTAGAGATAGACTTGTTTGGCATGTTAGACTTGGTTACCATTGATGTAAATGCTCTTCATTGATTTTTTTCATCTCAAACTTGGACATGAATATATGAGCTTCAAAGGCTTGATGTACATGCTTTCGTACTTTTATTCTCTCAAAAGATCAAACATGTATGAAAATTTAAAAATTTTTATCATTGGAAAAAACTATCTTTTAAGGTCGGTATGGGAAAAAAAACTCTCCGTAAAATGTCGCTATAGAAAACTATCTCAGTGTCGCTATATAACAACCATTACCAATATGATAAAAGTTGCTATATAGCGACTTTAGTAAAATGTCACTATATAGCATTGATGTAAATGCTCTTCATTGATTTTTTTCATCTCAAACTTGGACATGAATATATGAGCTTCAAAGGCTTGATGTACATGCTCTTGTACTTTTATTCTCTCAAAAGATCAAACATGTATGAAAATTTAAAAATTTTTGTCATTGGAAAAAACTATTTTAAGGTTGGTATGGGAAAAAAAACTCTTTGTAAAACATCGCTATAGAAAACTATCTCAGTGTCACTATATAATGACCATTACCAATATGATAAAAGTCGCTATATAGCAACTTTAGGCAAACATCACTATATAGCGACGTTTTACTAAAGCCACTATATAGTGACCCTTAATGAGCCCCGCTTCCAATACCAATGATTAGGGCCTCACACACGCTAAATGTCGGTACTTAAGTGTCACAATAGGATCCGTGTGTAGTAGCGAGATAGCATGTCCTTTCTGCATTGAGAACATTGTGCGCATTTCTCACAATAAGATAAGCAATCACGTTTAAGTTTCCTCTTATTTTTACTAATTCCATTGCATTTACAAAATATGACATTTTCCTCATAGTTGTCTTCTTTACTAGAATCATACAAAATAGGATCATGTGATCTTGCTTCAATCCCCATGCATATTCTATATTGCTTTGACTTAACCATGCCAAGACATGAAAATAGGTTATTAAGTTGACCCCAACATGTTGGCACCTATATCCCAGTTAGATTTCCATCCCAGGTCTCTAATAATTGAACCAAAAGCCTACTCAAAGTGGGCTTTTTCAGTTTCTCATGCCAAGTTCTATTTCTAGATCCACCCATATCTCCAAAAAGGATATGCAACATTCTGCCCTGTAATTCTATAGATCCACCCAAATCTCCAAAAAGTGCATAAGAGGAAAAAGAACATAGTAAGTACAACATATATACATAAGATATAAAAAATATAAAAAGAATAACAAAATGCATATGAAGCATAAAATAAGTGCATAAAGTAAAAGAACATAGCAAGTAACCTCTCTCTCTCTCTCTCTCTCTCTCTCTCTCTCTCTCTCTCTCTCTCTCTCTCTCTATCTCTCTTGCTCTGTGTGTGTGTGTGTGTGTGTGTGTGTGTGTGCAAACAATCCCATGTGTTATTTAAGGCAAAAAATATACGAGTGATAACGCAAACTTTAACCTTTTATATTCTTTTGCTCTATAAGCTGTTAGAAATATAGGCATCATAAACTATTAAGAACAATAATTTGATTGTAATTGAGCTCTTATGAAAACAAGTTCAACTCCATCTCTACCATGGGTCTCATGGCAATTTTTCCCTTACACCCAAGCCGACTCAAGCGTTCGACAATCTCAGAAGCTGTTCTTCGCTTAGCAGGATTTAGTGTCATCAATGAACTACTCATGGTCTTTAGGTGCATTGTTAATGCTCTTTTGCTGTATGGAACAATACGTGCAACTCCTGAAACTCCCAATGCATCCTCTGCAAAACATGCTAATTGTTTCAACACCCATCCAAGAGCATAAATATCCAAAGGAGGAGAGTATGGAGAAGACAATGAGGGGTCCAAAAGCTCTGGGGCAAGCCACTTGTGAGCCTAGTAAGATTCCTTTTTCTTCTCAACACAAGCCTTGAAATCATCCTCTGGTTCTACCAATCCCTTGGCCCAAATCATAGGAGTTATTTTCTCATCGAAGAGGAGAGAACCGCCCCAATCAATAATCCCCATCCAAACCTATACTTTGGGAGCCCAATCGAGAACAACATTAATCTGGAATACTGCGAAGTCGCTTTGTGTAATTATGTCCATTTTCTTTTGAGATAATGCACGTATGAACACTAACATACATTCCCTAATGACCTTATTGAGCAATGCTTTGTCTTGTCCTCTTAATCTACTCATGAGCTTGGTCTCTTCTTTCTTCTGACCAACGAGGTCACTTTTATGATCCATCCAAATAGATACTCTTCTACAACAATATGAACATTTTTCAATCAACATGCGATCAATAAATACATGCTTCACTCATGATTGTAACAAAAAGAGTATGATTCATAACCAAAAAACCATGATTCAAAAAAAGCCAAAGTTACATGCATCAAATGGAAAGAGTGCCATGATTACATTCTAAAGACATGGTCACCACATCAAATTTGGACAGACTACCACAATGATGCTTTCCTACCCCACCCAACCACATTGGTTGGATAGAGAAGCCACACCATTATGGAAGCCTTGGATGACACTAAGGAAAGATTTGTTGCCACTTTAAAATGTTGATTAAAAAATGCTTAGACATGCAATCATGATTCTTTTCGTACCCCACCTCATTCAAGTATCTGAAAGATTAATGGCACCATGATTACATTCTAAAGACACGCTCACCACCAAATTTGAAGGGACTACCACAACGATGCTTTCCTACCCCACACAACCACACTGGTTGGAAAGAGTAGTCACACCATTATGGAAGTCTCGGACGACACTTTGGAAATATTTGCTATCATTTTAAATTATTGATTAAAAAAGGTTTAGAGATGCAAATCACAATGCTTTTCATACCCCACTACACCCGAAGATCCGAAAGAGCAATGGTGCCATAATTACATTCTAAAGGCACACGCAACACCGAATTTGAAGAGACTACCACAATGACGCTTTCTTGGCCCACCCAACTAAGCAATGCATGCCTACACTTGTAATTGCATCTACATCTTCGTAGGCTATGAATTGTTGTGATATGAAATAATTCACATGAAAGTATAAGTAAGAAATCCTAGAGGACACACAAGTACATAAGTAGGATAAGAGAAATGCATATGAAGCATAAAATAAGTGCATAAGAGGAAAATGAACATAGTAAGTAAAACATATACACATAAGGTACAAAAATATACAAAGAATTAAAAAATGCATATGAAGCATAAAATAAGTGCATAATGTAAAAGAACATAGCAAGTAACTTCTCTCTCTCTCTCTCTCTCTCTCTCTCTCTCTCTCTCTCTCTCTCTCTCTTTTTCTCTCTCTCTCTCCTGCAAACAATCCCATGTGTTATTTAAGGCAATGGATATATGAGTGACAACACAAACTTCAACCTTTTATATTCTTTTGCTCTATAAGCTATTAAAAATATAGGCATCATAAACTATTAAGAACAATAATTTGATTGTAATTGAGCTCTTATGAAAACAAGTTCAACTCCATCTCTACCATGGGTCTCATGGCAAGTTTTCCCTTACACCCAAGCCGACTGAAGCGTTCGAGAATCTTAGAAGCTATTCTTCATTTAGCAGGATTTAGTGTCATCAATGAGCTACTCATGGTCTTTAGGTGCGTTGTTAATGCTCTTTTGTGGTATGGAACAATAGGTGCAACTCCTGAAACTCCCAATGCATACTCTGCAAAACATGCTAATTTGTTTAAACACCCATCCAAGAGCATAAATATCCAAAGCAAGAGAGTATGGAGAAGACAATGAGGGGTCCAAAAGCTTTGGGGCAAGCCACTTGTGAGCCTAGTAAGATTTCTTTTTTGCCTTGAAATCATCTTTTGGTCCTACCAATCCCTTGGCCCAAATTATAGGTGTTATTTTCTCATTGAATAGAAGAGCACGGACCGAGTAGATAATTCCTATCTGAACCTGTCCTTTGGGGGCCCAATTGAGAACAACATTGCGAAGATGCAAAAGTCAGCATGGATCCAACCATGCTCATGCAATGCTGTAAGACCCAACACCAAAGTAGAATTGGAAAATTTTGTAATTCTTTTGAGCATTTCACCCTTTAGATCCCATTCTTTGGTCCTCTTATGCTTCCGCCCCTCAAAGTGCTTGTCCATGTACTCTGCATATGTCCCACCAAGAAGCTACTTCAAGAAGTCATCTAAGGTACTACCAATGAAATATGGTGTTATAACCCAATTGTGAGTCTTTCTAGTCCCAGCCAATGCACACACAAATATTGGGTGCTTAACTGTGACTGTTAGCTCTCGAAGCCTTTCTCGCATAATGTTTTCATCACTCCCCTAAAATTGCATGCCCATGAAGTGAAGATGAATTTACTATTTGGGCCCTATCTATTTGTTGTTGGGCAAGAGGTGAAAGATGTTTGTCATAAGCATCTAGAAGCCCACCAATGTATGCGATCAATCTCTTCGGTCCCTCTTTCTCCCAATTTGAAGCAACCAAAATCTCTTATCTTTGCATATCATTTAACTTCTTTTCAACCTCTATGGCAATGTCTAACTTAATTTGGAATACTGTGAGGCCACTTTGTGTAATTATGTCCATTTTCTTTTGAGATAATGCACATATGGACACTAACATACATTCCCTAATGACCCTATTGAGCAATGCTTTACCTTGGACTTCTAATCTGCTCATGAGCTTGGTCTCTTCTTTCTTCTGACCAACAAGGTCACTTTTATGATCCATTTAAATAGATACTCTTCTATAACAAAATGAACATTTTTCAATCAACATGCAATCAATAAAGACATGCTTCACTCATGATTATAATAAAAAGAGTATGATTCATAACAAAAAAAACATGATTTAAAAAAATCCAAAGTTACATGCATCGAATGGAAAGAGTGCCATGATTACATTGTAAAGACACACCACATCAAATTTGGAGAGACTACCACAACAATGCTTTCCTACCCCATCCAACCACCTTGGTTGGAAAAAGAAGCCACCATTATGGAAGCCTCAGACGACACTAAGGTAAGATTTGTTGCCATTTTAAATTGTTGATTAAAAAATGTTTAGAGATGCAATCATGTTGCTTTTCATACCCCACCGCATCTGAATATCCGAAAGAGCAATGGTGCCATGATTACATTCTAAAGACACGCACACCACAAAATTTGAAGGGACTAGCACAATGATGCTTTCCTGCCCCACACAACCAAGTTGGTTGGAAAGAGCAGCCACACCATTATGGAAGTCTCGGATGACACTTTGGAAAGATTTGTTGCAATTTTAAATTGTTGATTAAAAAATGTTTAGAGATGCAATCACGATGCTTTTCATACCCCATTGCATCTAAAAATATAATAGAGCAATGGCGCCATGATTACATTCTAAAGACACATTTGTTACAAAGAGGCTAATTTGTTTCCCTGATATTATACTTATACAAATATAAGCATTCTAGGAGTACTCATTAAGAGAATTCCACCTCCGATCATATACATGCTTCTCTTCCCCCTCTCCCTTCCCCCTTGTGGCATAGTCCCTCTCTTCATTCCCACCCCTCTTTGTCCTTTATCCCCACATATGTTAATGCTTCTTCCCTCATGTTCCGTTTTCCTCTATGGCCCTCAAGTGTTGCCATGCCTCGTGTCTAGCATCATGCCTCAAATTCTTTTCTAGTTAATAGAATTGGTGTGGCTGGTGGGATCGAAATCTCCATGGCTAGTGGTGTAAAATTCATTACTCCTACGGCTGGATGTAGTTCTGTAGCACCTTCCATGTGGGGTTCTTTGCTTCTGCGCCTCCAATCCATGTATCTTCTGCTCGTAGTTCTCCATCTCTACGATTGCAGATCTCAGTTTTTGTGCCTTTAGCCTGTGATTCTTGCGCATCTTTTGGGTTCCTATGCCTTCAGCCTGCGGCTCCTGTGCATCTTCTGCATTCCTATGCAGCGTCACACGTCTTCTGGTTGACCGCGCCTACACATCTGCAAAACTGCAACACCTGCACACCCCCTGGTTGTAGCTTGGAACAGGTCCCTCTTCCGCAAGTGCAGGTATTGATGTAGGTGTGTGAGGGGGTTTAGAGATGCGTTAGTGTAGTAGGGACCATCGTGTTAGTAATGTGCCTAGGATTGTCCCACGTGAGTAAGGAAATGTGTTGGTGTAGACAAATCATCAATCAGAGGACACGGTGGAAATTTATGAGTGAATTAGTGCAAAAAGGGGCCCACACGAGGGCACAAATTAGCAAGTTCTAGGGATGCCAAAATGGTGTGCAATGGGCTAAAAAAATGCCCTGTAGTGTGGTGTTTTTGTGTGTGAAACGGTGGTTCAAAATGGGTTCAATTTGGCTGCCAAATGGGCGAGTTACGAAGGGTTAAATTGGCATGAAATGTGAGCATTTTGTTGTGGTTTGTTTTTGGGGGGGGGTGTGCCTTTAGTCAATAGGTCCAAGTGTGAATGGACTTAAAGTCTAACTAGGGAAGAGACTAATTTACCCATCTCAGTATCTAACTGGACCAATCTAGTTGACCCTAAGTAAGTCAGTTTGTCTAGCTGTTAGTAAGGCACTAACCTAACTAGTTAATCCAACCCTAGACTAATTAACCTTTCCTGAGTTAGCCTAGCCTAACAGAAAATTTAACCTAATTCTAGTTAAACTAACCCAACCTAACTAACTCTAGGTAGTCTAACTTAACTAAGCAACCCTAACCTAACTTGGGTTAGGGTTAGGGTTAGGTTATTTTTTATAATAAAAAATATTTAAATATTTAAAAAAATCAAAGAGGGGGTGTGCAGTAGTCGTCAGCGACTAGGCAGCTGAGAGGAGGGGGAGCAGACGGGGGTGTGGGGCTGGAGTCGAGAGGGAGAGGAGGGCTATGGAGAGGGGGGTTGGGAGGACTGGAGAACAAATGGGGGAAGTTTTGGGGGCGAAGGCATTGGAGGTCACGAAGGAGGCAAGCATGAGAGGAGTGTTGGGTTGAGGAGGCGGCGATGTTGGAGGAGGCGGCAGAGACAATAACGCACTGACAAAATGGCGACACAGATAGACAAGGCTGCACCGATGCAGTGCCACGGGTGGGCAGCTTTGTGTTGCCTCTACCGCGGGTGGTGCCTTGGCCTTGGAGTAGAGGGAGAAGGGGGAGGGGGAGGGTGGTGGAGAGGGGGGTGGTGGGAGGGTTGTGGAGAGGGGGTGGAGGTGGAGGTGGAGGGGGGGGGGAGAGGGGTTGGGTGGGGGGGGTGGAGGGGGGAGGGGAGGTGGTGGTGGTGGTGGAGGAGGGGTGGTTGGAGAGGGGGATGGAGGGGAGAGGTGGAGGGGGGGTGGAGGGGGTCGTGGTGGTGGAGGAGGGGGTGGTGGAAACTTGACGAACAAAAATCTTGACAAAAATTCAAAGGTGGAAGGAGGTGATCACCTTCAACACTCTCTGAATTTTTTCTCGATGTAATAGGACTATTGAGAGCGAATGGACGGTGGGTGGATGGCTAGGTTATCACTGCAAGAAGGGCTCGAAATAACTTATCGATGAGGATGAGGGTCTTGCATCGGACTCAGAATGGGGAAGAGGATGGAGACTAGATGTGGAAGAAGAAGAATGAGGGGGTGGAGAGGGTTTTTATAGGAATGGGTTTAGGGTTAGGGTAAAACCCTAAACTCTTCCCATGCCATAACTTTTCATGGTTACTTCGGATCCCTCTTCTGTAAAAAGATTAAATGTTTGAAATTGAGAGCTCTACACATTGGTGTCCATTAGATAGCTTGATTTGTTCTTCAAGTGGCTTCTTTTTAAGAAATAAATGTTTTCTTAACGTAGTAACCGAAGGTTGATGCTTGGGGTTGATATTTTTGGCTTGAGGTGGAGAAAAAAAAAAAACTCTCCTTGCCCTTGAGTACTATGTTTGTGAAAGTTCATGGTAGTTTTTTTTTTACACATACTTGCGTATGTTTACTCTTTACTTAAGATGCTAGTCTCCCCAACAATGGCGCCAAATGTTGGATCTTCCCACAACTTCCGTAGGAAGAGCAAGGTATTCTCAATATGCAAGGTTCTGAGGCTTTTTGTCACCTATAGATATATCAATGTCATCGTTTGTAGTATAAGTGTAGCTTAGGACCTCGGGTCGTATTCTGGTGAGAGACATAGGCTTAAGTATGGTAAGCAAATATAGTTCATGCATGTGTGAAAGAAACATACATCATCATGATTGGGGTAATGAAGGCTTTCGCCTTCATTGGGGGTTGAAGGGTTTAGGAAGAGTTTTAAGGGTTAGAGGGAGGTTCAGGATTTAGAAGGAGTTTCTAATGTTTAGAAGAAGGTTCCAGGGTTTAGAAGGGGTTCCACTGTTCATAAAGGATTTGAGGGTTAGAAGGAGGATCCAAGGTTCAGGGTAGAGTAAATGACGAAGAACTCGTCTCCATCGTAGATCATGGAGGTCAAGGGTTGAGGGACTAAGGGTTTAGGGGGAGCATAGGAGTGGGAGAGGAAGAAGGTGTAAGAGCATGAGCAAGGAGGAGACGGTGGAAAAGGGAGGAGGAGGAGGAGGAGGAGGAGGGAGGAGAAGGAGGGAAAGGGAGGAGAAGGGAGGAGGAGGGAGGAGAGGGGTTGCAAGGTTGAAGGAGAGGGGAGGAGGAGTTGCAAGGTTAGGACATGCTTCTAGATGTGGAGTGCAAGGAAGCATGGACACTTGGAGACAATTTCTTGGAATACCAAAGTAGAACTCAACACAATGCCCAAAATGAGTCCGAGCTTCATTCCATTATGGGGTATCTATACAAGTTGGAGAGCTTCTCTCTCTGCATGTAAGAATTGTAAGATATTCTCTCTCTACATGTAGGAATTGTAAGACATTCTCTCTCTACATGTATAAGTTGCATGTAGGACTTGCATGTAGAACATGTATGTAGGAGTTGCATGAGGACTTGCATGTACAAATTGCATGTAGGAATCATATGTCAAACTTGCATGTAAAACATGCATGTTGGAGTTGCATGTAGGACTTGCATGTAGAACATGCATGTTGGAGTTGACTTCCATGTTGGAGATGCATGTTGAGGATTCCTAAGAGAGATTTATTCCTAGCCTTATGCAAGTACAAGTGGAGCTTTACCACTACCGTACACACAAATTATGTGCTACCTAAGTCCATGTTGGCACATAGACAACAAAGACCTTGAGAATTCAAAGAGGATATCTTGAGTTCAAGCCCCCCACCTTTGCATGAAGTTTTGACGCTATACCTTTAACGTTATCTTACTTGGGAAACTCCACCTTGTCAACTAAGCCATCAATTGAATTTGTCCAAACAAGAGTGCATTTATGCACAAAAGCACTGCCTTCGGCTTATGAGGCTCTATCAATTAAGACTTTATCCAGAAGAAATTTAAGGATGATTTTCACATTCATGTAGTTGAATAAACTCAAGATTACTTCAGAGCAGATAGCCTTTACTTAACCCTAAGAGACCCGCTTATTGTTCGCTAAGAGCTCTCTATATTTTAGAGTCCTTGGTATGTCTTTGTTAATTTATTCATTGCTCAATCCCTATACTTTAGAGTTCCTTTTTTTGTCATGGTGCACATAACTACTACCGTAAAATAGAACTTAGATCATACTGTTTAATAAAATTTTCATAAAGGAAAAAAAGAACGCAAAAAAATATGAACATGAGACATGACACAGGGTCCATTAGGACCCAATCCTCCATACAAATATCAGGGGTAGTGTTTTATTATTGCCTTGGTAATGTGCAAATATTTGCATGTTTTGGGAATTGAATACCAATGAATACATGAATAAGACTATGCTCACAAGAGCTCATAAGTCATCCTTGGTTGTAACCTAAAAAATATTGTGTCATGGACTATAACCATATGAAATGTCATCCTTTGATCTTGCATCAAACTTGGCTATCTCTATTGTTGATTATGGATCTTATCTCACATCGAGAACATGCATCAAAAGAGAGAGATGTTGTAAGAATTCATATTGAAGCAACATTGATAATATTAGAGTAAAGAAGTCTTGTGAATAGAGAGGACACTAGCATATTACCTGAATATCAATAGCCATATTTGTATTGCGATTTGAGAAATCAATATCTTGCACACGCCAATCATATAAGTTTCTTCTACTTTTTGCAAGAATGAAAAAACACATTCAAAATAGAAGGTGAAAAATCCACTATTTGGATGAAGGTAGAAGAATAAGATTTCTCAGTAAAAAGTACGATAGAAAATATGCAAAGAATGAGGAACTACGGATTGGACAATATGGCTGCCGCACATTATAATTTATTCATTCTCAATCCCTATACTTTAGAGCTCCTTTTTTTGTCATGGAGCACATAAGTACTATTGTAAAATATAACTTGGATCCTACCGTTTAGTACAATTTTCCTAAAGGGAAAAAAAGAACGAAAAAAATATGAACATGAGACATGACACTGGATCCATCAGGACCCAATCCTCCCTCCAAATATTAGGGGTAGTGTTTTATTATTCCTTGGTAATGTGCAAAGATTTGCACCTTTTGGGCCAACTTGGCTATCTCTATTACTAATTCCGAGTCTTACCTCGTGTCAAGAAAATGCATCAAAAGAGAGAGAGATTGTAAGAATACAAACTGAAAAAACATTGATAATAATAGAGTCCAATATTGCGAATAGATAGGACACTAGCATATTACCTATATATCAATAGTCATAGTACCTGAATATCAACAGATAGGATACTATCATATTACCTAAATATCAGTAGTCATATTCATATTGTAATTTGAGAAGTTGATTTCTTGCACACACCAATCATATAAGTTTCTTTGACTTTTTGCAAGCATAAAAGAGCACATTCAAAATAGAATGTAAAAAATCCACTATTTGGATGAAGGTAGAAGAAGCTTTATAAAAGAATGAAGGAAAATACACAAAGAATGAGGAAGTGTGGATTAGACGAGATGGCCGCCACACATTATCGATATGCAAGCTTGCAAGATAATTAGTAGAATAGCTTTTTTGGTAATATATAGTTTTGCAAAATAGCTTTTTTGGCAAAACAACTCTTATGGCAGAATAACTTTTTTTGGTAAGCATCTTTTTTGGCAATATATAGATTTGCAAAATAGCCTTTTTTGTATCAGTCTTTTTGGGAGGCAACACATTATCGATATGCAAGTTTGCAAGATAACTAGTAGAATAGCATTTTTGGTGGTATAGAATTTTGCAAAATAGCTTTTTTGGCAGAACAACTTTTTTTGGTAGAGCATCTTTTTTGGCAATATATAGATTTGCAAAATGGCCTTTTTTGTATCAGTCTTTTTGGGAGGCAACAACCTTTTTTGTATCAGTCCATCCTTTCGGGTGGCAACTTGCTTTCTTTTTTTTCCTTTCTATCCAAATATTAACAATATTTTTGGCAATTGGCAGAACAGAGCGAGCAAGGAGCTATAGTAACCTTCAACATTTAAAAGCCCCATCTATAAAACATCATTGCATGTAAATAAATCCAAAGTAGACTCTTCACGAGATTCAATGTTCAAGTCTTGACTCAAAAGCAATACGATGTTCCTCATGATCACCTTTGTGTTGTCATTTGTAGGCCTTGAAAAAGAATACCACTCTAGCAAACATGATAACTCACCACCGATAGCCACGCCAATACATTTGCATGATATGGCCTCATGGGAGGTCAATGTTAAATCATGTCCTTCTGAATTGGGGCAGTTGAACATCTTCTCTACTTGCCTAGTGGTACCATCTTTGTCATTCATCTAAAGACAAACTTTAAACTAAACAAACTAACTTACAAACATGCACTTGGGAGTCAAGTGAAATCGATTGCATAGATTTACTTCTCACAACAAAGGTAAGCTTGAATTGGTCCAATCAAACTCGTAAGGCTACAAATAACAGAGCAGTTTGGGAAAGGAGAAACCTTCAAAATGGTGCAAGTGATGTTGAGTTCCAACTGCTAGAGCAAGAATGGGATCAGGAACGTCAACAAAAATGATCATGCAAAAGCTGTGCATATAGATATGCAGGAACAGAATGCTCTATGGGAATCCCACAATGCACCTTCTCTACTTCATCTATGTAGTTAGAGGCGCGATCGCACATAGAGGTTCTTGGTTTGATGTTATGAAATGGTGGTCTAGTTAGAAGGCAACTACATGAGTGATGCTTCAAACAAGATTCAATGAACCATCCATAGAAACCTACAAAGAGTAACTTAAAAGTTAAATGTGTCCCAAATAAGCAATCCCACCCCTTGCATCATCGTGCAAATAATATGCACGCAATATGGGTTTCAAATCAACAATTACAGGGTCTTGGGGAAAGGAAGCATGTACTTTCCTTATGGTGTTTTTGTAGCAAGCATACACTTTCACCTACTAAAGAGACTCTTTGTCTCCACAAAAGCAATGCAATACAAAGTATGAGGTAGTTGGCATGTGTTAAACTAGACTTACAAAGTATGTGAGGCTTGGGTATCACGCACCTGTAAGCTACATCTCTTCAATACTCATCTAACTTACTGAAAACTATCCATCTATGTCCGAAATTGTTGATTATGTCCAAAAATTATAAGCCTCTACTGATGATCATTTCTAGCAAGAGCGACCATAGATTGGCGATATGCCAAGAATCTCATTCCTACAATCATCAAAATGCATTTCCAAAACTCACGACATGTGTGATCCATCCATTGATCGATCATGAAACAACAGATCACCATCCCACTCACCTCTACAATTGCCTTCAAGACGATCCAAAAGTAAAAATCACAACCTATTTTCATATCGATCATGAAGCATCAACCGCACTCACCTCTACGAGTGTTCAAAATTAGCTCTTTCACCCAGGCACAGATTGCCAAAGACGATCCCCAGTAGGTGCCAATCTTGTGTATGCATGAGTTAAATTGTTGTTCTACTAGCTACTATATTCCGGATCTGAATTTCCTTCTTTGTGGAATTGTTTCGGAGTTGGAGCTAGTGCTGGAGGCTGGGCGTGGAACTTCCCTAATGCCATACTACTTCAAGGTTGCCAAAATTTGAACGTAAAGGTCCGTGTTATGCCGCATAATGCTAGTTAGATTTCAGCTAGATTGTGCAGACTTTGGCCAAGCATTTGCTTGTCGAGCAGTGAATTTTGTTGGTGCAATTAAATGCACAACCTTGTGAATTGGGAGACTAGAGATTGCAACACTCCGTTGCCTACAAGGGTTAATTACAACTTGGTGCTCTAGCTCTCACACTATTCACCTTGAATGAGTCACCATTATATATAGACATGCACTTGACCATGAGACATACCCTCAAGAAGTGAGTGAACACACAGTTCTCCCTTCATGCATGACGCAGACAATACGTTGCTCACACACCAACAAATACAAGACCATTTGGCCCAATGCATTTATATCTCACACAAGTTTAAGAGGGCACTACTTTTCTGTCCAATGCTAAGTAAAATGCAATGCATACGTTAAATGCTCAGTTTATTTACATTGGAGTCTCTTTTTCCTTCAGAGTAATGTGAATTGGCTCAAAATGTCCTCTTGCCAAAAAGTAAGGCTCTCAAAATTACTAATTGTTGCACATTCTCATGCCGCTATGCTCATGTCTAAAAAACATTGAGTTGTGATGAAAAGTTACAAATTTCCCATCATGATAGCACTCAATGGGCATAGTGCCACATAGTCAAACTTCTCCGAAGATTTACGTGACATGAGGCAACCAATTCTAAACGAATAGGAATCTGAGCGCTGTAATGCAAGACGAACAAAGGTACACTAATGAAGTCTTAAAAAATGCTTAGAAAGAGCAATCGGTTATACGATCGAGATAGGAATTCCTATGATGGATAAGCGCGCATCGTACCCAATTCTAATGGAGCCCGAGAGAAGCTGATGCAGATGAGGATAGGAGCTACGATACATTTCTTCGTGCGTTCATTTGAAGTTTTCATCACCAGGTCCTTCCTCCCTCAAATAGCATCGCGGGCAACACATCCCGCATTGAACAACCAGGGCAAAGCGACAATGTGACATTCAGAGCAGTGGCTCGGCCTTAGCGATTAAGAGACTGCCTTATGCGGAAGGGATGGCTGAGAGAGGCGTCAAAAGAAGGAGAAAAGGATGAAACTGTCGATTTGCAAAGTCTAGCTTTACTTTTAAACGACAGATCGATTTTACATGTGGGTGCAGCTTTTGCTCGACAACGAGAAGAAGAACATGATGATGATGATCAAAACGCCCGAAACTGTACAATTCTCCACAAACAATCGGTAGCATATAAGAATCTCATACAACAACTCTCAAATTCTTGTTGACACAGAAAAAACCCAGATCGTTTGATGATTTTCAGCTACGACCAAAGATCCAAAAAAGATATCCGTTCATCGATAGAAACACAAATTAAAATCGTCATCTCAATCACCATCATCAAGCAATCAAAGCTCGGTGCCATTGTTCAGCATGAACCGAACTGCAGGAAGGCCCAGATCACCTTCATGCACATAGTGGCATCGTGCGCTTGAGCTACGATCCTCATTGTGGACACCGATTGCTGCAGCTCCACTCGGAATATAGGGAGAATAAAAAATCCACCAAATGAATGCGAGACTGGAATAAGCAGATTGTCTTCAAGCAGAGAGAGGTGATCATCCTAGAGAACACCTCCTATGGCTTCATCGGCACTAAGTAGGCTATTGGTATGCCCAAGCTCTCCCACGAACGGGCTTCTTAGAAAGCGAGGAGTTCACTCACCTAAAAACGGGGAATCCTTAAGGAGTGTCTCTAGGAGAGCCACTCCTAATAAAGGCCTTTTTAAGTACCTTTCTCCTAGGTCTAGTTATGTCCATGGAATAGTTTGTTGAGATGAAAGGCCTTTAGAATAGGTAAACTAATGGGGGAATAAGGTGGGAGCCTTTAGGGGGGTATGGACCTAGACATGGCAAAACAAAGTTTCTAACAAGAGTTCATGTTAGGATTCAAGTAAGTATGGCTAAAGTTTGAAGGCATTTTTACTCTTCTTTCCTTGAGTAATTTACCGATGAAGGTTTTATCCCAAAGCATGCAAGATTATGCATGACACACATTTGCTAGAGGTGCTAATCTCGTCGACACAATGACAACAAAATGCTCACTTAATTTTCTCTTATTTTCAAGTTTCGAGATTTAGGTCACTTACAATTACGGTTAGTTGGCCATTATAGCAAAATATGCAGATAATTGCATAGATGAGCAACTAATGGAGAAATGAGATGGAACCATTAGGGGGGTATGGAACAAGATTATGGTAAAACAAATATTCTAACAAGTAACCATGCTTTTAGGGTCTTTATAATGAATACTAAGCATGAGTTACACTTAAATTGGACACTAACTGTGTAGGAATGCAAAGGTATAACTTGTGTAAGCTAGCTTTTGATTAACAAATTAGACATGACTAAGAAGGCACGTCGAGCTCATAAATAGGCAAGAAGTATAAGGTTAACAAGGTCATCTTCCACCCTTTCCTCAAGAATGACTCAAGTAATGATATCTGGCTTCTTGGTGAAGAAATCCTCTCCTTGGTGGGGAAAAGAACTAATAACACATGGCAATACCCATGAGCTATGAGAGCGAGCTAGACAAACGTGTTGAGTTTTTTTTTTTTAATAAAAAAATTAATTAACTGTGCCGACTTGTATTAACAGAAAAGGGGGTGGTCATCCCAAGAGAAAGATACAAAAATTGGCCAACTCAAGAGGCTAATGCCTGTGGCCTACCTTGCTACTGCAGTAAGAAACCAGCCTATAAAATGCTGCCTATGTCTTGAAGGGCACTTCCAACTAATTGGTCCGTCTTAGCTAACACCACTCCTAGATCCCGTAAGTTCTCCTTACAATCATAAACCAGCAACGGCAATCTGCACGCCCACGGTATGATTCTTGAAAGATCAATTGATTTTTGACAGACCAAATGGCCATGACTAGGGCCGCATGCAAAAAGGGTCAATGCAAAAAGGGCCAGCAAGCAGCTAGAGTTGACGGGAGTTGTGCTGTTTCCCCCAACAAAGCTAGGTGCCACTTAGCTCCCAAGGAGAAACTCGCCATGAGATGAGCCAAACGGATAGCACTTCCCATCCTCCTCCGCAATTCACAGGCTACGCGGCACTCTTAAAACAGATGTCGGATGCTCTCCTGAACCCGGCCATAAAGGGGTTCAGGTGCATCCATTTGGCCAATGTACTTCTGACCGATAACCAACCGTGTAAAAGCTTCCATAACAGAAATTTAGACTTCCCTGGGAGTGCGCTTTTCCAGAGCTCGTCAAACCGTGCTCTCCACCAAGCTTGTGACCTGCGCAACTTCCAAATTGCATTGAGATTATGGGACTCCATCTAACTGAACAAGAGCTCGCTATAGCACACTTTGGCTAACATTTTGGACAGCACCGTACGACCAATCATTCAGTGGTTTTCCCTCCAATGGAGAGAAGGGCACGAATTAGACGGCCAAGGCTGAGGCAAGGCTGCTACCACTCTAGAGAGAAAACAAGCTTCTAGGGATGTGAGACTCCTGCTACACACTGCAGCGGCTTCCAAAAGGCTTGTCTTACGTCCCAAATATCCAGCCAGCGCCTCACCCCTTTATTATAGAGTGCCCTGGCTTTCTGAATATCCAAAAAGCCAAGGGGTTGTCCTTCCATCGATGTAGCAAGTCCCCACCATGTGAAGCTGGGGTCTCCTCTCAGCCCAGCTCTACCTTTCCACTTCAAGAAAGGCATACAAGACTTCCAGGCCCCAACCATACTCGCCAAAAGCTCAGAGCCTCTGATTTTTATCGGGAACCAGGATAGAATCTTATCCACCCATGAGAAATTTCTCCACGTACCAATTTTGCTACCTTCGGCTTTCTCCACCGAGTCTTGGAGCATATCAGACCATGGATCGATACTTTTCAGAAACTTAGGTAACCATTTGAGCAGGAGGGACAGATTCCTCTGGGAAATATCTGGCATCGTCAGGCCACTCGAACTCTTTGGTGATTTAATGACATTCCATGGGATATAGTGCAACCTTCAAACGCCTGTCTCTTCCCTCCACAAAAAGGCTCTAAGCATTTTCTCAACTTCGAGCTAGTGCAAGGATCTAAACCTCCAAACTGGAGTGACATACACCATAGAGGCAGCCAAAACATGCTTAACCACAATGGACCTGGCATTCCAACCCAACTGGATTTCACTCCACCGATGCAGCTTCTGTTTGATCTTTTCCTTTACCCAATTAAGCCTCTGATGGAGGGTAAGACCAATGCTAAGAGGGGCCCCCAAGTACCTGACCACTTGACCTCTTGGGATCTAATTAACCGGCAGAGGGGCAGCCCATTCCGACGAGGCATCCAGCCACACCCATAGGGCATAAATCTTGTTCAAACTGCAAAGCTCTACAGTAGCATTGTATAATATGAAATAAATAGTCTACACTCTGATTTGATTCCTCCACGAAAGCTAGCAGATCATTAGCAAACATTTGCAAAAAAAACTATTTCGGGCAACCTTGCCTAATTGATCTGTAAAGATCAAATCTGCCAACCACCCCACCGTTGATACACAAGATGGCGGATGCATTACCAAAAAGCATAGAGACTTTTCTAACCAGTTCAGTGCCAACACCCAAGTGCTTAAGAACCACCCTAATGAACTCCCAAGAGATTCGGTCATACGCCTTATCAAAATCAATACCCAAGGCCAAGCATTTCTACCCTGAGGCCACTGCATAGTCCAAAGCTATAGATACATTTATAATATTTTCTAAAATGTCCCATCCTTTAATAAAACCATTCTGTTCTTTATCAACAATTTGCATACAAACAGTCTGGATTCTGAGCGCTAGAGCCTTGGCTATTAGCTTGTAAGACACATTAAGCATAGTGATTGGCCGCTAGTCACCAACTCGAATCCTATCCGGCCGCTTGGGGAATAACTTCATCAACCCGGCATTCATGTCCTCAGATAGAGTGCCCCGACTCACTAACTCATTGGCCATCTTAACAAAGTATGTTTTTAGCAACTCCCAAAAATGCCTTAAAAACTCCACTGAGAATCCATCAGGTCCAGGAGACTTGTCCCTCTTCATGACTCGGAGTGCTTCTTCAAATTCTTGCTCTATGAATGGACGAGCTAGTCTCTCTCTCTGCTCCTCAGATACCCTAAATCTACATTCTCATGCCATTCTCTGTTCCTAGCTGGCTAAGAGCCTACAATTGTAGCTAATTCTTTTTTAAATACCTCTGCAATTTGCCAGAAGCCTGTTACAACCTTCCCATTTTCATCTTTAACTCAGTCAATCGAATCCCTGACTTGATTTCTTTTGGCAACCTGAAAGAACATTTTTGAGGGACAGTCCCCTACCTTTAGCCAAGTCTGTCAACTGTTAATTCTAGCCCTTTCGGCCTTTGCCAGTTCCAACTCCTTGAGCGCTAATTCACTTTCAACCAGCAATGTAGTAATGTAAGTGTCCTTAGGATCCGCCATTACAGCTAGATTGAGACTGTCACGAATCATGGGTAGCATAGAGGCATTCTTGCAAAATCTATCCCTTTCCTTCTCAGCCCAGCTCTTGGCCAAACTGTGGATACCTCGAATACTAGCATCCCACCGGGCACAGGGATCCACTACCACTTGTGTGCAATCCCTCCATTTGGTCCTAATCTGTTTGCAAAACTCCTTACTCAGCAGCAGGTTGCTGTTATCAAATTTAAAGGGTATATCAAGAGACCTTCCGACTGCTAAAGGGATGGAGAACGACCACCATAACGGGGCATGATCAGAAATCCCTGAACCCGTAATGAGACCTCCCCTCATCGAGGGTTTCATCCACCCGTAGAATCTGTCCAAGCGGCCAGCTCTAAATTCCTCCCCCCTTCTTCGATTGTTCCATGTAAACCCTGACAACCCCTCTGGATCAATCTCAAAGCAGTCCGACAAGCCCCATGTCAGGCATAGAGAGTCCTAGGCATCCCGTTCCTTCCCCACAACATTTGCTTTGGCATGTGACTGATCACGAGCACCCACAGTCATATTCCAGTCCCCACCGAGTAACCAGTAGGCATCAACAAACTCATCTGTGAGGGCATTCCAGCCACTAGCGCACAGTCGAGCTGAATTGGGAGCATACATGCTCACCACACAAAATGAAACCCCTTTCAAAGAGATCCTAGCAACAGTGAACTACCCAAGCAAATTCTTGCATTGAGAGAGAATTACGGACCCCAATCGCTGTACCATCCTTGCCTCTGAACGGGCAATTAACCAAAACAGTAAAGTTGGCCTGCCTAAACGAGAACCAGAGGAGGTCATCCTCACCACATTTGCATTCTTGTAAGAGAATCACATCCGGTCTCCTTCAGATTATCAAATACACACAGCACTTTTGCTTCAGTCTACTACAACCTCTTAAATTCCATGAGATTACCTTGATTTCCCCCAACTGATCACTCCTTTCACTGGGTGAAGGCTTTGATAGCATCTCGGAGGTAAAGGAAGCGATTTTCTTTGCCCGATACTTGGCTTCTTGCCACTTCCTTAAGCCATTTTGGGAGTGCTCTTGTCGATCCTTTCTGCTTAGACTCAACTGCAGAGTTCTTATTCTGAATTTTCAGCAAATGTTTACGATGGCTCGCATCTGAGAGAAGCTCGTCTTGGCTCTCAGTATCATGTCCCTCCACAAAGGAACCTCTTTCCTGAGCATACCATTGCTGAGCATTGAGGTCTTGGACCATCTGAAGGTTGGCGACCTGCTCCCCCATCGAGCTCCTTTGATGGTCAAAAGTGCCAGCGATTGGCATCCGAACAAAATTTTGCTCACCGTCCTCTTGAAACTTCCCAAGTTCAACCGCACCATCCGCCGACAGAGGGTCCATCGTCTTTCCCTTATCAATCGGAGGACCCCCTTGGGAGAACCAACCTCAATCGACTTACCTCTCTTGGTGACCAACTTCCAAGGAAAGGCCAAGCTCGCCAGAGGTAATCTCTGCGTGGTTAAAGTCTGCGTCACCTCTGAAGTCGCCAGTTGCGTGATAGGCTCAGCGGCACTCTCCTCCACTCCCACCGACTTTTCCATCGAAAACTTAGAGGATGGCTTTCCACTCTTAACCTGTTGGGATCCAGCAGCCTCTCTTGCTTCCCCATCCACTGGGCCTTCGGCCAGTTTCGTATTATCTTCCTTCCTGGGGCACTCTCTTGCAAAATGCCCCGTCTCCTTGCAAATGTAGGATGCGTCTGGATAGGGCCCAAAGCGAACTCATTGATGGAAGACTCCACCTCTAGGGAAGGCGACATGAACAACGTCAGGGGGCTCTTGACTTCTATCCCACATAACCCACGCTTTTCGCAGACCCGTATCTCTCCTCGGAGGGGGCGGCATGAGCAGAACCCTTCCCAAGGAAGATGCAATCCACTGAACAACTTCTCCCAACCAAGAAGGAAGCCCTGGGAATTTGACCCAAACCAGGCACTCGTGGAACAAGAACTCCTCCACACTAAATGAGGGGCTCTAGGGAATCACCAGCACCATAGCACCTTCAAACACCAGCACACTAGAGACCAGTGCATTTCGCACTGCCTCAAAGAAGCATCTGACCAAAACGAAGCCCTTCCCCACGAAGCAGGTAGAGAACTGAGAAGCCAGGATATCACACTCAGAAAGCAGAAACTGGTTAAGCTCACCCAGCATTAGCACCCTACCTGTAAAAAACAGGTATACTCCTCCCCTCGCAAGTCTTTCAAACTCAGGCTTGACCAGCTCAAACGGGACCTCGCACACCACCCCATGCACTTTGCCATTGTCCAATAGACCCTTCCTCTAAGCTTCCATGGCTCTCCATTCAGTTCCTGCTTAAGCAAGGCTTCCACCTCCGCATCCGACAACGGAGAAAACCCTCCTTGGGGAATGCCAAAAAGGGCCTTGGCATAGGAGCGAGCCTCCTTAGGTTTCGCATGCGGCTCATTGGGGCAGGAGATCTTGGGGTTGGACTCAGATTTCTCATTTGAGTCCCCTCCGTTAGGCAGCAACTGGCTTGGTTTAGCAGTCTTGTCATTCATCTGCACCTCTTCAGAACCCTTAGGCATATCACAACGACGTCTCTTCAATGGTGTCTCAACCCGAGCATGAACTTTCCCTGACAAGGCAACGCACATTCACAAGGGGAACCTCAGCTCTGAGCTCGTAGCCACCTAATCTTGAACATTCAATTGATGTCTTTTCGCGATCTCTTTCTTTACGATGTCATATTACATTGATATCAACATGTTGAGTTGTTGGATCATGGCAGAGCTATCATTGAAATTAAATCAAGTAGTAGCATCACAAGACCCTCCTTAGGAGGAGGTCGTTCTAGAGCTGGATGACGAATAAGGGCGGGCACAATTTAGATCTCATAAGAAGAGAAGGCCCCAAGAAAAGAAACTAGAAGGCAATGCAACGCCCCAAGAACCCTTGTTGACCCGACCGTGATTAGAGAAGCAGGTTTGCTAGGGACACAAGAGCTTTGAAAAGATGACTGAGAGAAGACTTCAAGGGATCACAATAACTTGCGAGCATCCTGAAGAAAAATAAAGAGCACACGCAATGGTAAGAGAAGACTATGGAAGGGTAGAGTTAGGATAACCAATGATTGAATAGATCGAGTGGTATTCTCCATGACAAACTAATTCCCCCATGACGAAGAAAGGGGAAAAGTCAAAAAGTCTGAACAAGAAACACAATTCATGAGCATTATAGTAGAGAGTGTAATTTAGGAACATAAAATCAGCTGTGGTAGCAAGCGTACGACACCCACAAAATTTTCAAATCAAGCGTGAGCCTAAGCTTGGCCTTTGAAAGTATTTATCTAACTTCTCTCATGCACTTCGGGTAAACATTTTGTCTATTACTAACGACGAGTAACCTGACCCGTCTACGACGGGCTAGCGACCCGCTCCGCCGGGTCTCAAGATGCTAAAATGTCTGAAACCAGCAACATATTCTAACCAAAAAAAAAGTCTACGACATAGTACTTCAAAATATTTAAAAAAAACAATACAAAGATTACTGAAATGAAGATTTCCCACCCAAGAAAGCCTCAAGAGGGTTTGAAAGAGCAATGTCATACTCCTAGGCTCTTGCTGTTGCCAATTGCAAAACTTCCTTGTACACAACATTTGTGGTAGAAGTATTATCCATCTCCTCGCCCCTAGCATTAGATGCACTCTGCAAAATGAAAACCTTAAGTAACAGTGTTTGATGCTCGGATATGTGAAAATGCCACGTATAGTTGGCCATGATTGAATACCGGTGTCACCAAGTACAGCCCCAAAAACAAACAATGTTTGGCCCTGTGGCTTATTGATTGTCATGCAAAATGCCAAATCGGATAGGAAATTGCCATCTCCTCATGTCGAATGGGAGTTTAAGGTTGGTCGAAATGAATGTTATCCTTCCAATAAACGTTCTATCACCAGCATTGGTACCCGTTTTTCAGCTTCTAACACTTTCCTGTGAAACTCTTTCCAAATACACATCCGCAAACACAATCATAATTGAACATATAAAATCTAAAATAGACACACAAACATCCCTAAAAGGGAAAAAGTCTGCGGCCATGTACTATAGGGAAAAAGCCTGCGCCGACCATGTGCTCCACATCCGCGATGTCCAAAAAAAAATTTATCTATGACAGAGTACTTCAAAAATATCACATCCAAAAGTGCAATCACATGTATGAACATGCAATAGCTACATCAAACAACTGATTGATATATCCAAATACACAGCCGCAAATAAAGTCATAACTGAACATACAAAATCTACAACAGACACACAAACATCCCTAAGGGAAAAGTCTACGACCATGTGTTACACGGAAAGGCCTGCGACGTTCGCCACATCCACCGCAGTTATGAAAATACAACGGGGTACCAACATTCGTATATGGGCCAGCATCACACAGAAAGATAAATTGGGAACTATAATTATTGAGCCGGCAATCTAGGACAGCGTAATATCCCATATGGATTGTGGATGTGGAGATTCATTAGAAACCCTAAATCAGGAACAGTCCTAAAAGATAAACAATAGCATGTTTTCCCACTCACATATAATCGAAAAAAAACCTTTTATTTTAACAAAAAAATAAAGCAACAAACAATGTACACGATTCTTACCCAAGGTAGCTCTCCAGCTCAAGCAAATCCAACAACAGTTGCGCGCTCTCCAGAGATCCCCAGCCCATACGATCTGCAATTTTCTAAAAGTGAGTGACTATACTATTAAACATGTCAACATAAAACGTGGTTGTCAAGCAACTATGTACCTTGCACCTGCGCTCTTGTCATCTCCTCATGTCGAATGGAAGTTTAAGGTTGGTCAGAATGAATGTTATCCTTCGAATAAACGTTCTATCACCAGCATTGGTACCAATAACGATTTTAGCTTCTAACACTTTCGTGTGAAACTTTTTCGAGTAACCTGACCCGTCTACGATGGGCTAGCGACCCGCTCTGCCAGGTCTCAAGATGCTAAAATGTCTGAAACTAGCAACATATTCTAACCAAAAAAAAATGTCTACGACATAGTACTTCAAAATATTGCATCTGAAAGTGAAACCAGAGAACTCATTGATATGTCCAAATACACATCCGCATACAAAGTCATAACTGAATATACAAAATGTACAATAGACACACAAACATCCCTAAAGGGAAAAGTCTGTGGCCATGTACTATAGGGAAAAGCCTGTGCCGGCCATGTACTCCACATTTGCCATGTCCAATAAAAAATTTCTCTATGACAGAGTACTTCAAAAAATATCACATCCAAAAGTGCAGTCACATGTCTGAACATGCAATAGCTACATCAAAGAACTGACTGATATATCCAAATACACAGTCGCAAAATAAAGTCATAACTGAACATACAAAATCTACAACACACACACAAACATCCCTAAGGGAAAAGTCTGCGGCCATGTACTGCAGGGAAAAGCCTGCGACGGCCATTCAGTCTACGTCCACCACGTCCGCCGCGTCCACCACGGCTACGAACATACAATGGAGTACCAACAATCGTATCTGGACCAGCATCATATAGAAAGACAATTTAGAAACTATAATTATTGAGCCATAAAACTTTTATACATGTATGTTGGTAAAACCCAACTCATTCTTTAGAGTACTTACTCAGACGCAAAGGGTTGTCAACAATGCTGGCAAAGGTGTACATGTAGTCCCCATTTTGCCCTCGATAGAAAATTCGTGTCCACACACATTCATAGTATCCCAGGCAACGAACAGTGATGGTTTGTGGTCCATCATCCCTATGAAGCCGGCAACCCAGGACAGCGTAATATCCCAAATGGACTCGTCCATCCAAAGGATTGTGGACGTGGAGATTCATTAGAAACCCTGAATCAGGAACAGTCCTAAAAGACAAACAATAGCATGTTTTCCCACTCAAATATAATCCAAAAAGACTTTTGTTTTAACAAAAAATAAAGCATTAAACAATCCACACAGTTCTTACCCAAGGTAGCTCTCCAGCTCAAGCAAATCCAACAACAGTTGTGCGCTCTCCAGAGATCCCCAGCCTGCAGGATCTACAATTTTCTAAAAGTGAGTGACTATACTATTAAACGTGTCAACATAAAACGTGGTTGTCAAGCAACTATGTACCTTGCACCTGTGCTCTTGTTTCGGTGACAAATGTGAACTGCCTAGACATCCTATCACATTGCAAAAAAAGAATGCACGTGTCAATCTACATATACTGGAAAAAAACAATAGGCTTTGAAAAGAAAATAGCCTGTAGTGTATTGCAAACCCATAACTCAAATTAAAAATGAAATCCAAACATTATCAAGGACAAAGTCATGAAATATTACGTCTCACTTCATCTTTGTATAAATAGCCAACATTCCCAAAGTCCTATGATAGTTGGAATACTGAAAGAACTTAAAAAAAGCTATACAAAGATTACCGAAATGAAGATTTTCCACCCAAGAAAGTCTGAGGAGGGCTTGAAAGAGCAATGTCATACTCCTAGGCTCTTGCTGTTGCCAATTGCAAAACTTCCTTGTACACAACATTTGTGGTAGAAGTATTATCCATCTCCTCGCCCCTGGCATCAGATGCACTCTGCGAAATAAAAACCTTAACAGCGTTTGATGATCGGATACATGAAAATGCCACATATAATTAGCCATGACTGAATACCGGTGTCGCCAAGTACAGCCCCAAAACTGACAATGTTTGGCCCTGTGACTTATTGATTGTCATGCCAAATGCCAATCGGATAGGAAATTGCCGTCTCCTCATGTTGAATGGAAGTTTAACGTTGGTCGGAATGAATGTTATCCTTGGAATAAACGTTCTATCACCAGCATTGTTACCCGTAATGATTTCAGGTTCTAACACTTTTGTGTGAAACTCTTTGCATATCAACCGTGTCCCATTGCACAAACCCTGGCGAGGATTCAAATTACGCAACAAAATTATAGGAGCATTCCTTTTCAAAACCAACCGATGTGGGGGATATCCACCACCAAGATCAAGACTGTTCAAATACTCGACTGCAAACAAAAAGGAATCTCCCCCTAAGTTGTCCACTGAGTCTGCACTTAGGTACTCCCTTTCCTCACCGGGCATTGCCTTCAATGCCGTAGTATTAATTGCATCAACCTCGATGTTTCGAGGTGCAAGAATAGCACGCTCTCGAAAGTATGGTGCATAGTCCAAAATAGTTGCAAGCCCTCGATATACCCATCTAATGAGGCCTTCCATGGACTTTGCCTCTAAAAGCATATGCGATGGAATCACAACAGTATCTTCTTTTGTACATCTATTTATCCCATTGCCAATGTCCAAAACCCATTGCATGAACTCTTGCTCAGCACAATTATCACCATTCCGAAGGACCCGCATATTCTGCGTTAACTTCAATACTGTAGTGCGACCCCAAATCCTTGAGTGGCATAAGGTAGCATTGACAATGTCCTCTCGTCCTGCCTTTGGAAGAACTGGCAAGACTTGCCTAAAATCCCCCCCCAACAATACCACCTTCCCACCAAAAAGTTGCTCATTGGACATGATATCTCGCAAAGTTCTGTCTAGTGCCTCGAAAGCAAACCGGTGAGTCATGGGTGCCTCATCCCATATTATCAGCCTAGCCATCTTCAAAACATCTGCGAGTTGACTATTAACCTTAATATTGCAACTGCTAGTACCATCCAGCTCCAACGGTATCTTGAATCGTGAGTGTGCCGTGCGTCCATTGGCTAGTAGCAATGCAGCAATCCCAGAAGATGCACATGCCAAAGCGATGAGCCCCTCCCCCCGCAATCGAGAGAGCAAGCAATTGTAGAGAAAGGTCTTTCCAGACCCTCCTATACCATCGAGAAAAAAGACCTCACCACCATCTCCATAAACCCTTGCCAAAATCCGATCGAATGCAGCACGTTGACAGTGATTCAAGGACATTTCCATTTGCTGGGCAGTCTGTGCTTCTTTCACACAATCAAACATTCTTTCTTCTTGCAATAAACCATTTCCAGCTTCTGACAAAGATGTTCTATCTACAACAGGCATTCCGTCAAACTCAGCCAACCTTCGACCATGTTGTTGAAGAATGTGCTCTAAGTGCAATATAGCCTTCTTTATTGCTAGTTCACGACGACCAATTAAATTCCCCATACTTGATTCCAATATATTAAAAAAATCATCCGAAAGCTCAAGGGAAAATTTTTCCCACAAAATTTGAGGAGACGTTGGCTCACAAAAAACCAATATTGTGACAAATAGGTGTCTCAATTGTGCACTATTTTGATAAAACACAGCCTCTTGCATACACACAAACCATTCATCATCACTCTCCAACAATCCCCGTGCTATGCATGCTGCCTTGAAAGTAGGGTACACTTGGCTGTCAAAAGTACGTAGGTCATCAAAGGACTTGCATCCCGTGCACACATTAAGAAGCATACGCATGAAGTAGAGCTCACTAGCTGAGGGGGAAATATTGTACATCCGACCTATGGTATTCCCCTTTTGTCTTCTAGTCCACCGCTTACTGGTTTTGTTCCAAACCAACTTCTCTGGCAAGTCACCATACAGCAAGTTGCTTGCGTCAGATTGCAACTGATTATAAGTGAACCATTCTGTGAGGGTGGTCTTTTGATTTTGTTCCCTGCCTACAACATTTTGCAAATCATCATCATCTCGAAAGATGATGTTATTGCACATCGAAAGATGAACTTGCAATCTTTGCACATCGGGTTTTTCATCGTGCGTGGCATACTCATAAATCCGCCAACATGCTTCTGATGCTGACACGTAACGTGCATCTAAGTAACTACTAATCTCATCAATGGCACCATCAACTCTGTTGTGCAAATGCCCTTGCTATCCTGCATTATTTAGCTGCATCTTGATAATGGCTCTGTCATGACCTTTGTACACATATTTATACAAATACTTAACTGCAGTGATTGTGGAGCATATTTCAACATTGATGTGTGCCTTGTACTTCATGGAGAGGAAAGGATTAAATGGCACAATCCAACGATTATCAATCACACCCCCTTTCACTTGTATCTTTCTACCATCATCACGACGCATGTAAACTCGATAGCCATCATTACCAACAATAGTCGTCTGTGAGAATCCACGTGGATAATGACGAATGCATTTTCCATCAACCATGCAAGCTGCAGATGGATTTAGTGCACCACACGGACCATGGACATTACATTGCCCAATAATATCATGCAACTCTAGGAACATAGCCTTATCTGGCAACTCCGCACACACTAATCGGTCATAGTGACCGATCTCCACGGGTTTGAAACCACTTTCTAATATCAACAATATGTGTGAGTGTGGCAGGCCTCTCTTTTGAAACTCTATGACACTCACATATCCAGCCACCTTCCCAAACAAATTATGTTTTGTAATTGACTGCATCATGTCCTTATGCTTTTGGAAAAACACACGGGCTGTCAAATCTGGACGGTCTTGTGCAGTTTGCCCTGGCAACAATACTATAGTATCTTGGTATAGCTGGCACATATACCGAGGCCCTCCCGTAAAAGAAGAAGGCAACACCACCCTACGCCCTGCAGCATTGCCAAGCACAGTACGTGTCCCATCAGCTGTATTCACCATGTCCATCAACCCTTGATAGACTTCAGCGCGTAGGGAAGCTTGGTTGTTTCGTATCCACACCAACCTAGACTCTTCCATGCTACTATAGGCATCAACCATGTATTGCTGCAGCAATCTACCCCCACGCAAAAGACATGCATTTGTATCATATCTCACTTGCAAAAGATATGCGTAGTATTGTCTCTGGGTGACACAACTCTGTCCACGTATCTCGTGCAATGGTGTGTGATTAGGAACATCACTATATGGGATATATGGATGCCAACCATCTTCTCCCCGAGGGAACAAAAGAACATACATGAGAGGCATGTATGATCGGTGCAAATTAGATATTCTACGCACAAACCCATTGCGGCTAAAAATTTGAATGTCCCGATTTCCAATATCAAAGTCATCCCCTTGTCCTGGCATGATTGCAGCAACCTCGCTAGCCATAGGAGCCAAGTACTGCCTTGAGGTGGAGCGGCTCTCACAAATAACCATCCTCAGATTTGTATGTGGATTTGTTCTTAGCACTTGCCCAATAGCCATCAATGCACTGGCATATGGATTGCACTCGTGCATCATCCTCTGCAACAACTCCAAAATGCCTGGATCCAAACCAGGCATCCCATCTAAACGGTGTTCTAGTTCATGATCAGTATCATACACGTACAACTGTGCAAAACATGGCATCTCTTGCCTAGCCTCATCCGGCAACAAATTTCCAACCTGATGATACACACTACCATGGACTCGAAAGTTTTGTATACCCCCATTCCCACGGAACATTTGATCAACATGGGCTCCCAATGAAACAAATGCCATGGCACTATTATAAGCCCTAATGTTTTTCTTAAATAGTCTGCTTCTAGCATCATGTCCGTGCAGTAGAACTCTCAAAATCTCTGGTGGTTCTTCTAACGGCAACAATGACACGACCAACTTTGCAACAGTGCTTGCCCACAACTTGATGCATATGCATTCGCGTCTCTTGTTTCCACAGTTGAGCCTGGCAAAAGCTACATGTATGATCCATGGATCCGAGTGCATGAACAGAAGGAGCATCGAAGACCAGTGGATACAAAGATGGATGCTCTACATTTTCCCTTAACGGAAAAGTACGCAAGATAGAGAGGCTCCCCCCTGCACCCAAAATCACAGCCCTATTGTGAACAACACGCCTTCGGGCTCTTAAATGAGTAGCATCCCTGGTTGCATCCATTTGAGTAGTTGTACATACTACTGGAGCATGTTCATGCTCATTACGTACTATTGGTGCAGTATGGAGGTCCATTCTATTTTCAGCAGTGCATGCTACATTACTGTGCCCATGCATTTGATTCTGTTCTCTGCGTAGGCCAACTTCTACATCCATAGATTCCATTGCCCCCCTCACACTTCTAGCAACTTGTGTTCTCGACCTTGTTCTTTGTATAGCATAAATGCGACGGGCCGCCCGCGTTGAATCCATTTGAGTACTTGTACCTATTACTGGAGCATGTTCATGCTCATTTTCTATAGTTGGTAAAGTATTGACGTCCATTGTATTTTCAGCAATGCACGGTACATTACTGTGCCCATACATTTGGTCCTGTTGTCTGCGAAGGCCATCTTCTACGTCCATAGATTCCACAGCCACCCTCACGCTTCTAACTCCTTGTGTTTTCGACCTTGTTCTTTGTATAGCATAACTACGACGGGCCGCCCGTGTTGAATCCATTTGAGTAGGTGTACCTATCACTGAAGCATGTTGATGCACTCTACCTACTGTTACTGAAGTATTGAGGTCCATTGTATTTTCAGCCACAATGCACGCTACATTACTGCATCCATGTATCTGATTGTGTTGACTGCAAACTCCTACTTCTACACCCATAGATTCCATAGCCACCCTCATGCTTCTAGCACCTTGTGTTTTAGACCTTGTTCTTTGTATAGCATAAGCACGACGGGCTGCCCGCATTGAATCCAACAATCTTCTCCTATGAGAACGTATTGAATGTAGCCTCTGTTCTATTTGTCTTGCCATCTTCTATATCCACTCAACCAACTACATAAATATCTATTCCTCAAAGGGAAAAATAGATTAATCAAATAACTTATGCATCATCCCTAACCATGACAAAGCCATCCCTTTCCCATCTATCTAAAATTGAGAGCGGACCATCTATGCATTGAACTCATTATCTTTCGTAAGAGTAATGCTCATATTTTTTCAACATGTGAGCAAAATACAATACCATATGTGCAACCATCATTTGAAACATAAAAACCAAAGCTAACATATCTAAAAAAAACTCAAAGTTGACCATCTCAAAAAAAGTATAACCATTGCATCAGCATTTATGCGAATACATGATGCAAAGAAATTACAAATATTTGAGTATATCTTAAATAAAACGAAAATGGGAAGGAACAATAGGCAATTCAAATATTGAATTAAATTAGCTTCCATTGCCATATATATGTCAAATGAAAGTAAATATAATCATTTGCAAAAAACTTGTCTTGCCAAATAATATAAGGGCAACCCAACTACATGAATCCCATAGAAACATTTGGGATTCCAGTACAAAAAGTGACATAAAAGTCTCAGGAGTCAAACTTGTCTTGCCAAATAACATAAGGGCAACCCAAGTACATGAATCCCATAGAAGCATTTGGGATTCCAGTACAAAAAGTGACATAAAAGTTCTTAGGAGTCTCTTAATTGTCACGGGTTGCAACCTGCTCTAGTTTACGGCTCATCCTGGTCATCAAAGCAGTTAGCCTATTTAAACCAACTTTGAACATTGACACCTCAGTGGACAGTAGCTGAACTTGTTCTTTCAGCTTATCAACTTGTAGTCTACACCCATTCTCACATACAACTGCCCCTTCTCCACCTCTCCCCAAAATCTGCTGCATCCATTGATTAGATTCCTTAACGCTATTCTCAATTTGAGAAATCCTTGCAATGAGAGTTCCAGGGAATTCTGCCATGCCCTGCGCTATTACTGCAGCACCATCTGAATGGATTTCTCCCCACAAAGAGCCCAAATATCGTGTATTCATGGCACATGCATCCTTATTATTCTCGCACATGGCTTGAATGGACTTTAAAAGATTGTAATGACTTGAATGCTCAGTTGCATGGGTTGAAGCTCTCCCCCTTATAAGTCGTTTCATTATATTAGCAGTGCGACGTTTGCGGCTAGACTCAAAACGCTTTGAAGGCAACTTGGGACCGTGATTTGCTCCATGGGTTGAAGTCTCGGCCCTTGCTAAAACTTGATTTATCACATGAAGGCTATCTGGCTTAGGAAAAGATGACAACACAATGTCAGAAATTGCAGAGCCCTCCAACCTAGCAGCTCGCTTCATTGCCCGAAGGCTTTGTCGCCCATGGAAACCCGACTCCCCAAGATTTGGAACAACGGTAGAAGCCATTTCTGGAGCTGCATCCATAACAAAATACAAAAACCTTTTCAGGTATGTATTGGCTCAATTGTATAATTGGATCACACACATTCCATAGAACAAACATGAGCAGAAATGAATTGGCATAGGAGGTAGATACCCAAAGATTGTAGGCCATCTCCTCTCAGCAAAGAATTTGGAATCAAGTTGGATGGATTGAGATATTTGTGAATGAGCTCGTGCCAAGCACTCGTGCAAATATTTTCCGATTCAAAGGCGGTAAGTTGCTTAGAGTGACCAAGGATATGGTGGTAGGAAGTAGAAATCATAGGACATGTTAAAAGGAGAAATCGACATGGAAGGCACATGGCCCTAGCGTCTATTTCAAAAATCAAATCCCCCTAACCTCCCCTTGCCATGCATTAGCCTCCTCTACCAAACCCTAAATCTAAGACCTTAGTCCTATGATCATCACCAAGCAATCTTACTGCAATCTTACTGTCTGCTCATGAAGGTGCTCCTGGGAAAGATACAATTAACTTTGGACCTTTCATATCCAACCACATCATGGACTTATTTCACTTCTATCCACCATTATATTTTGCTCTGTGTGTGTGTGTGTGTAGCCCCATCTATCATCCAATCGCCTCATCTCTCGAGCTTAGTTCTCATGGCTATAAAGCACATGACGTGAAACACACTTAATCCTTTACTCTCCTTGAGACGCAAGGCTAACTTCTGAAAGAGGTTAGATTAGATCACTTAGGGAAGAGGATGCTACCTTATCTCTAGACATCCTGCCAGCTCGATGCTCCTAAGAAAATACAAATACCTTTAATGATTACTGATCCAAACACATCATGGCCTTGTCTTATTTCACTTCTGCCTACCATTATATTTCTCGTCCCCTCTCTCTCTCTCTCTCTCTCTCTCTCTCTCTCTCTCTCAATGTAGCCCCACCTATCATCCAATCGCCTCACGTCTCAAGCTTAGTTCTCATGGCTATAGTCCACATGGCATGAAACATATTTGATGCTTTACTCTCATTGAGAAGCAAGGCTAGCTTCTCAAAACAAAGGTTAGATTAGATCACTTAGGGTAGAGGGTGCAAGCTTATCTATAGACATATTGTAATGTTTGAAATATTGTATTAGAATCTTTTCATATTGCGAGGTCATCAAGATGCTCCTACGAAAGATACAATCACATTTAATGATTACTGGTCCAACCACATCATGGCCTTGTCTTATTTCATTTCTGCCCTACCATTATATCCTTTCGTCCTCTCTCTCTCTCTCCCTCTCTCTCTCTCTCTCTCTCTCTCTCTCTCTCTGTCTCTCTGTGTGTGTAGCCCCACCTATCATCAATTGCCTCACGTCTCGCTTAGTTCTCATGCCTATAGTCCACATGACATGAAACATATTTGACACTTTACTCTCATTGAGAAGCAAGGCTAGCTTCTCAAAACAAAGGTTAGATTAGATCACTTAGGCTAGAGGGTGCAAGCTTATCTCTAGACATATTGCCAAGTCATCAAGATGCTCCTAGGAAAGATACAATTACATTTAATGATTACTAATATCCAATCGCCTCACCTCTGGAGGTTACTTCTCATAGCCATAATGCACATGACATGAAACATATATACATAATCCTTTACTCTCCTTGAGAGGTTGATTAGATCACTTAGGCTCCAACCACATCATCGCCTTGTCTCTAACTAATACACTAACTTAATTCACTTCTGTCCATCAATATATTTTCCCTCTCTCTCTCTCTCCCTCTCTCTTTCTCTCTCACCTCTATTATCTTTTAGTTCTTCCGTCTCAATAATATAATCATCTAGAAACTATAAGATCATAATGGTTTGCATGATTTTAAAAATGTAGCTTACATTTAATGATTACTGGTCCAATCACATCATCGCCTCCATTATCTTTTAGTTCTTCCATCTCAATAATATAATCATCTACAAACTTAATTCCTTTCTGTCCACCATTATATTTTCCCTCTCTCTCTCTCTCTCTCTCCCCCCCCCTCTCTCTCTCTCTCTCTCTCTCTCTCTCTCTCTCTCTCTCTCGCCTCTCCTAAGGGATATGCACAGACAAAGCAGGCATTGAGGTATGAGACTCTACACACAGAGCAGCACAGCAAGGTCCACAATAGAAGAGATCATGCTGAGCCAATAGAAAAGGATTGTAGAAAAGGCTGCTAGTTTAGCATGCAACTGTGTTGTAGGTTGAGCTACTGTAGGTTGGGAGAGAGAGAGAGAGAGAGAGAGCTTACATTTAAAAATGTAGCTTACATTTAATGATTACTGGTCCAATCACATCATCGCCTCCATTATCTTTTAGTTCTTCCATCTCAATAATATAATCATCTACAAACTTAATTCCTTTCTGTCCACCATTATATTTTCCCTCTCTCTCTCTCTCTCTCCCTCTCTCTCTCTCTCTCTCTCTCTCTCTCTCTCTCTCGCCTCTCCTAAGGGATATGCACAGACAAAGCAGGCATTGAGGTATGAGACTCTACACACAGAGCAGCACAGCAAGGTCCACAATAGAAGAGATCATGCTGAGCCAATAGAAAAGGATTGTAGAAAAGGCTGCTAGTTTAGCATGCAACTGTGTTGTAGGTTGAGCTACTGTAGGTTGGGAGAGAGAGAGAGAGAGAGAGAGAGAGAGAGAGAGAGAGGGGTTGATCGATGCTAGGGGGAAGGTGAAAGGGCATGAATATCTAAGGAAAGGAGATGAAAGAAAATAAAGAGAGAGATGTACCATGTTTTTGAAAAAACATGGTTCTTAGTCCAGTTTTCCCCTCCCAAGAATCTAAGCATCCACGAATTATAAGATCAGAATGGTTTCAATGAAATTTGTAGCTTGTCTCAAACGATGCAAACTCACACACACACACACAATGTGTCCTAAGGAAGCAAAGAAGTCATGAATTATCAGATCGGAATGGTTTCAATGATTTTGAAAATGTAGCTTGTCTCAAACGATGCAAACTCACACACACACACACAACGTGTCCTAAGGAAGCAAAGAATTCCAAATAGAAAGCAAAGTCAATTGAAAAGCAAGGCTAGCTTCTCAAAATGAAGGTTAGATTAGATCACTTAGGGTACACAGTGCAAGCTTATCTCTAGACATATTGCCAGGTCATCAAGATGCCCCTATGAAAGATACAATTACATTTAATGATTACTGCTCCAACCCCATCATCGCCTTGTCTCTAACTAATACACTAACTTAATTCACTTTTGTCCACCATTATATTTTCCCTCTCTCTCTCTCTCTCCCTCTCTCTCTCTCTCTCTCTCTCTCGCCTCCATTATCTGTTAGTTCTTCCGTCTCAATAATATAATCATCTAGAAACTATAAGATCATAATGCTTTGGACGATTTTAAAAATGTAGCTTCTAAATCTCTCTCTCTGTCTCTGTCTCTCTCTCTCACCTCCATTATCTTTTTGAAAAAAGATGGTTCTTACTTCAGTTTTCCCCTCCCAAGAATCTAAGCGTCCACGAATTACGATCAGAATGGTTTCATGAATGTAACATAGAATTCATGAATTATCAGATCAGAATGGTTTCAATGATTTTGAAAATGTTTAAGATGCACACACACACACACACACACACAATGTCAATTGGGAAAAAAGTGATCACTTACCTGGATAAACAAAAGTTGTGGAGAGAAGCTAGTGCTAGTCCAACAATAAAATGAAGCACCTCCCAAAAAAAAAGTAAAGCTAAGCGAACTGTACATCTCTCTCTCTCTCTCTCTCTCTCTCTCTCATAGAAATACGTAATGACATACACCCCCCCCCCACACACACAAACACACACACTCTCTCTCACACACACATATAATCTCTCTCTCTCTCTCTCTCTCTCTCTCTCTCTCTCTCTCATAGAAATACGTAATGACATACACCCCCCCCCCCACACACACAAACACACACACTCTCTCTGACACACACATATACTCTCTCTCTCTCTCTCTCTCTCTCTCTCTCTCTCTCTCCCCCCTCTTCCACTTATCTTTCTCTTGCATTGGATCATCCCTCAAGATGGTTTTTAAGCATGTGCAATTCTCCCCCCTCTTCCACTTATCTTTCTCTTGCATTGGATCATCCCTCAAGATGGTTTTTATTTTCTTTCATCTCCTTTCCTTAGATATTCATGCCCTTTCACCTTCCCCTAGCATCAATAAACCCCTACACCTCTCTTTCTCTCTCTCTCTCTCTCTCAAAACCACATACAAAAATTCTATAAACCTCCCCCCCCCCCTCTCTCTCTCTCCCTCTCTCACAAAAACACAAAAGCGCACACACACACACACACACACACACACACACACACACACACAAACACACACTCTCTCTCTCTCTCACACACATATAATCTCTCTCTCTCACACACTATAATCTCTCTCTCACACACACATATAATCTGTCCCTCTTTCACCCAAAGGAAACGTGCATGCATTAAATTTGAAGCATTTAAGTGCACATTTTTAATTTAATGCCCTTTACATCCTTTAATATATCCATTTATAGAAGTAAGCTTGTGAAATAATAATATTACTTTCTTTCTTTTTTGACTCACCCACCCAACTCACCCACCCGCTTGAGGCTTTTGAGGAGACGCCGCCCTGCCTCTACTCCCCTAGGAATTCGAATGAGGGCCATCACCTAGGTAGGCTAGCAGCCCTTCCACTGGGCTGCCGCGGCTTCCTCAAGAAGATTACTTTTAGCACCACCTTGTTTACAATGTTTCAATGGAGATTCAGATTTATGTTTTCCGCCTTTATCTTGTAATGTTTGAAATATTGTATTAGAATCTTTTCATTTAAAGAATGTCTTTTCAAAGAAGGGCGTGGTAAAGTCTTGTTGTATTTTCAAAAACTTACTCTTATCTTAGGGGGGTGGTCAGCCCTGCCAAAAAGGACCTATCCGACATTTTTATTTTTATCTATTTATTTTTTGTAAAGCTCACTCTTATCTCACCAAAAAAACTACTCCTAGTAGCATTCGTGCTCTCTCTCAAAACCACATACAAAAATTCTATAAACCTCCCCCCCCCTCTCTCTCTCTCTCCCTCTCTCACAAAAACACAAAAGCACACACACACACACACACACACACACACACACAAACACACACACACTCTCTCTCACACACATATAATCTCTCTCTCTCACACACTATAATCTCTCTCTCTCTCACACACATATAATCTGTCCCTCTTTCACCCAAACGAAACGTGCATGCATTAAATTTGAAGCATTTAAGGGCACATTTTTAATTTAATGCCCTTCACATCCTTTAATATATCCATTTATAGAAGTAACCTTGTGAAATAATAATATTACTTTCTTTCTTTTTTGACTCACCCACCCAACTCACCCACCCGGTTGAGGCTTTTGAGGAGATGCCGCCCTGCCTCTACTCCCCTAGGAATTCGAATGAGGGCCATCGCCTAGGTAGGCTAGCAGCCCTTCCACTGGGTTGCCGCGGCTTCCTCAAGAAGATTACTTTTAGCACCACCTTGTTTACAATGTTTCAATGGAGATTCAGATTTATGTTTTCCGCCTTTATCTTGTAATGTTTGAAATATTGTATTAGAATCTTTTCATTTAAAGAATGTCTTTTCAAAGAAGGGCGTGGTAAAGTCTTCTTGTATCTTCAAAAACTTACTCTTATCTTAGGGGGGTGGTCAGCCCTACCAAAAAGGACCTATCCGACATTTTTATTTTTATCTATTTATTTTTTGTAAAGCTCACTCTTATCTCACCAAAAAAACTACTCCTAGTAGCATTCGTGCTCTCTCTCAAAACCACATACAAAAATTCTATAAACCTCCCCCCCCCTCTCTCTCTCTCTCCCTCTCTCACAAAAACACAAAAGCGCGCACACACACACACACACACACACACACACACACACACACACTCTCTCTCTCTCTCTCTCACACACATATAATCTCTCTCTCTCACACACTATAATCTCTCTTTCACACACACATATAATCTGTCCCTCTTTCACCCTTTGTCTCACACACTATAATCTCTCTCTCACACACACATATAATCTGTCCCTCTTTCACCCAAAGGAAACGTGCATGCATTAAATTTGAAGCATTTAAGGGCATATTTTTAATTTAATGCCCTTTACATCCTTTAAAATATCCATTTATAGAAGTAAGCTTGTGAAATAATAATATTACTTTCTTTCTTTTCTGACTCACCCACCCAACTCACCCACCCGGTTGAGGCTTTTGAGGAGATGCCGCCCTGCCTCTACTCCCTTAGGAATTCGAATGAGGGCCATCGCCTAGGTAGGCTAGCAGCCCTTCCACTGGGCTGCCGCGGCTTCCTCAAGAAGATTAGTTTTAGCACCACCTTGTTTACAATGTTTCAATGGAGATTCAGATTTATGTTTTCCGCCTCTTCAAAGAAGGGCGTGGTAAAGTCTTATTGTATCTTCCTCAAGAAGATTACTTTTAGCACCACCTTGTTTACAATGTTTCAATGGAGATTCAGATTTATGTTTTCCGCCTTTATCTTGTAATGTTTGAAATATTGTATTAGAATCTTTTCATTTAAAGAATGTCTTTTCAAAGAAGGGCGTGGTAAAGTCTTCTTGCCAAAAAGGACCTATCCGACATTTTTATTTTTATCTATTTATTTTTTGTAAAGCTCACTCTTGTCTCACCAAAGAAACTACTCCTAGTAGCATTCGTGCTCTCTCTCAAAACCACATACAAAAATTCTATAAACCTCCCCCCCCCCTCTCTCTCTCTCTCCCTCTCACAAAAACACAAAAGCGCACACACACACACACACACACACACACACACACACACACACACAAACACACACTCTCTCTCTCTCACACATATAATCTCTCTCTCTCACACACTATAATCTCTCTCTCACACACACATATAATCTGTCCCTCTTTCACCCAAAGGAAATGTGCATGCATTAAATTTGAAACAACAGGAGGAGGAGGATCGAGGTTGGATCGAACCTAAGGAGATGGAGCCAGCCGCAGGAGGTGGAGCTCGATCGAACCGCTGCTGCTGGTGGACGCTGGAGCTGGAGGTGGCTGGAGGATAGCCAAGCACTCGCACTACGTGGAGGAGCTGGCGGTGGAAGGCGATGGAGCTGGAGGTGGCTGGAGGTCGCACGTCGTGGAGGAGCTGGAGGAGCTGCAGGCGGCGAAGGAAGCTGGCGGTGGAAGCTGTAGAAGACGCAGGTGGCGATGGAGCTCGACGTGGCTGGAGGTCGCACGACGTGGAGGAGCTACAAGGAGCTGGAGGTAGCTGGAGACGCAGGAGACGGAGGACACGAAGGAAACGAAGGCTCGCGCAGGACGTCGAAGGAAACGAAGGCGTTGACGAAGAAACGCAGGTTGACGAAGGAGCGGCGCGGCGGCGGCGACGGCGACGACTGCATTGAATCCATTGAAGGCGCGCCTCCCAGCTCGACGCCTCCCAACTCGTCGCCACGTGGCGCTCCCAAGCCTCCCAACTCGCCGCCACGTGGCGCTCCCACTCGTCGCCACGTGGCTATCCTCCCTCCTTCCTCCCTCCTTAATAGAATAGATAGAAGCTTCTCCACACACACACGCGCACACGCACACATGCACACACACACACCCCGGGCACATCTGCCTGTGGCCTACACTGTCGGGCATCCTGATTTGAATGCAGGCGTCTAGCATAGGGGGAGCAAATGCGCAACCGCAGTGCTCCGCAAAGGTGCTCAAAGCTAGTAGTTCTCGGATGGGACTAGACATGCACAGGTTAAGTCAAAGTCCACTAGCTTAAGTCAAAGTCCACCAGTGATAATGAGATGAAGGTGTGGGGATTAAGTTAATCTTTCCCGGCAAATCACAACATTATTGTATAATGAAGATATTGATAAGAAGGCTTATCGTTGCAGTTCATGTTCTTGAACTTGGACTTGGCGTGCTCTTGAACTGAAAGCTCCATCGTGTCTTTGCCTGCCCGGTATGCTGTGCTTGAGCATTCTTCTCCTTCGATTGTCTTGTTGTTGGATCTTTGTCACGATCTGGCAGGGTTTAGTGAAGCCAGCAGGTTGGGTTTCATCACGGCACCATGTAGATCGCAGCTAGGATGTGCGGGGAGGGGGCGGGGAGAGCTAGGAAGCTACGGTACTTGTAAAGAAGCATGCGGGTAGTAGAGACGGAAGGGGCTCTGCGGGCGTATCTGTTTGTGGGAAGCAAGTGAGGAGCAAGGCATTACACAGAGAGAGAGAGAGAGAGAGAGAGAGAGGGGGGGGGGGGGAGGGGGGGGAGGCCGGGGGCTAGCGTTGTTCACAGTGCATGGACTGAAAGACTCATGCCCAGAACGGAATGCATGCGAGGGTTCTTCACGTTCGTAACCACTTCTTGGTCTGCATGTTTCCTTTCTTTTCTGCATCGAACTCGTCGTTCATTTCTCACAAGGGGTAGTCGATTTTACAGGTTCCCAAAGCAGTAATTCTCAAATACAAGCGCCCTCTCGGATCAAGATGAACCGGAAACCGGGGGACTGGGATTGCTCATCCTGCGATCATTTAAATTTCAGCTGGCGGGATTCTTGCCAGCGGTGTGGTGACCCAAGACCAGCAGGTGGATTTGGCGGTAGATTGGATGACATAGGTGAATATGGAAGTTTTAGCAAAAGGGGGGCATCCTTCGGTTTTGGATCTGGTTACAAAAGTGGAGGGGGTCGCTCAGGGGGTGATTACGGGGGAAGCTATCGAGGCGACAGTGATTACAGGGGAAGTTATGGAGGTGGTGGTGATTATGGGAGGAACTACGGTGGAAGTTTTGGGTTTGGAGGGTCTGAAGTCAGGCCTGGCGATTGGTATTGTCATGAGAGCAGCTGTGGTGCTCACAACTTTGCAAGCAGGAGCAGCTGCTTCAAGTGTGGAGCAGCTAAGGATGAAGGCGTAGATGGTAGGATTGGTAGCTACGATTCAGGAAGGGGTGGCGGCTATGACTCAGGAAGCAGAGGTTCAAGAGGAAGCTTTGGTTTTGGATCCTCCTATAACTCTGGAGGGGGAGGTGGAGGTGGGCGTTCGGGATGGAAGTCAGGAGATTGGATTTGTGGCAGGTATGGTTAAATTGCGAGAATAAATCTCTGCGCAATGGAAAAACAGACTTAAGCAGCTAAGCTAGTTTCTGCAATTCACACAGCTTCGCTGAAACAAGTCTCTCTTCCTAACGGAAGAATTGGAAAAAAGGAAAAAATCTATTTCTCTATCGTCGTCAGATTTGTAGTCTTCTGCACTTTGTTTCACATATTGACGCTGGACAGATCATCGTAGGAAATTTTTGTGGTATGCTGTAATCTGCGCTGTGCCTATTTGTATTTCAATCTTTGGCTTTGTTTCTATGCATATTCCAAGAAATCCAACGCTTTGGTTTTGGCTTGAAGTTCTTATTCTTTGCAGAATTGCTGAGCCGGTTGCAATTTGGTCTCCTGGGTATTTGTGGTTTTGCTCACGACAATTTTATTGATATGTCAACTTTAGTTCTTCTTACACTCACGGCACAATCTAGCTTTCAAACTGGAGATATGTCAACTTTAGTTCTTATTTCACTTACGGCACAATCTAGCTTTCAAACTGGAACTTGAATCTCGAGATTGAAAGCTCGCAAAACACAAGTCTCTGAAAAAAAATGTAGAGTTCATCAATAAGACACCATGAGACGCTAATGTATAGAGCAACTTAGTCCCTTACTCAAGGTCGTTGTTCATGTGTAGGTTATTGGCCCATTCTGAGACAGATTAATGTATATCTCATAAATGAATGCTAGAATATACATGTTGTAGGGTCAAGAGATGCTATTGGATGTTGCAGTTGGAAAGATTTCATGGCTTTAGATCTGTGTTCTCTTACTCTTGAGCATGGACGCCATCCTTTTCTGGAGTTCTATCTTACATCCCTAGATCACTGAGGTTGAAAACAACAATTTCTTCCTCGTAGCTCGCTGAGGGTTGGCTAGTGGAAACAGAGTGGATACGGTTTTAAGATGTTGAAGGGTTAAGGATGGCCAGGGTTGAACTCCTATCCTTTCGGGGATCAAGGAAATTTTATTCAGTTGTCCATAGGCGAGCAGTCGTAATTAGTATGAGTGTTTTGAGTCTATTAATTGCTAATCATACAAAACTGTTGAGTCATGAAACATGCTCTGCTTATTTGCTGCTGAGTTTTGTGGGATGTGTGAAGTACATCCAATCTGGTATACGTATCTGAAATGCAGCATGCACTGTAGTTCAGGATTGATGCAACCCAGATAACAAAAGCAAGTTATAGGAGTGCTGAATTGAAGTGAATGTATGCTGAATGAGGAGAAACTACTCCTAATGCTATGGGGAAGAGGCCCTACTCCCAAAATGCCAAGGCTCACACTTATATAGCCATGGGTGTCTTGGCCTGAGCTGTAGGCTTGGCTTCAACTCCTGCTTCCTTTTGTTCCTTTCCCAGTTTTTGTGTATTTTGTGACACCATGCACAAAGTTGGGGGCGAATTGAAATCCTGGTGCATATTGTATGTAGGTACTATTAGATGATGCAGTTGAAGGCCTTTATGGCTTTTAATGTAGCAGCATAATGGATTGTTCTCTTGTTCTTGAGTATAGACGCCATCATTTTCTGGATGCTACCGTACACCCCTAGGCTGAGTGACACATCCCAGCACTCCTGAAACCCCTGATCTGCAAAATAACCACACACAACATCAGAACTGAGCAGGCTGCTCACCACCCAACCGTGACATCTACGGGATGTGATCCCGAATCAGAAGATGTCCCCCCGAGCCACGAGCTGAGCTACCAGCACGAACTCCCAACCAGATCCAAACCAGCCTGGTGTCCCATACCACCAGGTGGCGCTGTGAAGCCCTGGATCTGCCACTGGGCCTTGGGCTACGCTAAGATGCAGGCGCGTGTCCGCGACACAATCCAGGATCAGACCTAGCACCTGGGAACGAGACTTGCTCCCAACTGCACACTGAGAACTGAACCCCCTGGGCCTCTTTTATAGACTCGGGCCCCGGCGCCAAAAATAGCGAAGACCTATAAATAGTTCGTACCCTTGCCACTCAACCCGAGAATCAAGCCTGCCTAGCTCTAAGCCTCCCCAGGCTAACCTGAGCTAGTTCTGTGTACCTAGTACACGTCAGATACCGATCCGTGCACATGACATACTCCCCCTCCTCTAAGAACTCACTCCTGAGTTCGCTAAGAAATCCGGAAATGTTCTTTGGAGGTTTTGTAATGTCTCCCATGTTGCATCCTCCTCAACACGGTCCTTCCACTTAATCTTGTATTCCGTGATAGTACGATTTCGAATCTGTCTTTCACGAAATTCAAGAATAGATTCAGGTTCGTGAGGAATAAAAGTCAAATCTGTAACTTCTATAATCTCATGAGGAGAAACAAGTTGATCATTTGTACCCAATACTTCTTTCAGTCTACTGACATGAAAGACTGGATGTACTTTAACATCAGGAGGCAATTCTAGTCGATATGCAACTGGTCCAATTCTTTTAATGACCTTGAATGGGCCACAGTATCTGGGGGATAATTTCGGAACCAAACCAGTACTTAGGCTCTTGGATTCCTTAGGAATTCTCAAATATACCATCGTTCCTTCAGAGAACTCTCTAGGTGAACGATGTCTATTAGCATAAAATCTGTCCCGATCTTGGGCACTTCTAATAGACTCCTTGGCAAACTGCAACATTTCCTGCATGTCTTGCAAGAAGTTCTTAGCAGCATCATTTTGAATCCCTTTTAATCCTACCATAACTGGTGACTTAGGTTGAAACCCGTACATAAGCATAAAAGGACTATAACCTGTACTAGAATGCTTTGCACTGTTGTAAGCAAATTCAATCATGGGTAGATAATCTTCCCATGAAGACTGTCTCTTAGATACATATGCCCGAAGCATGTCTTCAACCAACTGGTTGACCTTTTCTGTACTGCCATCGGATTGTGCATGATCCGAGGAACTCATACTTAGAGTAGTTTCCAACTTCTCAAATACAAGTGTCCAGAAGTTACTTGTAAACTTTGAGTCCCTGTCACTGACTATGTCAGATGGCAAACCATACAGCTTGAACAAGTGGTCCACAAACTCGTGAGCCAACTGAACAGCTGAAATAGTTGTTCTTGTAGGTAAGAATCTAGCCATTTTTGTCTAACGGTCGACTATGACCCAAATAGAGTCATGACCCTTGCGCGTACGAGGCAAACCAGTAATAAAATCCATGGAAATACTTTCCCATTTATTACCTGGAATCTGTAATGGCTGTAATAAGCCCGCGCTCCTAAGGCGTTCAGCCTTAGTAACTTGACAAACTCGGCAACCTACCACATAGTTCTCTATAAATGCACGCATCTTAGGCCAATAAAAGGTATGCTTCACAAGAGACAGAGTCCTATGTATACCTGGATGTCCCGCACTAGGAGCATCATGACACTCCCAGAGAATCTTGGATTTTAGGTCCCGAACATCAGGCACACAAATCTTTTCATTCCGGAACAGCAAGCCGTTCCTAATCATCCACTGACCTCCCGCCGCCTGTATCCTAGGTGGCACAATTCCTGAGTCCTGGTCAACCATGGAATTCCCATCCTGGACTCTCTGCCAATAAGAACTGAAATGACTATCAGTTGCGTATAGCCCTCTCAAGGATTGAAATAGGTCTGAGGATATTTCCGTAAATGACAAAGCATTTACAAACTTAACTCGACTTAAGGCATCCGCCACACTATTCAACGAACCCTTACGATAACGTATTTCGAAATCAAAATCCTGCATTAACTCTGCCCATCTGGCTTTCCTTCCTCTCAAGTCTGATCCATCACACACATACTTAATTGACTGGTGATCAGTCAAAACAAGGAACTTTGAACCATACAAGTAGTGTCTCCATACCTTGAGAGCATACACTACTGCATAAAGTTCCTTCTCAAGTGTGGGCCAACGATACTGAGTGTCGTCTAGCTTCTTACTCTCAAAAGCTACAGGTCTGCCTTCTTGGAATAGAGCTGCCCCAATCGCATAATCACTCGCATCGGCCTCTAAAACATAAGGCCGGGTAGGATCGGGTAATGCAAGAACGGGTGCTTCCTTGATAGATAACTTCAAGGTTTCAAAAGCCTTGTTCATTGCATCATTCCAAGGGATCGGTTGAGTAGACCTGCGTCCACGACCTTTCAATATGTTGGTCAAGGGTACCGTGATTTGTGAATAATCACGGACTGACTTTCGAAGAAATACCGTAAATCCTAGGAAAGAGCGAAGTTGTTTCACAGTCTGAGGTATAGGCCAATCTAAAACCTTCTGGATACGATCCAGATCAATGCTAATACCTTTAGAAGAAATCTTGTGTCCTAAGTAAATGATCTCCTTCATAAAGAAGTCACATTTACTCATCTTGGCATAAAGCTTATGCTGTCTTAGAACAAGTAAGACAACCCGAAGGTGTCCTATATGATCCTCAAGCGTTTTACTATATACCAAGATATCATCTAAGAACACGACAACAAATTTGCCCAGATAATCTCTGAACAAATCGTTCATCATCTGCTGAAAAGTAGCAGGAGCATTGGTCAAACCAAAAGGTAATACGAGGAACTCGTAATGACCATACCTAGTCCGGAATGCGGTCCTATCTATGTGTTTAGCATAGATACGGATTTGATGATAACCCGTACGCAAGTCAATCTTAGTGAAATACTTCGCTCCGGCCAAACGGTCTATCAAATCATCAGAACGAGGTAAAGGATAGCGGTTCTTAATTGTAACTTTATTTAGTCGTTTATAATCTATACACATCCTCCAGGAAGAATCCTTCTTCTTTCTTAAGAGGACAGGTGCACCCCAAGGAGATTTACTTGGGCGGATATAGCCCATATTCAGGTAATCCTGAAGCTGGGTAGCTAACTCATCCTCCTCTACCTGGCTCATCCTATACGGTGGTACACTGATAGGTTGAGCCCCTGGGACTAAGTCTATGCGATGATCTACTGCCCTTTCTGGAGGTAAACCTTCCGGCAGTTGAGCTGGGAATACGTCCTTAAAATTATCTAACAACATTCTCAATTCTCGGTGTTCAAACACACTTAATTCATTTTTGTTAATTACCGAAACAATAAATGAAGAAAGTGGAATCAAAACACACTGATAGACATCATAATGAGAAGTGTTCAATATATTCCGAAGCTGCATCGCAGATACAATAGGCCCCTGAGAAGGGATAATCTTATCACACTGAATACAAAATTGGGTGTCTTTGTCTACAAAAGAAAGCGTATGCTCCGTCCATCTGATCTGAATATTGTGGGTTTTAAACCACTCTATCCCGATCAGCAAGTCTACATGCTCTAAATGCATAACATAACATGTGAGAGCTCCCGTGTAGGCTTGAATCCGGATGGGAAGCGCTTCAACCTTGCGATCCCAAAACTGCTTCCCGGCTGGAAGCTGCACCTCGTAGGTGTGGTTGCTAGGTACTGTGGACAGCCCCATCTTCTGCACAAATTTGTAATTAACAAAATTGTGAGAGCTGCCCGGATCAAAGAGAATGTGAACCTGTTGGTCCCTAACTTCTCCATAAACTCGGAAAAGATCATGGGAACCAAACAACGAAGTATTAAAGGTACAATTACAAGAAAGGGGGTAGGTAATGACATTTACTGAAATACCTGTCATCGTAACTTGGTTGGCTCCCTTGGCTGCGGTTCGTGGACCTGCCTGGAGCTTGGGTCCTAGCACCAATTTTTGGTTCTTCCGCTTAGGACACTCATTCTTCGTGTGGCCCCGCTCCTCGCAATAAAAACACCGACCCTCTTTCTTGAGCCTGAGAGTGCGAAGGAAACGGGCCTTACCATTCTTCGCAGGAGTTAAGCTTTTCCTGGAGGCGTTATCCGTAGACTTCGTCTCCCCAATACCAGTCGCATGCTGAAAGAACTTGCGTTTGTTCTTTCCGCTCGTCTCGGTAACTGTGGTTGCCTTGGTACCGGCCATGGTATCATCATATATGCGCGCATATGTCATGGCCTCCTGCAATGTTGTGCACTTGTTATTTTTAATCTGTAACTTATAGGAGTCTGGCAAACCATCCACGAAAAAACCTAACAAGGTTACAGGATCCATTTTAGTGGCCCTGGTTTGCAGATCCCTAAATCTTTGAAGATAAACTTCAAAAGTTAAATTTAATTTTGACATATCGAGGGCCTTGAGCTTGCCGCGATATCGTAGTCATCTTCCTTCTTCAGGAACTCCTTCCTGAAGATACCCTCAAATTCTGTCCAAGTGTCAGGCTTAGGCTGGAGTTCTTTCCACCAAAGCAAGGCTTTACCTGACATAAACCCTGCTGCTAGGTGAATCTTTTTCTCATCTGGATAGGGGTGAAATTGGAAGTGAACTTGCCACTTGTGCAACCAAGTGTCAACCACCTCCTTTGTTCTTGATTTCTGGTCACCTGGAAAGGGATCCGGAGTGATATTCGGGCCTAGCACGGAGGCCATGGCATCCACATGCGTGAGTGCCTGAACCGTGCTAGCCAGAAGAGTCAAAGTGGCTTGTATCCCTTGGAGTTGCTGTGTCAACCCCGATTGATTAGCGTTGACCTGCTCAAATTTACCATCCAGAGCAGTCGTGAACTCACTGAAGGCTTTCTTAGTGATCAGGTCGTCATAGAGACCCTGATCATCCTCTCCCACTGGAGTGTAGTCTAATTCCTGCTCCCCCATAGTGAACTCGGGATTCGGAGCATTAGACATGGCTGAATACTGATTTGATTACAAACGGAGAGAAATAAATAACTGAAACGGAACACGGAGGGAGATGGAGTAGGAGAAAACCGTCCCAGATAAATCTGTCAGAAAGAATGCTGGAATCTGGAAGACTACGAGTCCTGGTGCCTCCCCGAATCTGCAAACCGGATGCGCAGTCGACAAGAGAGGCTGTACGGACTGCTGACGTGGCCTGTACGGCTGCTGACGCAGTCCGTACGGTGGCTGCAGAAGTTGGCGCAGTCGCTGTACGGAGCAGCAGCAGGTACAAGAGCAGGCGAAACAGTCCGTACAGGCTGTACGGCTGGTGCTGTAACTGTACGGACTGGTACGGAACTTTGGGAGCTGTGCAGGGCTGACGCAAGCAAGGCGGATGCAGGGAAACTGCTCGAACAAGGCGCTGCTGAAGGGCGAGGCGGGCTGGCACAGATCTCGAGGTGACGTCTCGAATCTTGGGCTGCTGGTGGGTTGTCTAGCACCCAGCCCCCCATCTATATAGGGTGCAGGGCTGCCCGATTTGGAAGCTAGGCTTCCAAAGAAGGCTGAGCCCCTCCAGCTTTGGAGGGGTGCTTTTGCGAAAAAAGCACCTGAGCCCCTCCAACTTTGGAGGGGTGCTTTTTTCGCAAAAAAGCACCTTCCTCCTGCCCTTCCTCCTGCGCAGGCTGCACGCAGCCCTAGGCGCAGGCTGTTCGCAGCCTGTTGCGCAGGCTGTGGACAGCCTATTGCGCAGGCTGTCCTGCCGCTACTGCCTCGCCTACTGCGTCCCTTCCTAAACCCCGCATCCTCTACTCCCTGGCTGCTTATTTCCTGCCCTACTCTCCTCCCTTTCTGCTCTCCTTCTCCTCCCTCAGACTTCTCTCTGTAGCCTTCAGAAATTTCGATTCTATTTCACTCCTCTTCTTCTTCCTTTCCCAGATATTTCTTCACCCCTTCTACCCCAGGTAGACAGCAAAAACGCAGCAGGTAATCTCGAATTTTAGGGCATACCTGGAAGAGAAATCCGTCAAATTTCTCGCATCAGAAGTTCCTACCTCAGGAGTTGGCTCTGATACCAACTGACACATCCCAGCACTCCTGAAACCCCTGATCTGCAAAATAACCACACACAACATCAGAACTGAGCAGGCTGCTCACCACCCAACCGTGACATCTACGGGATGTGATCCCGAATCAGAAGATGTCCCCCCGAGCCACGAGCTGAGCTACCAGCACGAACTCCCAACCAGATCCAAACCAGCCTGGTGTCCCATACCACCAGGTGGCGCTGTGAAGCCCTGGATCTGCCACTGGGCCTTGGGCTATGCTAAGATGCAGGCGCGCGTCCGCGACACAATCCAGGATCAGACCTAGCACCTGGGAACGAGACTTGCTCCCAACTGCACACTGAGAACTGAACCCCCTGGGCCTCTTTTATAGACTCGGGCCCCGGCGCCAAAAATAGCGAAGACCTATAAATAGTTCGTACCCTTGCCACTCAACCCGAGAATCAAGCCTGCCTAGCTCTAAGCCTCCCCAGGCTAACCTGAGCTAGTTCTGTGTACCTAGTACACGTCAGATACCGATCCGTGCACATAACACTGAGGGTTGAAAACAACATTCTTTCTTGTAGCTCATTGAGGGTTGGCTAGTAGCTTTGTAGGTTTATGGAAAGAGAGTGGATATGGTTTTTGTTGGTGGTCACCTCTCTATCTGTGAGCCCCCAATGAGGAGAGCATGGGGGGGTGGTGGACCACCAAGGGTTTGGTGCCATGTGCGCAGTACGAAAGTCTGCCACATAGGCAGATCTGATAGAGAATGTAACATGGGCAGCACATAGGATGTCATATGGGCAGAAAGGACAGGATGCACGGCAAGAAGAAAAAGGCTGCCACATGGACAGCATTCAGGCTGCCATGTGGGCTGCATAGAGATTATGTCGGTGTCTGATTGGAGCAGATTGCTGGGCAGAACAGGTGGGAACAGAGGCACGAATGTCTGGGCTGAGCATACAAAACTGTTTAGTAGACAAAAATGTTCTGCTATTTGCTGCCGAGTTTGTGGGATGTGTGAAGTGCATCCAATCTAGTATTTGTATCTGAAATGTAGCATGCACCGTACTTTAGGATAAATGCAACCCAGACAACAAAAGCAAGTTACAGCTTGGGTACTGATGAGAACATAAAAGCATATGAATGCAAAGTAAGGATGCCTTCCACAATTTCAGACATTGGAGCACACGAGATGACTTGGAAAGGATGGCGGCTCTTCTGCAATTGGCTAAAAATAACATTCAAGATACCCAAGCAGAAGAAGGAAGGTACCTGGTGTTAGAAAAGTCACCGCCCCACCTATGAGCCCCCGTTTTGAGGGGACGGGGGGGCAGGAGATAATAGGGGGGTAGGGGAGCAGAGAACCTACCTGGCTGGAACTGGTGCAGCAAAGGGAAGAGCGGCGCGGTCTTCTAGGCACCTCATGGAGCAGTTTTGGGCAGGGCCTACGGACTGCATCAGCAGCCCATGTGCTGGGCACATGGGCCTATTTATAGGGCTGGCCCAAGCCAGCCAACCTGGTTGGTGGAGGCGCCCTTGAGGTCAGTGCTGCAAGCAGGGGGCCGACCCCCTGCTGGTCGGTTTTCTTCAGCCCAGCAAGGGCCTATAAAAAGCCCCCTCTCTCCCCCTTATTTCTCATCACCTGCACAGAAAGCCTTGCACAGGCAAGCGTGTAGAGGGAGAGTAGACTCAGCATCTTGACAGCTTCACTTGGCGTGTTTGTACATGCTCATCCTTTGAGCTTTTGTCTGCCCACAATTGTGGAAGAATATATCTGAGTTTCTGCTATCTCTCTCTCCGTCTCTCTGAGTATTGTATGAGCTAGTTTGGAGTGAGGTGTGGGTGATTCTATCCTCTATTTCCAACATAGTATCAGAGCAAGGTTTACAGCTCTAGATCGGAGTACCTTAGCAAGTAGGCGACTCCAATCAACACTCAGGTTTGCTCTGTGGTTAAGTTCTCCGCTGCAAATTCAGTTTACAGTTTGCTGTTCTTAATTACAGCAAGGATGGAGGACAAAGATTCTACTGTTGTCTCTTCAGCTCTTCCTTCTTCCTCTTGATTCCTCTCATTCACCATCCTAGGGAAGCTAGACGGGTTGAAGTACCAGATCTGGAAGGTGAAAATTCGGAGCCATTTAGTGGCTCGGAAGTTGTGAAAGTTGATAACGGGGGTGGAGGCAAAGCCGGAAGATTTGCTGGACTGCAAGGGGAAGATTGTCATTCCAGTAGATGGTTAAGAGCTTGAGAATTGGAAAGAGAGAGATGTTCACTTCCTGGCATTAATCATTGGGACCACGGCGGACTCTGTTCTTCCGCACATCCAGATGGATGAGATGTCTGTAGAGATGTGGGCTAACCTGAAGGATCTACTGACAAAAGTCAAGGTGGTAAGGGACCAGCTCGCGGCAGTTGGTCAGAAGGTAGACTCAAGTCATCTGGCATTGTTGACTTTACACAAGCTACCACACTGAGAGTGTCGTGACTACGGTCATTGTAGGACAGAGGACCAAGCCTCTCACCTTCGAGGAGCTTGGTCCTTTACTATTATAGGAAGAGACTCAGAAAAAATTATTTACTCAATCGGATGAGGAGGCTCTCGTGGCAAGGGACAAGCCTGACAAGGGTAAGTTCAAAGATTCCAAGAACAAAAGCAAGACCGAGGATGCATAGAAAAAGAGGCAGATGAAGTGCTTCTACTGTGAGAAGCTTGGTCATTTTGCTAAAGAGTGTCGCAAGAAGAAAGCGGATCTCAAGAAGTCATCGTCTAAGTCCAAGGAGGAGCCAAAGATCGAATCAACAAATGTTACGATCGGCGCTCTCTTCATCATACGCTTATGCAGTCAGTGAAGGAGAGGAAGGTTGGTATGTGGACAGTGGAGCTTCAAAACACACGTCCAACAAGGAGTGGTTCAAAACCATGGAAGGTATGCATCTCGATTCTAAGGTCACTGTGGGGGATAACCGGTCATGTCTTGTGAAGGGTGTCGGTAGAATGGAAGTGAAGGGTGTCGGTAGAATTCCATTCATCACGACTCCAGAAAACGAGTTGATTTTCGATGTATTGTATATACCGAATTTGTGTAAGAACCTATTGTCTATGAGTCAGATGGATAAGCACAATATGTTGGTCTTATTCGACAACGGCAAAGTCATTATTACATCTAAGGCAAATGGATAGGTGGTGCATGGGCTATATATTCTCAACACTCTGTTGATGCACGAGGATCATGGCAGATCCAAATTGTGGCATGAGCGGTTCGGTCACGTTAACTATGGCACTCTCGTCAAGATGAAAAAGATAAAGATGATCTTCCATCGATTGCAGGCAATGATCGTGTTTGCAGAGCTTGCGTGGAAGGCAAGTAACACAGGGACAAGTTTGCATAGGAGGCTGTTGAGATATGGAGCTCCACTCGTGATATATCAGGGTGATCATTGTGCATTTATGTCACCGACTTGTTAGTTGCAGATGTGGTTGGTACACCGTCCATGAATAATAGCTGGACGACAGTTATCTTTATGTACTCTAGTTAGTGGCTCAATTAGTATGTCACCTAGGTTAGCTGAGTTTGGTTTGAGATCCACATATAGGGTTCATCTATTCCTTTTGTACTAAGAGAGTTCTTTTGGTTTTCACAACTAAGAAAAGGAAAACTGTTTTCAGCTTCCACCTTTGTGTGTATTCTCTCATTGTGTATGTGAGAAAGCTGCAAGTGAGACTCCTTACTTCTCTCTCACTCTTTTCACATGGTATCAGAGCTTGGTTCATGGTAAGGAGCTCAAGAAAGCAAACTAAGTTCGCGGTGTCTTGGTAAGAGGATCAGTGTTGCTTTTCTTTTTGGAGTTTGGGATCAAATCTTTGCAGGTAGTACAGCTGAAAAGTGCAAGAGTGCATTGTCTGTAAGAGTGCATTGTCTCAGATTGGGATATTATTTTTTTGATTCGAGGTCATTTCGAGATCCGTTTTGGTGGCGGAAGTTTTTTGCAGGCACTCAAAAAGGTGTCCTGTTTTGATCATTATTTTGGGCATGCTATCGGGTTTGATGGCGTATATTATTAAATGCAATGACCTTTGATGAGCCATATATATCTATGTACAGAGATATTGGAAGTGACAGAATCATTCTTATTGCATGTTGATGTAAAATCGTCACTAGGAAGTTTTGATGGCGGAAGTTTTTTGTAGGCATTCCAAAAGGTATCTTGTTTTTGTTGTGTGACTATTATTCTGCAGGTCGGTGAAAAGTTACCGCAGAAATTGCATCGTATGCCTATGCGCATAGATATTGGAAGTGACAGAATCATTCTTATTGCATGTTGATGCAAAATCGTCACTAGAAAGTGATTGTGTGGTTAAGCACCACTTTCATGAGTTTTGCAGATTTGTCCTTGTGAGGCAGAAGTTGTGTTTTTTGCAGTGACAGAATATTTTTGCAGTGTTCTGTAATGGCGTTTGATGCTCTTTCACAGATAGTCACTGAAAAGCTTGACAAGAACAACTTTCAAGCATAGAAGTTTAGAATGATGAATTTTCTTAAGGGAAAATATTATTGGGAGTTCATTACTGGAGCTGAATAAGAACCAGTTATTCTTAATATTTTCAACCAATAGGAGTTGCAGGCATTTAAAGGATGGCATAAGAGAGCCAGAAAAGTTATATACTGGTTGTTTATCAGTATTTCAGATTTTATGATTGTGCATATTCAGGATGCAAGCACGTCGAAGGAGGCGTGGAATACTTTGACAAAAATATACAGCACAAATAAAAAAATGCAGCTCAAGCAAGAGTTGCATAATGTGCAAAGAAAATATGAGCATCAATGACTACCACACAAAGGTGAAGAAGATTGCAGATGCACTTACTTTCATTGGGTCGCCAGTGGAAGATGATGATTTAGTTTCTGTGACCTTGAATGGTTTCGGAAAAGATTATGCACAATTTTGGACATCCATTACCGTTTCAGACATCTATTACCATTCGTGAGAATTTTTTTAATTTTGGGGAGTTGATTGCTCTTCTAATTTCTAAAGAGCAGAGAAATGGTAGTGCATATTCTTCAGAAGGAACTTCAAAAGAAGCTGTTTTTTACTCCAATATTGGAAGAGGTATAGGTAGAGATAAAGCAGGCCGATCCGGAGGCCGTGGCAGAAATCAGAATATGCAGTAAATTTAAGAAAATCAGTCCTATGGAGGAGGACGTGGTAACCTTAGAGGCAGGGGGAGCCAAAGAGGTGGTGGATGACGGAGAGGTCAAAATGTAAACAGTAATGTTGAATGTTACTATTGTGGTAAAATGGGTCATATGGTTAAAGACTGCTACAAAAAATAGAATGACATTATGAATGAAAAATTACACAGGTAATTATGCATCCTCTAATAGATAGGGTGATGACAGAAATGAGCATTTGTTTATGGTGCAGCACATGATCAATTCTGTGACAAGTGCAGAAGAAAGCAATGATATGTGATATGTTGACTCAAGTGCGTCAAATCATGACAGGTCATGTAGAATGGATGCAGGATGCAAGAAAAATGAAAAGATCAAGATTTGTGGATGCTGGTGATGATAGTGCACATCCTATTGTGCAGATTGGTAAAATTTCTTTGTCTATGTCGGATGGAAAAAAAAAACCTTTTTGATGTATTTCACGTCGCGAATATCATTAAGAACCTGGTTTCTGTTGGTCAAATGGTCAAGCAGGTCAAATTTAATCCTCATGGATGCTTTGTTGAGGATATGAAAAATAAAGGTCGCTTGATAGCAAAAGGGAAGAAGAAGGGCAGGATGTTTACGTTGGATGCGGACATGCTTAAATTGAGTGCAACAATGTTTGCACATAGGATTGGTGTAGTTGCAGATATTGATATCTGGCATAAACGCATTGATCATGTTAATGTACAATGACTTAAATTAATATAGGTTCAAAATATTGTTGCAGGATTGCCTAAGTTCAAGGTTGCAGAGATGCATAAGGTATGTGAAGCCTGTCATTTCTTAGACATGTTCAAGAGAGTAAGAGGCCATTGGAATTAATCCACTCTGATGTGTGGACTACTAAAGTTGCATCTATTGGAGGTTGTCATTATTTTGTCACTTTTATTGATGACTACAGCAAAAAAGTTTGGGTGTATTTTATGAAAAAGAAAAGTGAAGTGTTTGGGTATTTCAAGGCTTTTAAAGCTATGGTTGAAAAAGAAACAGACTTGCAAATAAAATGCTTAAGGTCAGATAAAATGGGAGAGTATCTCTTAAATGAGTTTGCAAGGTTTCTGTAGGAGCATGGCATAAAGCAACAATATTCATGCAATCATACCCCACAGTAAAATGAACTTGTAGAAAGGAAAAACATGCATACTGAAGAGGTATCTCGTGCCATGCTCAACGAAAAAGACTTGTCAGATTATTATTGGGTTAAAGCAGTTACTACAGCAGTCTACATAATGAACATGACTCCCACTGTAGCAATACATGACATGACATGACATCAGAGGAGAGGTATACTGATAGGAAATCAGATATTTCTCATTTGAAAGTTTTTGGTTGCATTGTCTATGTTCATGTGTCAGATGAGTTAAGATTCAAGTTGGATCCAAAAGCTCAGAAGTGCATCTTTATTGGTTATTCTCTGTAGCAGGAAGGGTATAGATGCTATAACTCATCTACTCGTAAGTTTAAAGTGAGTAAAAATATTTTTGATGAGATGAGCAGTTGATATAAATCAGTAAATATGATTGATGATGTAGATGCATAAAATGGTAATGTTGCACTGAATTCACAGCAGCAATCACAAAATATTAGTGGACTTGTGTCCTCTAGCAATGATTCACATACTTCGTCATGGACAGGCAGATTGAGATCATGAGAATCTCCTCAAAGTAATGCAGATAGTGATATGGAAGTATCACGAAAGGAAAAAAAGAAAGTAGATCAGTCCATGGTTGATGTGAATGCAGGTCACTCTTATATGGATGGTGAATCTAATGGCTTGGAACATAGTCTTGATGATGAGTTGGGTATTCCTTTTGTTGTTACACCTGGAGTAAGGAAGACAAGGGATGTTTTGAGAGCACATGGTAGTGAGCCTATTTTGCCTAGGTCTACTAGAGTTAAGTATCCTGTGGATAGGCTAATATGATGGATTTACAGCCATTCACTATGCCTTTATGGTCAAAATGATACATGAACCTGAATCCATTTCTTTTGAGCAAGCGATGGGAAAAGAAAAATGAGAGAGAGCCATGGATGAAGAAATGGATGCTTTGGAAGTAAATGCTACATGGGAATTGGTGCCTTTGCTTAAAGACAAGAATGCAATTGACTGCAAGTGGGTTTATAAGGTGAAACACAATGCAAATGGTTCTGTGAGCAGATACAAGGTAAGATTAATTGTCAAGGGTATGCACAGACATATGACATCGATAATGAATAAACATTCAGTCTGGTTGCAAGGATGGCAACTGTAAGAGCGGTCATTGCTATGGCTGCATGAAAGGAATGGTCTTTACATCAGATGGATGTAAAGAATGCTTTCTTACATGGTGATTTACAAGAAGAGGTCTATATGGAACAGCCACCAGGTTATGTACATGCTGTTCATCCTGAGTTTGTTTGTAGATTGAAGAAAGTCTTGTATGGCTTGAAGCAAGCACCCAGAGCATGGTTTGACAAGATAGGACAATATCTTATCACTATTGACTTTTAGGTTTTTAAGGCAAATTTCTCACTTTATGTGAGAAAATCAGAGAAAGGTATTGTGCTGCTTGTCATTTATGTTGATTTGATCATTAGAGGTGATAGTGATGAAGATATCCTTTATGTGAAAATACTATTGAAGCAGAAGTTTGAGATGAAGGATTTGGGAGAGCTGAGTTACTTCTTGGGCTTTGAGGTGATTAGATCCACAAGTGGGATATGGCTCTTGCAGAGGTAGTATGGATTGGACATGCTGTCCAAATATGGGATGACAGGTTGTAAGCCTATTTCAATTCCTTTGGAGTAGAATGTGAAGTTGAGCGCAGATGCATGTGAGCTTTTGGAAGATCCTACTATGTACATACGCATAGTAGGAAGTTTGATATATATAACTATTATCAGGTCAGATTTGAGCTATGTTGTTAGGTTGGTAAGTCAGTTTATGAAGGCTCCAAAGAAATTGCATTTGGATGCGGTTAGATGCATACTGAGGTATGTGAAGCCCATATTGCAGTATGGACTATTTTATGAGACTGGGGTTCAGATACAGTTGCATGGATACACTGATGTTGATTGGGTTGGTAGTATTTCTGATAGACGATCTACCAGTGGATGTGTTTTTTTAAAGTGCTGCATTTACTTAGAGCAACAAGAAACAGCCTACAGTTGCCTTGTCGAGCACAGAGGCTGAATACAGGGGTGCAGTAATGGTTGCATGTGAGGTAGCTTGGTTGCATAAGCTACTTTATGATATGCATCAGTCTATAGATGGGTCAATTGTCATTTATTGTGACAACATTAGCAGTATACGCTTGGCAAATAACCCAGTCTATCATGTTATAACTAAGCACATTCAGGTGCATTATCACTATGTACGAGAGAATGTTTTAGTAGTTTTTATTGATGTAAATTATGTCAGCACAGAGGATCAGGTAGCTGACATTCACGAAGGCATTGGGTGCAGAGAAGTTGCGTAAGTTCAGAGACCTGCTTGGTGTGCAGGAATTGAGATTGAGCTCGAGGGGGAGTGTTGAGATATCGAGCTCCACTCGTGATATGCCAAGGTGACCGTTGTGCATTTATGTCACCAACATGTTAGTTGCAGATGAAATTGGTAGACCGTCCATGAATAATAGCTGGATGACAGCTATCTTTATGTACTCTAGTTAGTGGCTTCGTTAGTATGCCACTTAGGTTAGCTGAGTTTGGTTTGAGACCCACTGAAACCGGCTTCTAATCACTCAGAGGGCAGTGGAACTAAACCTTTAATTACTTCAGCACTTATTTACAGCTCACAAAGCATATATCACAATCATTAACCATTGCATGATCACCATTTGGCATTTACCAATTTGTTCACAAATAAAACCACTGAAAAAGGGAGGAGGCTACTTGTCTATGTTTGTTGAGCAGGGGCATTCTGCACCCGATTCGCCTCAAAGACTGTGGCGCCTATTTCGGTATTTCTTTATATTTCATAGTGAAACGATTACAAGTTGCATCTGGGAGACCTTCCCTGTAACTGAGCACGCAGCCCTAATTCACTAAGCCTTCGCAAGGCTTTCAAGCATAGAACACCATCACATGGGCAGAGCTGAGCACTTCTTTTGCTGGTCGAATATGCAAAAGTGGCTTTTTCTGGACCTTTTTGCTTCTACCGCCTCCTGGGTCTCTCCTCTTGCAAAGCTACAGCTTTCTGTTGAATTTCGAGTGGTCCCACGCGCTGGTTGACTGATTTTTCTCAGTTTTGGAGGACTTTCCGGCGATGAAACTTCTCCAAAACCTTCTCAATGCATTCCTCTCTGAAGCACGCTTCTTTTGAGCCCAAGAACTCCCATTTCTTCGCAACAGAAGTGCTTCTTTTCGCATTTTTCAGTGGAATTCTTCCAACAACCACTCTTTTAATTCCTTGGATTCGCCTTTGGGCCTAGGGATTAATTACGCTTATGTGCTAGGCACCATGCTGCGTTTAATTACACATTATTAAGCCCATGCTTGGACTTTTAAAACCAAAGTTGTCACGGTCTTGTAGTACATTAAAGTACTTAGAATTTCACGCCCCCATGACATACTCCTCTTGAAACAGCAAACCACAGTTTGCTGCACCAAAACATAGGAGTGAGCATGAAATATAGCATAAAAGAGTATACAAGAAAGCCGCAGCTATAGTATACAGAGACAGTGAAAATATGGCTAGGAGAGGCATGCATCCATCCATATACACTGCTCAAAATCTATGTGATCCTCGACGATTAATAGTCAAGATGCATCAATATCATGAAGTCTCACAGCAGAAATACTGTCAGCTCAGTATCTCGGATGAAACATACAGTGTCATCAAGCGACCTCATGAAATGACTGTGAGCCCGTCTGTACTGAGGGAGTGGAGGTGCTACCCCTCTCTCGAACACCAGGTAATGCTCCAGACGCTCGCTCTGCTGAACTACCTGTAGGAGCCCGGACCGCAGCCGGCTCTGCTTGGAAAGCATTAAGGTAAAGCTGCAATATCCCAGGTGAATCTACCAGTTCACCTTCCTCCATCCATTTCGCTTCAAGTGATGGGTAATTTTGAAATTTTACCAAGTAGCGAATGATAACTTTACCCTTGAGCTTTCTATCTCTGTGTGTCAGAATCTGCTCTGGGACCAGAAGTTGAACCTGTTCTTCCACTTCAGGTTGCACCTCATCAGGTAAATCCTCATGAATATCTCCATGATATTGCTTTAACAAGCTCACATGAAAGGCATTATGTATCTTCTAATGCAGAGGCAACTTCAGTCTGTAAGCTACCTCGTTTATCTTTTCAGAAACATGGAAAGGACCATAGTAATGCATGTCCAGCTTTGTGTACAACCTTTCCTTGCCTTTCTTATTTTTCAGCCTTGCCTTCTGAAAACGCAGCAAAACCCAATCACCTTCTGTGAATACCAATTCCCTGCGGTGCTTATTTGCTGCTCTTTTCTGCTTGTCTTGACTTCTTTGCAAGGCATATTTGATCTTCTTGTAAGCCTCTTCAAGGCTTTCCACAAAACGATCAGCTTCGAAGATTTTCTCTTTTGTATGGAAAATGGGAGGTATCTTCCTGGCACCTTCCACTATTTCAAAAGGTGCTTTACTTGTGGATGTGTGCACCGTATTATTGTAAGCATATTCCAGCAAAGGCAAATAATGCTCCCATTTGCTTTTGTGGTCTGAGACATAGCATTTAAACATATCCAAGATGGTAGAGTTTTCCTGCTCCGATTGTCCATCAGACTGAGGGTGAAAAGATGACGAAAAATTCAGCGTAGTGCCCATATTTTCAAACAGCCCTCTCCAAAAGAGACTGGTCATCCTCGGATCTCTATCACTGATTATGGAGTCAGGCATCCCATGATACTTGAAGACATGTTGCAGAAACAATTTGGCCATTTGATCTGCTGTAATTTTCTTTCTTACTGGCACAAAGTGGGCTTGTTTGCTAAACCTGTAAATTATTGTCCACAATCCATCATGTCGAGTAGGAGTACGTGGAAGATCAAACACAAAATCCATAGCTATGCTTTGCCATGGTCTATCTGGAATTGGCAAAGGGTGTAACAACCCAGGTGCCTTCTGCCTGTCAAACTTTACTTTCTGACAAACCATGCATGTTCTCACATATTCTTCCACATCTTTCCTCAAAGATGGCCAATAAAAGTATTGCTCCACTACTGTAATTGTTGCTGTAATTCCCCTATGTCCTGCATATGGAGGAGCATGACTTTCCATTATGACTTTCTGTCGCATCTTATCAGTGACACAGTGTCGTCCATGCATCAAAATGAAACCCTCTTTCAACATATAGTGATCATGCCTTTGACCATTAGAAAGCTGATCATAAATAGTTGAAAAATCAGCATCATTAACATATTGATCTTTCATCACATCTAACACATTGTTGTAAGCAATGCTCACTGCTGAAACACTGGGTTTCTTGGAGACTGCTTCAGGCTATGGTTTCCTGGAAAGTGCATCAGCCACGACATTTTTGTTACTTGGCACATGTACAATTTGAAAATGAAACATTGAGAGGAAGTTAGCCCATCTCATGTGCTTTTCGGATAATTTTCTCTGCGTGAGAAAATATCTAAGTGACTGATGATGTGTCTGCACATAAAAATCAGCTCCAAGAAGGTAATGTTTCCATGTGGTCAAAGCATGTATCACTGCTAACATTTCCTTCTCGTATGTTTGCAAGTACAATTCAGCATCTTTGAGAACTCTACTCTCATATGCAACCACTCTGCCATCCTGTATCAATGTGCCTCCTATGCTGTTCCCACATGCATCACAAGTTACAGCAAAGGGTTTTGCAAGATCTGGCAAGATAATAACGGGTTCAGAACACAACTTTTGCTTCAGCTCTTCAAAAGCTGCATTTTCCTTTGGTCCCCACCGAAACAGTATAGCTTTCTTTTGTAAAGCATGCAAGGGAGAAGCAATTTCTGCAAAGTACTTTATAAACCTCCGATAGTATGAACACAACCCAAGAAAGCTTCTGACTTCATGCAGATTTTTCAAAATTGTCCAACTCCTTATGGCCTCAACTTTTGCAGGATCCATCTTGACTCCATCCTTTGACACTATATGACCGAGAAAATGAATCTCATGCATAAAGAACTCACTTTTCTTGGTGTTTATTAATAGCTTGTGTCTTTTCAACTCTTGAAACACAGTAGTGCGGTGTTTCCTGTGCTCCTGCTCATTTTTAGAGAACACAATGATGTCATCGAAGAAAGTGCCCACAAACATTCTGTGCGCTCTAAAATTCTGTCCATCATTCTATTGAAAGTGGTAGGTGCATTAGTCAAACCAAAAGGCATCACAAGGAACTCATATAAGCCAAATGAAGTACGGAAGGCAGTCTTGTAGACATCTTCAGGCCGTATCCTTATCTGATGGTATCCACTTTTAAGGTCAATACGATTGAACATTGAGGAACCTTCCAACCGATCCAATATATCATCAATGCTTGGAATCATAGTTACCAGCCGAAACGGAAACGGAAGAAACGGAAACGGAAGAAACGGAAGAAACGGAGTTTCCGGGCTCCGCCGAAACGGAAACGGAAGAAACGGCAATATGATACAATTTATGTATAAAAATTTATTTTTTATACATAATATAATTATCAATAGAGTGCAAATCATACATAATACAAATTACAATTATCTATACTTGAAGGCTGAAGCTTCAGGCTTCAGCCTTCAAGCATCAATGCATCATTCATGGTTCATGCCTCTATGATTCTAAATTCTTGAATGATGCTTCAATAATCTGAAATCAACATGTATCATGAGTCATGACTAACAAGTTTGGCATTACAAGAATCTGAAATTTAGAAGTTTGAAGTACTTAAAGTTTAAACTTAGCACACAAGTTGAAACTTGAAACTTGAAACTTGAAACTTGAAACTTGAAAGTATTCAATGTCCAGACTCCATAGACGATCATGATTCATGGTCCACAAATTTCATGATCATGATTCATGACTCATGACTCATGAGTCATGCAAGACTCAAAATAAAAGCACTCATGGATGATATAAAAAAACAGCAGGACTATTGATCATCTGCATCATCCATGGCCTCCTCGTCATCGTCATCCTCTGCGTCCTCAGATAAGTTCGAGGCATCTGTGTCACTGTCTGAAGAAGAATCATCAACATCAGGATCAGGACCATCGGGTGCAACTGAAGTACTAGCACCATCTCCAGATGGTTGAGTGTATGATCGTGTGTGGTGTGCTGGTGCTGACAGCTCCTCATACAACATGGTGTATATGTCCAGCTCCTCCCGTGGGATATCTGGGATGACCTCCATCTTCTCCACGTCCACCTTGTCTACATTTACTTGGCGAGGTTCGGGGCAGCCGGCGGTGAACTCAAGGAGACGGAGGTTGCAATGACAAAACACCAACCGCTCCAATTGAGCCGTGCTCAATCTGTTCCTCTTCTTTGTGTGAAAGAGGGCCCAAGTGCTCCAGTTCCTCTCACAAGGACCGGAACTGCAGTCCTGTGAGAGAACACGTATAGCAAGGCGTTTCTGCCATAAGCCAATTAAGCCGAGATAAGTATCAGGAACTTGATAACTTTAAACATATTTGTAGTAGATAAAACTTCAAATTACTTAACGACTAAGCTCCAACTAGTGGCGTTGGAACTTGTCTCTTAGACTCTTACCAAAGTAGGAGTACAGTTGCCATATTTCTCCCACCAGGAGACAGGTTGCAACTGTGTCTCTCGGAGCCTAGCTGTAGGTCGACCAAAGGAGAGGCTATGATTGCGGAACAATAGAAGTTCATCCTCCAGTCTTCGTTGCATCTCCAAGTCACCACCCGTCCAATTTTGTAGATACTGTTGCATCCCCTCCTCCAACTCGTCATTCTCATATTGCTCTTGACTGCGCCAGAGCGGATGCAATACATGTGCCACCGCATGGATTGGGCGGTGGAACCAATTCCACCGCTTATTCCATATAGCACGGATGGACTCAACCCTAAATAATGCCACAAGAAATTAGAATGCATTATGCATGCAAAATTCATAGACTATAGATAATAGTAGTAAGTACATACATAATATATATCTGAAAATTCCAGGCTTCATGATAACAAATTGCCATTTAGTAACTGCAATAATTATACATATTACAAAAGTAAAAAGTCTTACTTATCAGGCGATAGGAAAGTGTTTCTGTTGAGGGCCTCTCCAATCTTGTCCATAAACTCGTACAAGAGCCCTAATGTGCTTCCCTCCATGTCTGTGATGCGAAGCACCGTGTAGATAGGATTAATCGATTTGATTAATGCCTCTGCCTCATTCCACCAAGACTCATCCATGATCATGCGAAAAAATTTGATAGACTTTGCTTGGCCTCTATCATCCCAATCTCCCCACTCCCGAGACACAACCGTGCGCAACAAGCCCTGGCGCACTCGCACAAGCCTCTCCACCACTATGAACATGTAAGCAAACCTTGTGGTTGGAGGTTTCAATAGCTCAAGGTCACTGTAAGCCCGATAGATGCTGAGGACTTTGGGTCTCTTCGTGACAAACTTCACGATACTGCGGGCTGTGGAGAAGATGGCATCAATCCAAGGTATCTTCCCTAGGTCCTCGATCAAAAGATCAAGGCAATGTGAGGCACAGGGTGTCCACACAATCTTAGGGAACTCATCTTCTAACATGGCACCCATTGACACACAATTGCTGCCATTATCTGTCACCACCTGCACCACATACTCAACACCTATCTCCATAATGGCTGCCCGTAAATGCTCCCAAATATACAGCCCTGTAATCACTGTACCTGCAGTGGAAGCATCTATGGCTCTCAAGAACATGGTTCCCTTGCAAGAAGATACTAAAATATTGTACACATTCCTCTTGCGTGCATCTGACCATCCATCGCATAAGAGTGTGCATCCATATTTTTTCCAAGTCTCTTTCAAGGGCTTCATTTGGTCTTCCACACATTCCCTCTCTCTTTTTAGCTCTCTTGTCCGCAAGGCCTCATATGTAGGCCCTTCCCATTCATACCCAATGCGGCTTACGGCTCTCATGGCCTTCCTCCATCGTGTAGTCTTCGCCACATGAAAGGGTATTGCACATTGTATGAAGAGCTTTGTGAGCTCACTAGTGGCCTCCTTCACTGCTTGCTTTTGCAAGCGTGCTTGAATGCTAGACCTTTGCAGTGATCCTCTTTTCCCCGCACTAGCATCCACACTAATTGATCCATGTGGCAAGGGTGTTCTTGTGGCACTAGGACCTGCGCTCGATGTAGTTGATGCCCCTCTACTTCTCTTTGCAGAACCCAATGTGCTGGCATCATCCAATGGCTCAGTGTCAGCAGCCTCTTCTTCATCTTGCAGCCCTTGTCCTCCACTTTTTGCAGCCAAGGCTGCCATACGCGCACGCTTCCATTCTGCTAGGCCACCTTTCACTGCAGTAGGCACGAACTCACAAGGTCCTACATCCTTGCAGGGAACACCTGCTAGATGGTCTTTCACCCGTGTGACAGACCCCGTCTTGCTTACGCCGCAATAGTTGCATCTCCACTTCTTGGAGCCACCGCCTCCTTTATAACTATCCAGGAGGGAGACATGGACCCAATAAGCATCTCTCGGCATTGAGGAGGATGGAGAGGTGAGAAGGAGGATGGAGAGGTCACAAGTGACTCGTGAGTCGTGAGAAAGGATGGGAGGTAGATTGTAGAAGGAGGATGGAGAGATAGAGGTAAAAGAAAATGGAGAGGATGGAGAGGTAGAAGTGAAGGAGAATGGAGAGGAGGAGGATGGAGAGGTAGAAGGTAAGATTAAAGAGAGGATGGAGAGAAGAAGGATGGAGGGATGGAGTCAGGAGAGCAGGCTGCCAAGGATGGAGAAGATGGAGCAAAGGATGAAGAGGATGGAGAGAGCTCAGAGACGGATGGAGGTGAGGGCAGGTCCAAGAGCAAAGGATGGGAATCGGGATGGAGAGAGCTTGAAGGATGCTGGAAGGAGGCTGGATTCTGGAAGGAGGCGGCGAAAAACGGAGCAGGCCGCGGCGAAATCCGAAAGAAAAGAGAGAAAACCCGTTTTTAGGGTTTCTGAAAAAACGGCAGAAACGAAACGCCGTTTCTTGACGAAACGGCGTTTCCGTTTCGCCGTTTCCGTTTCCTGTCACGAAACGCACGTTTCGTGCAACTATGCTTGGAATTGGAAAATGGTTCTTAATTGTGACTTTATTCAAAGCTCTATAATCAATATACATTCTCCAACTGCCATCCTTCTTTTGCACAAGCAACACAGGGGAACAGTAGGGAGAATTACTTGGCTGTATTAATTCCTTTTCCAAGAGTTCCTTCACTGTGACATTATCTCTTCCTGTTGTGTCTTATTAACACGATAGGGAGGTATATTAGGCAGCGTCTTGGAATGATATCAATTTGATGATCCTCGGGCCTCTTGGGAGGTAATTCTTGAGGAAGTGCATCTGAGAAACAATTTTGAAAATCTGAAATAAAAGCAGCCCTTTCTCTATCTAAAGCACAGTTACGCTGAAACGCGTTTCAGAGCCCAGCCAGGCCTGAAACGCCGTTTCAGAGAAGCCCCGTTTCCTGAAACGCGTTTCAGGGTCTGAAACGTTTCAGGACCCTGAAACGGCTGGCTGAAACATTTCAGCCAGTCTGAAACGTTTCAGCCAGTCTGAAACGCGTTTCAGAACCCTGAAACGTGCCGTTTCAGACAACACAGGCTGCTAGGTCTCCAAAATCACATTTTTTGTCTTTTTGCTTTTGATTTTGGTCTCCAGGCTCCTTCCACTCCTTCAGCCTCATACTCTCTCCATCCTCAAGGTTTTCCAGCCCTCCTTCAGCCCCATTCACTCCTTTCCTCTCCTTTCTCTCCTGCAGCCTGCTTCAGCCCTCCATCATCATCTACTCCCCTCCCTTGCTGACGTGGCGTTTCCCCGTTTCAGCCCTCCCAAAAATCCCGAAACGTTTCCGTTTCCGTTTTCGTTCCCCGTTTCCCCTAACTATGATCTAAAGCAGAAAGAGTAGAGCCTTCCTGAACTGGTTGGCTGTCCTCTTTGACAAAAATTAAGTACGCTAAAATATGACGCTTTATTACATTGGAAATACAAGAAGCTGAAACCACAGGGATGGACTCCCTTTCAACTTTACATCAAGTACATGATTTTTGCCTCTACGAGTTAAAGAAATCTTCTTGTTTCTCATCTGCACATCAGCCCCCACCCTGTACATCCAAGGCATCCCAAGCAAAGCATCACACTCTGGCAAAGGCATAATGTAGAAGTCCTCTGCATCCTTATATCCCTGGATATGCATCCTCAACTTGCCAATGATAGGAGTGATAGGTGTGTTGAGTTCAGGGTTGGCATGGCCCCATTTCCTCAGGCTTGATGCCAAGCCTTCCTGCCATATCAAGAGTTATGAAATTCGCCTTTGCCCCAGAATCAAAGAAAAACAAACAATTCTGATTTTTGATTTTTCCTCATGCTCTGAACATCTCAGTCTTTTTCGTTTCCTCTTCATCATGTGCACGTGGCAAACTCCCAATCACATCTGGAAGAAGTCTTGCGGAAGGTTTAGGCCTTTTGCCCTTCCGATCAGCTTGTTTATCATCATTCTTATCATCATCTGACCTGTCTCTTTTCTTGGATGGGCAATCATAAGAGCGGTGTCCCTCTCCTTTGCATATAAAACATTTGTTTTGCTCCATGAGTGACTTTTTCTCTTCATCAGATAACTTGGTACGGGGCTGTTTATTAGGCTGTCCACGCCTTTGACCAGCTTTGAATTGGGCTTTTCCTCCCTTTTGAAACGGTTGTTTGCCATACTTTTTATTTTCAGATTTGATGTCCTTATCCTCGTGTTTGGCAGCCCGTTTGTTGTCTTCTTTCTTGCTGTCCATAAAGCCCAAATTCTTCTCTTGCATCCATGCATATGCTGTCCTTGCATTCTCAATTAATTGAGTCATAGAACCCACCTTGGTTTTGATGCAATAATCACGTAGCTCACTAGGCAATCCACAGAAGTACCTCTCTATTTGCTCTTTCAAAGAAACATGCTTGTAAGAGCTCAATGGCAGCAAAACATCCCAAAACCTCTTGGTGTAATCATCAAGATTCTTGCAAAGTTTGTATGACAAGTCATGCCAGTGTGAAAGTACTTCAACTTCAAAAGTTGGAGTAAGCCAAGTAGAAGAGAACACTTGCTTAAATTTGAGCCAAGTAGCAAGTGCATCTCCATGAAGCATAAGGTTGGTGTACCACGTAAGTGCATTGCCTTTCAAAAATGTGGCGACCTTCCTCATCTTGGATGCTTCTGTAAACAAACCCCCAAGAAATGCAGCATCAAACTGTTGAAGGAATGTGAGGGCTTTGTACCCGTCCTGTACTCCATTATATGTCTCAAACTTGACATGAGAACCACCATCCTTATACATTTGATATTGGCTGTCCCAAAGATGGTTGTATATTTGCAGCATTCCCTTTACTAGGGAGAGCCATGCTTGGCTGAACATTAGGCATGGGAACATATGCTATGGCTTGCATGCCTGGCTGCATTCCCACATTGTCATAAATGGCTTGCTTTCTATGCCCAATTGGCGGTGGAATCAACATAGCATCAAAGATAGAATCTGTACCAAAATATTCAGGTTGCTGCCTTAAATATGGCTGAGGTGGTTGAGCCACATTTATGGACTGCACATTATTATTTTGAGGAGTAGAAGTACCCAAACCAAGGCCTTGTGCTGGCTGCTCATATTGTTGCACTGGCTGTACTTTTTGTACCTCTTTCTCAGTGCTCTTTTGGGTGATTCCTCTCTCTTGGAAGTCACTTTCTGAGTCATTTTTGATGGCTGTCCCTCATGGGAAACTTTTTCCACAAGTAGTACGGGAGATCTGAAAGGGCTGCGACTGGGCCGAATGTGACCTTTGTCGAGTAGTTCGGTCACCTGTCTTTGGATTTCTTCATTTTGAGTGTAAGAAACCCGATAAGGAGGTTTCGACGGTGGATTACTGCCGGGAATAAGTTCGATTGGGTGATCCACTGGTCGTCGAGGTGGTAATTGCTTTGGCAATTCCTGTGGAAAAATATCCAGGTAGGGCTGGAAAAAAGGTTGGTTGAGGTATTCAGGAGGATCCTTTGTTGGTGTCTCCTCTACTGCAACTGGGGTTGAAGGAGTCCCTAGAACTAGTTAGCTCAATAAGTTTTCCCTGGTGGACAAACTGGATAGTATGGCTGCGAAAACTGATTGAGGGATCATAGCCGTAGAGCCACTGTTGTCGAAGTATGACATCGTACCGAGAAAGAGGCATGATGTCGAAGTTCAACTTGTTCGTATAATGTTGGATGCGAAAAGACAAGTTTTTTATCCTGGTGTTGCACAAGAAGGTAGTTCCATTTGCGAGTTTAATTTGATAGTCCATGGGACTAGGACTGGTGGTCAATCGAAGTTTGTCGACCATAGAACTAGCTAGGAAGTTATGAGAGCAGCCACTGTCGATGAGGATAGTGACCGTTGTTCCACGAATCGATCCTTAAACACAAATTACTTGAGTGGCCAGGGAAGGTTCGGGGTTGCTGGCAAGGCTCATGTGGATGGTATTTGCCATTCGAACAGCTTTGCCTTTCTTGTCTTGTGCTGGGGTAGCATCTTCTGTTTGGGAAGTGCTAGGTTCCATATTGAATTTTTTGGTCGCTTGGGACAATTGAACCATCTATGGTCGTCAGTACAGATGATACAAAGCCCTTTTGTGCTGGAGTTGTTCTTCTTATCATTGGCCGCACCTTTCTGTTGGGGATGACGGTGATGACTTTGTGAAGAAGAAGAGGCGCGATCTTGGAGGAGTGCTTCTGTTGGAATCCAGCATACGATCTCTGAGACTTGTGGGGATCTTGAGACTGTCGCTGACCTTGATTACTCGAGTTTTTTCTAAACTTGGGGGTATCTTGAGGGCGAGCACCTTTGGCAATAGTAGAGTTCTGTGTTCTATTAGCAGTCTGCTTCCTTGTGTTTTGGAAATCTGTAATGCGCTCTGTGTAAGCAATAGCGCTAGCTGTGGTGGTGATGTTTGCTTTGAGGACATCAATGCGTAACGAGGGGTTTAGGCCTGAGATGAAAGCATGAAGGCAATCATCATTAGTTAAGCCATCAATCTCCAGCACCAATGTGGTGAATTGAGAGATGTAGGAAGACAGGGAGCCTGTTTGCTCCAACTGTCTGAGTTTTGAACGTGCTTGGAAGTTCGCATTGGTAGGTATGAAGTGCTTACGGAGCACGTGTTCTAAACGTTCCCAAGTTAACACACTTTTGTCGTCCTTTAAGCGTCGTTGCCACCATAGGAAAGCTGTATCCTTGAGGAGGGACGCTGCCAAGGCAATCATTTTGCCTTCAGTGAGGTCAACAGTATCAAAGTACATGCGCAGTTTTGCGAGCCATTGGTCAACTGTTCGGCGGTTTCGTTGACTAGTGTAGGCCTCCGGAAGTTTAATGTCAAGTCTTTTAGTTTTGGAAGCTTGGAGTAAGTGGAAGAGGGCACGGAGTTCAGTGTTTTCTACCTCAGGTGGGAACGAGTTCACATAGTCGTCCGGTGGCGTCACGCCATCCTCTGCATATGTGGTATTGCGAGAATCTTGGAGTAGTTGGACTTTCTGGACCAAGTCGGAGATGCTGTCTTGAAGCTGAGAAATTTGAAGTTGAAGTACTTCGCCTTGTAAGTTGACTTCAGGGGTCTTTTTTTGGACTTGAGTCGCTTATCTCCGAAGAGGCTGCACGCGAGCGTTGCGACATATCTGAGGTCCTTGTGAGAAGAGCACGAACTTGCGCTCTAGTTTGTACCATTCTTGGAAGAAGATCTGGGCTGCTCCCTGAGGTTGCTCATGTTGGAGGGGGCAGGATGGAACCAGCCATGGAAATCTGGTAAAGGAGGTCCTGTCTGAGGTAACACTGGTGATGCTGAAATAGGTGTTACTGCTCGTGAGAGTACAGGGGTAGGTTGCAGAGTCCACGGATCTGAGAAGGGATAAGGAGCTGCTGTCGGGAGTGGAGGATATCCAGGAGGAGTGCCTTCAGAGTGTAAATATTGTCTTGGGGAAGGTACAACTTGTATGGGAGGATATTTGGGAGTTGAAGGAGGTGGAGAGTACCCTAGAGATGCTAAAGCTGAGGGGTAAAAGTCTCTCCAAAGATGGACAGCAAACTCGTGAGGAATATCGGGTTCTGGGTATCTACGTGTCTCGTGGAACACAACCTGGAGTGTGCTGAGGAAGTAATGTAATTGAGGTGCCTCACGCAGAAGGTATAGGATGTGGTCCAAGTCACTGGAAGGGCACGTGACACAGAAGACCCACGATGCAAAAGCTCCGAAATGGGCTGGTTGTGCAATTTGAACACGATATTGTGTGGTAGATGATGCCTGAGGTGTCCTTGAAGGGACTAGGGAATTACCAGGGGTTTCCATGCTTTAAGGAGGAGGCTTTCATTTGCTGTAATTTGATAATGAGCATCAAATAACAATATGAAAGAGAATCCTTCGAAATAGAATGGAAAGAATCCACCTGGCATAGGTTTGATCTGCCAATTGGTTGCGTAGAAAAGGCCTGCAGATCACTGTCCGGAGGTCACAAGTACCTGTCGGGTGCGAGGAGCAGGATTGGGCCTGGCTGGTCGGAATTGAAGGCAGCAAAAGGCCGCTTTTCACAGGCTAAAGTGGCGAGATGAGCCAGCAAGAACCAGGCTGGTCTGAATCGCGATAGAGGGGCAGCAAGGGCTGCTGGTCACAGGTAGTGATGGTGGTGATGCTCTAGCAAGGGCCGGCTGCCAAAACGATTCAGTAGATTGTAGGATGGAAACCTGATAAAAGGCGCAGCCTGCTTGCATCTGGCGCTGCTGGTTGCTTGCTTCCAGGGCTGATTTGGGGTAGAAGATGGCGAATTTCTGGCACCTACGTTGTTTGCAAAAATCGTGGCAGCAAGATGACGATAGAGGCTGCAAAGGGGATCTGTTCGATCACTATGTCTTGTAGGCAGGTTTGTAAAAGAGTCGGCTGATGCAGGCCATCGAGAATGATGCAAGATGGAGGCCTGACGAGGGGCACAACTTGCTGCATGGATATGGCGCAAACACGTATTGCAGAAAAAACGAAACGTATTGCAGGAATTCACGTTTTGATTTGTGTGCCTATTGCTGGGTGGTGGTTACCAAAAATTAAAACGTGGGTTTGGAGAAACCTTGGCTAGTCTAGGGTATAGGGCTGGTTTTCCTTTTTAGCCCTTTTAGATACCCTTTTGTAGGGTGCTTGGTGCCAAAAGGTGTGCCTATTCTAAGGGGTGTGACCCTTGGAATAGGTGTACCTTTTCATGAAGGGGTGTGACCTTGTTTTAAAAAGGGGTGTCCCCACACGAAAAGAGGTGTTCTTTTTTCCACGATGGGGTGTGTCCCTTGGGTGAGGAGTCAAAACTCTTCGTCAAAAGGTGTGTCTGATGGTGGAAAAGGTGCGTCCCTTGGTTTTGGGACAGCCCAAGCACATGAAAAGACACGATTTTTGTCGTGCCCATTCACATGAACTCGTGATGTGGGGGAGATGGAGAGGCCATTGATGACTTTAGGTGGGGTTGGCGCTAAAAATTTTTACGCTCATTCTCTCCATCTCTTCCATGGAGAATGTGCGCGGATATCCTTCTAGCTGGAAAGAGATGTATCAGATAGGCGCTAGAAGGTGGGGGGCATTTCCTACAGGCAGGAGCGAAATTTGCTCTGATACCACTGTAAGAAATCCTAGATTTACTATATTTAGAAATGTGCTAAGGAATAGAAAGGAGACTGAAGAGTCACACATGAAAAGGTGTGTACTCCAAAGTGTATGTGCATGAAGAGGTGTGTACCCCTTGTGAAAGGTGTGACCCTTGATGAGAGGGTACATTACAATAGGAGTGTCTCTTCCATAGAATGTCTCTTGTGAAGGGTTGTGCCTTATAGGAAGTGTCCCGTCAAAAGGGCATACCCTTCCACAAGTGTCCATTCATCAAACCATCCATAATAAGATATAGAGAAAGGAATACGTCACAGATCGTGACAAAGACAGATGTCCTTGAAACTCATGCGATTCCTGCAAATTACAGTTAGAGAATAGAGTGCGGTCTTGGTCTGATGAGAGTTGCTGGTAATATTTTTCCTTTTGTAAGTATTCATGTCTTATTTGTCTTGTTAACTAGAAAGTTTGTGGCCTTTGCAAATGCAGGTCTGGGTGCAATGAACATAACTTTGCAAGTCGCATGGAGTGCTTTCGCTGCCAAGCTCCAAGAGAATCCGCTGCGCTGTGATAAAGCTCTATACATGACCATCATCAAACTGGTATGGCTGTTATTTTGTGCATTTGTGTGTGTGTGTGTATGGTGTGTGTGTGAGAGAGAGAGAGAGAGAGAGAGAGAGAGAGAGAGATGTAGAAGCCCTCATGGGGCTATGAGACAAAAGTACAAATCCAAAAAAGGGGTCTCAAAAGTACACATCCAAAAAAGGGAAGCCCTTACATCTCTGAGTGTCATTTGAGGCGAGGAGTGCACAAGGCATCTCGGCTTGAATTATTTAGCACACAACTAAAGTCTGATACTATTGTGAACTGGCCTTCATTACATCATTTTTAGACTGAGAGTCTTTGGGTCTAGGTTTAAAGTCTTTGATTAGTGCTATACCATCTTGATAAACAGTCCATTTTCCTTCCTTTCGAGCTTGTTTTACTTTTGTCAATTCCGCATTTCTTGCCTTGAGCTTTGTTGGGGTGAGCTCCTTTAAAATCCATATTCTAGTACCTCTCAGCTTGTTGGTTTGTTTGAGGACTTTGTTCCTTGTTGTCTTGCCCTCTTGCTTGTGCCTCCTTTCGGTTGACAAAATCTATCCAGCAAGCCCTTTGTTTCAGCCCACAGTGGCTTGTATGGGTTACGTCTTGTGATTGTAATGTCTCATAGCCTCCAGAAGACATAAATACATCTCTCTTTCTCTCTCTCTCTCTCTCCCCCCCCCCCCCCCCCAAAAAAAAACTATGTAGCCTCTCTCGGTATAGCTGTGTAGCCCACATAGCCTATCGCCTACAAGTCGTGTAGCCCCTCCGTAGAGCCTATACAACACATATAGCCTAGGCCCAGGATTAGAGCACCTCCGGCTGCACCTCTCCATGCTGCCGTCTCGTCCCACAAGCTCACTGAGTCCTCATGTCATCTATCTCCTTTTCAACTTTGCTATGTCTAGGAAAAGGGTAAAATTTTGTAACCTATCTCTGGGCTCTATCCAGCTCGGTTGCAAGGGCTGTTGTCTCATCTTGCTCTCTAATGCGGCTCATCAGGGTCTCTATATGTCATCGCATCTCCATCAAATAGTGATCGATGTAGACCAAGTCCTGGAAATGGATCAGCCAGGAGAGAGGCCCAAACCATTGTCGCTCCCGGAATAGGCAATGGTATTGTCCTCGGATCTCGTAATATGCAGGGCAAGTACACAGGAAGTGTTCCTCTGTCTCCACTTCCTCCTGGGTGCATAGTTTACAGATCCATTGCTCTCTTGGCTCTCCTTGTCTCAATCCTAAAAAATCAGCATCTGTCTGATGGTGATCCTCAAGGCATGTTAGACTCATCTATCCTCCAAGTACTGGGGTTTGATACTCACTCCATTTACTGATATTTTGAGGAAATGGTCGCGGTAGAATTGGATCTTGGTGGGAAACTCTTGGTCCCCCCCTCCCCCCCCAAGTCCCCGATGTGTGGAGCTAGAGTAGGTCCACCGTATGATGCGGTGGATCTCATCTCGTGGAATCAGGTGGTCCGGAGCATCTAAGCTATATTGAAAGGGGGGGAGACGATCCATTTGGATGCCTTGACTGCGAAACCATTTGGATATGCGTGTGTACCAAGCAATGCTAATTTCCCCCTTAGCTAGGCGTATAGACGACTCTAGAGCCAATCTAGATAGTCTCCTCTAGTTAGAGCCTAGACCATGTGGAGATAGGTGATTGCCAGGAAGATGGAATTGACCTGGAGCGGTGTCATGCCGAACTCTGCCTGTATGATTGGGTGGGGGACATAGGGTTTGCTTCGAATCATCGTGGAGCCCATCATCACCTGCAACCTCTCAAAACGTCGCCACTTAGTCGTTGATAAGTCACCCCTCTAAAAGGGTGTTGCATACATGGCCGTCGGTCTCACCAGTGTGTCGAAAAGCTATCCCTTCGTCGGGGGTTTTGAAAATGTGCCTGAAAGCATAATCTCTCTAGTTGAGCTAGAGCCCCCTACCCTCGCGGAACTGTTGGAATGGTCACCTTCCCATTTGTAAGCCCCCATATGAGGAGAGCATGGGGGAGGGAGACCTAGGGCAGTACCCCACAGAAAAAGAGAGGAAGGGGCTGCCACATGGACAGCATCATGGCTGTCATGAAGGCAGCACACCTAGAGAAGACCCGGGACAGGTGGCGCAACTGTATGGAGCAGTATGGAGGGTGTGCAGACCCGGGACAAGTGGCACGCAGCTGTACGGAGAAGTACGGGGGCTGGATGAGGCCTAGTGGAGCAGCAAAAGAGGCTGCCATGAGGCAGGGACCTGCCTTTATATAGGCTGGGCCCTTGCCTTGATTGGAGGGACAGGTCCTAGAAGAGTGGGCCTAAAAGGCCCTGGGTTATGAGCCCTTATAGGGCTGGACCAGCCACAGACTGGTCGGCCAGTTTGCTGCAGGCTGGTTGGTTTTTGTCAGCCCACTTGGGGCCTATAAAAGGAGGGCCTCCAGCCCTCATTTAATCATCACTTGGAGAAGCAGTTCAGGGAGCAGCAGGAGCAGCAGATCAGCCACATGTGGGCCTCTATCTAGAAGGAGACAAGTGGGCTGTAGAGCTACAGACCTAGCTCAGAGTGCTGCCCACCTAGGCTGGTGCAAAGACAGCAAGGTGGAAGGGATCTAGACGGAAAGTCTACTTACGCTCAAGGTGGAGCACGCGGGCTCGAGTCTAGAGATAGCCTTGTGGTAAGATCAGAGGACCACACCATTGGTGGGACTCTGGATCTCTCTCTTTTGTATTGTGTCCATAGCTTTGGACGGAAATATATTATTTTGGTGGTTTCTCTATCTAGTTGGTTCATTGTCTATTGATGAGTCTACACATTTATGTTATGCACATAAGTTAAGAAGTTTGTGATTCCACACCCCACACCACACTGTGTGAGCTCGTGGGCTATTATATCAGTCTTCTCTGTGTGTACCCTCTGTTGGGTCATTTCTAACAGTAACTGCGTGAGTCATCATGAAGACTGGACCTGCAAAGACTACTACTAGGTAAGTGTATGACTGTACAATCTCTACTGGCTCCCCTTGGCTAGTGAAGGTGCGTTGGTGAAGAACTGCACGTGAGGTGTTGCAAACCATAATCCCGGTTTTCCCAACGTTGACTGCCAGATCTCTTTCTTTGCAAAACACCCTGAGGACCTCTACTTGTCTTTGTAGGCCCAATGCTGAGGAAGACGTGAGGACTATGTCATTTGCATAAAGCAATATTTGTATCATCATGTCAGCCAGCAATGATCCCTCGCCTCCTAGGTTGTCAATGAAGGTCGTGATCTCATCAATGTAAACTCCAAATAATGTCGATGAGAGAGGGCATCCCTGCTTCACCCCGATGGTGCTCTCAATCTAGTCTAACAAGACTCCAAGAGCACGTACTCTCCCTCTCACTGACTCGTATAAGCTGGGAAGACATGTGGTGGTATCTGAGATGGGACATCATAGAGGGATGTCGCATAAGTGTGCCAAACATCAGGATCCGTGATGGGGATAGGTGGCTACCCCTGTGACATGAACCCCCAAGCAAAGGTGGAGTCACCTCCTTGAAAGGATCGGATTACGTGATCCATCTTGTGTGATAGAAAAACCTGCCTCTTACGTCGTGTGAAGCGTCCGTAGATTTGGTGTGCTTTTGGTTTTGTTAGTGGACAAGCTCGTGGCGAATCTGGAGCTGCCCACGGTGCAGCAGTTGTGTTGCAGTACAAGGCACAACCTGTTGGAGCTTAGCTGGGGGATGACTTGTTGGAGAGGAGATTAGCGGGGACTGTTGGAGGAGAGGTGGAGCGAAGCTACTGGAGCTGGGTGATGATTTGTTGGAGGGAGATGAGCAGGGAGGAGCTCTACGGGAGGATGGACGGGGTTACGGGAAGGATGGACGGAGGGGCTAAGGGAGGGTGGACATAAGGATGGACGGAGGGGAGAGCGCTTTTGCAATAATATAAGGCTGTCTAATTTGCATGCCCAAACTTGGCATGCTATAACTCTTCATCCTACATGGTAGAGGTAGAAGCTTCAAAAGCTGAACATGCCCTTTTCTCATATGCATCAAGCTCACGTAACCCTTGACATAATGTACTTGGGAAAACCAAGCATAGTCTCTCTCCCTGTCACGGACCATACATTGGTCATCCTCAAAGATGACTTGGTAACCTCTTTGACAGAAAGAAGAAACAGGATAAGAAGAATCGTTGGCACAAGAAATTGATTGCCAACCGGTGCGCTGGATAACTTATCAAAGAAGTTTTTTTTTTCCCTCAAAGAAAAGAACCTTCTATTAATGCTTGAAAGAATTCATACAAAACAGCAGCCCTGAAGTTGCTGAGTATGGAAAAAATCAAGAAAAGACTGAAAGAAAAAAACAACCGGTTTGTTCAAGAGAAACCCAGCTCACTACCTAGGGAATTTCTGGTACTGGGACTAATAGCCAGGTGGGGGGACTATACAACCAGCGAATCCCTCGTGGAGTGAAAATGTACAAAACTCCTACAGGCCAAGCCTTGCAGAATTAAGTACACCTCGCGATAGTCGCCCTAGAGTCTGGGGTCCCACGCTCCCAGATGGAGCGGAGGGTGTAGATGATATCTTGCCAGATGGCGACCAAGGTAGCAGAGAGTGGAACCGGATGCTCACCCATCACTAGACTGCAGTGAGCAACCCAAATGTTCCACGCAGTGATACTGGCTACTACCTCCCATACGTTCTCTCCTCCGGAGGAGAGGGGGAGAGGCTATGAGGGGGGACCGCCTCATGGAGCTCTATCCTCTGAATGCTCTGACCCTGTATTCGGTAAGCTGGGGAGATCTCATTGATCTGGAACGCGTGTCCTCCCTCAGTCAACTAGGCCACCATCCCCCAAGTGTAGTCCCTCTGAAGACTCTGCATACGGGTCATAATTATGAGGGCTCCCATCCAAATCCTCGCTACGCTACGACAGCTCCAAAGGCAATGCGGGATCGTCTCTAGAAAACCAGCGAGCATCGATGACACTGCCCCTCCACCTGCATCTGCTCCAACCACAGGCCGATGGACAAGCCTCCGTGGACAGCCAGCTAGAAGTAGTAGGAGATCTTCCTCGGCTACAACCTTTCCAAAACCTGGAACGGACATCCCTGGGCACTCTTTGGGCCACCTAATGCCTCTCCCTTGAAGGGGTCCACATCGAAGAGTCCTTTTAAAGCCTCTTGCCAATCTGTGTGGTGTAGGAAAAGAAGGGCACCTCATCCACTTGCTCGGCAAGGCCACCCCTGGAGGGCCAAAACCACTCTCTCGGATCCCACTGGACCTCCCTCAAGGGCCTACCCTCCCAAAGCCAGAGGTGTCATCTTGGGGCATCCTACTCTTAGATACTGGGAGGGTCAATGTGCCACTCCTTCCCCAAATGTCCGACCACTTTGATCATCTGCCAGTGAATCCCATCTAGACTCCCATCCATCTCCGGGTCTCTCTCAGTGAGTGCCTGGAGTAGGCCTTTGTTACGCTCAAGTCGAGGTAACATGACCTCGGAAGGGTCAGTCGGCATCTTCCTTTAAAGGATCAATGTTTGTATTATAATTGTTTGGGTTTCATGTAAATGATAAAAAAGGAATAAAGGTCAAGGTCCTTGGTGAGGGTGACATGGCACTAGACTAGGTGAATCTAAGGCTAAGGGACTTTAATGCATTAAATGTGCCTAGGGGCAAATGTTTTAAAGATATCCCAAGAGATGTTAGAATTATAGATATAATTCAGCAGTGACCAATGTAATATAATAAGCTAGTTAGGGGCACTTTTCCTTCTTTAAGAGGTTTTCCCCCCTAACCGCAGTTAGTTCACTAACTATGGTTAGTGACTACTAAGGTTTTGTCACTAGGACAAAACCTTATCTCTCACTCATTGAGTTGTACTCTTCACTCTCTTCTATTGCAACTCAGCTTTCAGCTTCCAAGCTTCCAGCTCTCACTCTCTCTTGCTCTCTCTCACTCACCATTCTCTCACATTTGGTATCAGAGTCAAGTTCAGCTCTCATACCCAACCCATCAGCTCTTGTCCCTGCTGTAGCTTCCGCTCACCTGCATCAACGTACGTACAACTCGAAGTACAGCCAAGACTGTCTGTACAGTCTGTACGATTGTACGGAATCTGTACCTGCATGTACCATCGCTTCGACATTGTACCCTTTGATGGCAGTTCGCCCGTACCTGTCGTACCCTGCATCATTCCGTTGCGCCATCGCTGTTTGTACTTGCACCTGACCGTACAGCAAGTACTGCACGCACACACCTGCAGCCTTACCTGTGCCGTTGCAGTTTGTCATCGTATAAATCGTTGTCACCGTACTGCACGTGTGGCGCTCCGTTCGTACCAGACCTGCTGCTCCCGTACTTTGGCCGTACGTACCTGCACCCACTGTACCAGCACTGTACTTGCAGTCTCGTCACCATAAATCTGAGACAGCCGTACAGTACTTCCGTACTGTCCTGCTTCCGTACAGCAGGTAGTCCTCCGTACAATCTCTGATTCCATACAGGAGGAATTTGCAGGTGATCTTTGGCAGGCACATCTTGCAGAATGCCATAGTTTGGCTCAGTTTTTGGGAGTACATTTGGGGCATTTTGTTTGTTGTAGACATTGCAATCAAATTGCAGGATCTACTTCACAAATTTGGGGTATTTTCAGGTTCACAGTTACTTGCAAAGCAAATATTGCAGATAGATCTGCAAATTTGGTCTAAAATTTGGGCTTTTGTTCAGAAATTGCAAATTTGGGGCTTTTGGTGAATTTGCCCCTTTCTGATTGCAATTTCAAGCTCGAAATTTGGGGCTTTCAGTTTTGCAGTACAATTTCTTGAAGAAATTTGGGGATTTTGTGATTACACTGCAATTTTGCAATAAAATTTGGGGCTTTTGCAGACAGAGTGCAATTCTTGCAACATTTGGGGCTTTTGATCAATTTGCCCCTTTCCGGTTGCAATTTCAGCCCTATTTTGGGGCTTTTGTGTTGGGAGAGCAATTTCCGGAGTTTTCAGTTCATACTGCCTTTCTTGGAGTGTTTTGCAGCATTTTTGGCAGATTCTGGAGAGTTTTTGATGCCTGGACAGATTTCTAAGAGTGCAAGTACAGAAATCTAAGTTGCATTTACAGCCGGTGCTTGGCTGTGTTTTTTGGGAGTTGTGCATTTCATTCCGAGTAAGGGAATTCAGTTTTGTATCTGCTTCAATCTCTTTCTGAGATATGGCCCATCAAAATCAGAATGACTTCCAGTTCGGTGGTCTTTCACAGGAAGACAAGTTGGATGGTACCAACTACTCCCTCTGGAGTTTCATGGTACGCAATATTCTGATTTCTCGCAATTTATGGGATTATGTCAATGGGGATGAGATCCGACCAGCAGATATTGCACCTGCTACCCCTCCCCAGCAAGGAGGTGGAAGAGGTCGTGCACAAGGTGCAGCTGTAGGACAAGTTGGTGGTGCAGCTACAGTCACTACTCCAGAGCAGAAGAGATGGGATTCACAGGAGGATGCCTTAGCTTTGTCATGCATCTCTCTTTCAATGAAAAGATTTATCATTCCGCATATCCGGTCGTGTAAGACCTCCAAGGCAGCGTGGGATATTTTAGAAAGTATGTATGCAGCTCGGAATGATGCAAGGGTATCTTTCTTGAAAAGAGAGTTAAGTCATACACATATGGAAGAGGGTGACTCCATGTCAGTCTACCTCACAAAGCTATAGGATCTCAGAGAGCAATTGTTAAATATAGATGAAATTATTCCTGATTCAGAGATGATTACAACCACTCTGAATTCTCTTCCTGAGTCTTATCTCAGCTTTCATACCTCGCTGAACTTATCATTGAGGGGGGGCGCAAATCCTCTCACTTTTCATGAGTTGATAGGACTTCTGCTTCAGGAAGAGCAGACCAGGAAAAATTTAGCTTCACGTGCAGGTGAACAAGCCATGCTCTCAAAGTTTAAATAAAAAACAATGGGACAGGCAAAGACATCAATAAATCAGCCTTCTAGTGGGTCAGGACAGCCTCACAAAAGGCTAAAAATGATGCAAGTAAGCCCAAGAAGAAGGGTTTTTGTCACTACTGCAAAAAGCCAGGTCATCACATAGCAGAATGCAGGAAAAGGCTTGCAAAAGAGAAGAAAAACAGCTCCGGTATGGCTGTTTCAGATTCAGCTCCTCATGCATCTGACAGTGGGGATGCTGCAGTCAACTTTGTTGAACAGGATTATGCCTTTTTATCTTGCATTTCAGATTCTAGGCTGGCTGTTCCAGATGCTCGGGATAGTACAGCCACTTGCAGTGATGATACATATGCATTTTTGACTTGCAGTTATGACTCTTCTACGAATGCATCTGCTTTCAGTGTCAATGAAACACTGAACACTTGGTATTTTGACAGCGGTGCATCCAAGCACATCACTTCTAGGAAGTGTCTTTTTACTTCCTTGCATCCACCTCCCGTTGGTAAGAAAGTCACTTGTGCCAACAACTCATCATATTCAGTACGTGGCACAGGAGATGTTGAGCTCACTACCATTGATGGCTCAATTTTCAGACTTTCAGATGTCTTATATGTGCCTGGCATAACCAAAAATCTTCTTTTAGTGTCCACTCTTAAGAGAGGTTGATTTCAGGTCATCTTTGAGGATGACAAATGTGCTGTCCGAGACAAGGAAGATGACTATGCCTAAAGGTTATCTGGTACTCTGCTGTGTGGGCTTTTTCAGCTCGATATTTTTGAGAAAAGAGCAGCCCATGCTCTTGCAGTTTCTACCCCTACAGCTGCAATGCAGAATGCAGAATTATGGCATGCCCGATATGGCCACATGCATTACAACAGCTTGATGACACTTCAGAAGTATTCCATGGTTGATGCATTGCCACCTCTTGAGATACCTCCTCCACATGCCTGTGAAGGGTGCATTTTAGGCAAGATGCATAGATTCCCCTTCAAGAAGGATGGTTCAGTTAAAGCTGTCCGCAAATTACAGCTTATACACAGTGATGTCTGTGGTCCCATGAGGACTCCATCGTTGGGTGGTCATCTCTACTTCGTTACATTTATTGATGATTACTCCAATTTTACTTGGGTTTATGGGCTGAAACACAAATATGAAGTGTTCACGGTGTTTGAACACTTTTCAGCCATGGTTGAAAATGAAACCGGACTCAAGATACAGACATTGCGCATAGATAGAGGTGGGGAATACTTGTCTGCAGAATTTGATGCTTTTCTGAAAGGCAAGGGTATTGTGCATCAGCTCACAGTCAGGCTGACCCCTCAGCAAAATGGCAAAGCTGAGAGGAAAAATAGAACCGTCATGGAGATGGACAGATGTATGCTGAAAAGCAAACACATGCCTCACAAATTCTGGCTTGAGGGTTTGATGTGTGCCAATTACATTTTGAATCGGGCTCCCACTAAGGCTTTAAAAAACAAAAACTCCTTATGAGGTCTGGAATGACAGGAAGCCTTCAGTGGATCACTTCCGAGTCTTTGGATGCCTTGCTTATGCTCATGTGCCAGTTGAATTTAGGCACAAATTGTCTGATAAAGCCATTAAGTGCATATTTGTTGGGTACAGTGCAGAAAGCAAGGGGTACCGTCTCTACAATCCTGCTACACACAAGATCATAGTAAGTAGAGATGTGATATTTTCTGAAAATTCAGCTTACACTCAGGCTGAATTTCAAATGCCTTCTTCTTCAGAGGATGTCTTTGAGGGGTTGCTACCCATTGCCTTGGGTTCCCCTGCTGATTTTTCTAATGCAAATCAGAATTTACAGCAACCTCCAAATGCTTTAGTTCCGTCACAGGATGTCTTGCCTCCTCCACAGGCAGCGGAACAGGTGGTGCAACAAGAAATTGCAGACATACATGCAGCAAAAACAGTCCCAAACTGGCTGTTACAGACTCTCAGGGAGAGTAAAATTGATGCTCTGTTACCTGGTAGGACTCGCAGTGCAGCAAGGCACATGGAAGGTGCTAATTCAGTGGAATCAGCATATGCAGGTACTCTTCTTGATGAGGAGGAGCTTGCCACATTTGAAGAGGCAAAGGATAATGTGCATTGGATGAATGCCATGCATGATGAATTGCAGTCCATTGCAAAAAATCAGACTTGGGATGTTGTAGACTTGCCACAGGGTAAACATGCCATTGGCACACGATGGGTTTTCAAGGTCAAACGGAAGCCAGATGGCTCCATTGACAGATTTAAGGCAAGGCTGGTTGCTAAAGGCTATGCTCAGAAAAAGGGCATAGATTATGAGGAGACATTCGCTCCTACATCCCGGATGACCACCATCCGATCAGTTATTGCAATGGCTGCACATTTTGAGTGGAATGTTCATCAGTTGGACATCAAAACAGCCTTCTTAAATGGGGACTTGTTGGAAGAGGTGTATGTCAAACAACCTCCGGGCTTTGAAATTACAGCAAATGCACTTCAAGTATGCAAGCTCAACAAAGCTTTATATGGGCTGAAACAGGCCCCTCGTGCATGGTATGCCAAGATCCATGCCTTTTTGACCAGCAAGGGGCTGCACAATAGTCCTACTGAGAGCACCCTCTACATCAAGATGGATGGGGGGGAAATTTTAGTCATCCTTCTTTATGTCGATGACTTACTGCTCACAAGGTCCAATGAAGACAAAATTGCAGATTTCAAAGCTGATTTGCAGACCAACTTTGACAGGTCAGATTTGGGGCTGCTTCACTTTTATTTGGGGATCCAGTTCTCTCATGAGAGACGTGGCACTGTTATGTCTCAGTCCAAGTATTTCAGAAACTCTTGGACAGATTTAACATGCATGAGTGTAAGCCCATAGCCACTCCCATGGAGCCGGGGCTGAAACTCACAATGCATGATGCAGGAGAATTAGTTGATGCCACACTTTACAGTTAGGCTGTTGGACGCCTCATATATCTCTGCAACACTAGACCTGATATTCAGTTTGCAGTATCTCAGGTGAGCAGGTACATGCACAGCCCAAAAACTATGCATTGGCAGGCAGTTAAGCGCATCTTCCGTTTGCGTGAATGACCAGGGGGTTTTCGATTTTCTTTATTCCCTCTATTTTAATTTGGTTAAATTTCTAAGGCTTCGAGGTGTGTGAATTGGATTGGGGGTGAAATTATGCTTTGGGATTCAAGGGTTTGAGTCAACTTAGAATTGCAGGAGTTTCCCTAGTATAGGCAAAAGCGGGTTTGGTTTCAGTGTAATTACAGTTTTAAGTAGTGTTTTATTTATTATTTATTTATTAAAAAAAACACCCCTTGACCTGAATGGAAGTAGAAGAAGAAGCTTCCAGGATGGATCTTGTAGAGTTGGGAGTCCGGCCGACCTCGCAGGTGTCACGCCCAGCAGGCCATACACTGTCTGGCAGAATTGCAATGTTAGAGGATGCCTTGCAACAGATTTTAGCGCAGCAGTTACAAACAAATGTGGGGCAGTTTGAACTCAGAAAAATGGTGCATAGTATGTCTGCCAGACCATCTCGTGAGGAGAAAGGTAAATCTCCGATGGAACCGGAGTCCAGTGTTCGTACGGTCGAACCTGATCACACAAATGGGACGAGGCATTCGCCATTTGTGAAATTAAGAATGATATGAAGAAAATCCGCGAGGCCACCCATATGTTTAATGAGGCAGCGGACATGTGGTGGATAAAACAGCAGAAAGATGGAGTAGCATCCACTACTTGGGAGGGGCTTAAAAAGGAATTTAGAAAACACTTCCTACCTCCTGACGAAGCATCCCGAGCTTGGGATCAGTATCGAAACTTTCGTCAGAGAAATTTATCAGTGGTAGAATACACTGATAAGTTTAGAGAAAGTGTAATGAAGGTTGATGAACCCTTACCTCAGTTAATCCAAGTAAAAGATTTTATCTTTGGATTGAATGATCGGATAAAGATGGAAGTTCGGGCTAAGTATGCGAACACGCTAGATGAAGCAATTGCCATAGCCCTGAACTATGAGGATGCAAAAGGGAACAGACCAAGTGGGTTTGTGCAGGTTGGGACTCAGTATGGGTACTCGAAGAAAACTGGGTTTAAGAAGTGGATTAGCAAAGGGGGTGCCTCATAGTCTAGTGGTCAAGCCAAGCAGGCGAAACCAGTTGAGACTCCTAAATCAAGTACCACCATTGGAATGAAAAGAAAAGTAATACCAATGGTAGCCCGGGCTTGGTCAAAGTTCTCTTTAAACCCAGAGCAAAGGGAAAAAGCGAGGAGAGACGGCTTATGTTTTGGTTGCCTTCAGTCTCATCAGTGGAAAGATTGTCCACGGAACAAAGATCGTCGGATGGCTGAGATGATGGTCTCAGAATGCGACGTGGAAATGGAGGAAAGTCCTAGAGCAGAGCAGATGCAGATGCAGATTCAGCTAGCGGGATCTTCTCAAAGGTCAGTGTCTTTTTTGTTATGTGTGTCTGTTGCTAAGTTAGTAACTAGTGCACCTGATAATATCCTGTCAAAGCTCGCAGCATTGGGGTATACAACCTTTAATGATACGGAGTTAATTAAGATGAAAGGGCAAGTAGCTAATCATCAAGTCATTGTGTTGTTTGACTCAGCATCAATGCACAATGTAATTAACTCCAAGCTCGTAAAGAGGTTGAAACTAAAGACTAGCCCATCTGACTATGCATATACAGTTAGGATGGCAGATGGAAGTTCAACTGAAGTATGGGACCAAAGAGTTACCCAATTGGAGCTTCGAATTCAGGACTATGCTGAGAAGCTTGATTTTGAAATGACTAAGCTTGCTCATGCAGACATAGCCCTGGGTAAGGCTTGGCATTCTAGGAAGAATCCAGCCATAGATTGGAAAAAGCACATTTATCAATTCAAGATGAATGATGTACTGTATGTCTTACGAGGTGAAAGGGATATACCTTAAGGACCGTTGGTTCCGTGATGGAAATTCGAAAAGCTCAAGAAGAGTTTTTGTTTCTTTGTACAGCATCGGTAGAGCCGGTTGATGATTCTTCGGCTAGCACTGATGTTGCTCAAAATGGGGAGATGGCCAAGCTGGTTGATCAAATAACAGAGGAGTTCTCTGATTGTTTTAGGGATGAGCGAGCTTATGGGTTACCTCTAGAGCAAAATGTTCAGCATAAGATTGAACTAATCCCGGGGGCAGAACTTGTAAATAGATCTCCCTATAGGTTGAGTTTTACTGAAGAGGCAGAGGTGCGAAGACAACTGGAAGAATACCTCAAGTTGGGGCAGATTTAACTAAGTTTCTCACCTTTTGCTTCCCCAGTGATATTAAAGAAGAAGAAAGATGATACTTTTCGCCTCTGTATAGATTACAGAGCATTGAATAATATCACTATTAAGCACATGTATCTGATGGCTCGGATCAATGATTTGCTAGATGCATTACATAGGGCCGTAATTTTCAATAAGATAGATCTTAAGTGTGGCTACCATCAGATCCGTATTAGAGCCGAGGATGTGCATAAAACCGCTTTTAGAAGCAGGTTTAGACATTATGAGTTTCTGGTAATGCCCTTTGGACTTACCAATGCTCCAGCTACATTCGTCATGCTTATGAATGATTTACTACGTCCGTATATCGGAAAGTTTGTAGTACATTTTATTGACGATATTCTGGTATTTAGTAAAAGTATTACTGAGCATCACGAACACTTAAGAATAGTGTTCAGTACTTTGAGGAAAGCCAGTCTTTATGTAAATAAAAAAGAAAACGATACTGTGTATGGTAAGACTTGAATATTTAGGATTCATAATTACTCTTGAGGGGGTAGAAATGGATCCAAAGAAAGTGGCTGCGATACTGACTTGGCCAATCCCTCAGAGTTTGACCGCTTTGCGATCATTCTTGGGATTTGTTCAATTCTATCGAAGGCATATCAAAGGATATTCCGAAATAGTATCGCCATTGACCCATCTGACCTCAGATAAAGTATCTTTTATATGGGGACAGAATCAACAGGAAAGTTTTAACACCATAAAACAAGCTGTGGTCTCTGGACCGGTGTTAAAAATAGTTGATCCCCAAAAACCGGTTTTTCTTGAAACCGATGCAAGTGGCATTGCAGTAGGAGCAGTTCTTTTCCAAGAGGGAAGGCCAGTAGCCTTTGAAAGCAAGAAGCTTTCTCCCTCTCAACGAAATTGGCCAACTCATGAATTAGAGTTGTATGCTGTTGTCCATGCTTTGAAAACATGGAGACATTATTTGTATGGATCAGAGTTTTATGTGGATGTTGATCATGATACTCTGAAACATTTTTGTAAACAACCTGACTTGAGAGGCCGCCAAGCTAGGTGAGCAGAACTCATGCAGGAGTTTAATTTGACGATCCGGTACCGTAGAGGGAAGGATAATAAAGTTGCTGATGTGTTGTCACGCATTATGCATAACATGAGTTTCACGGTGTTAGAGAGTGCTCTAATAACGGAGATTAGAGAAACTCAAAAGGTGGACGAGTTCGTCTAGAGCCTTTGGCTGAAGGCTCATGTATTAAAACCCGAGAAAGATGATGACCTGACATCCAGAAAAGGCCAAACTTACGCAAGATATGCCATAAGGGATGGTATGCTGAAAAGAAATGGCAAGGTAGTAGTACCTAATCAGAATGATCTCAGGTAGAGAGTCATTCGACAATGCCATGATAGCCCATGTGCGGGACATCCAGGAGTCGAGAAGACATATGATCTTGTGAAGCAAGATTTCTTTTGGCCAAAGATGAAAAAGCATATTCATGAATATGTGACACGTTGTTTTTCGTGTCAGGTAAGTAAGGCAGAACGAGTGGAGCCACCCGGACTTTTACAGCCCCTGGAGATACCACTAAGTAAGTGGGAGAGCATTTCCATGGACTTTATTGTAGGTTTGCCTACGACACAAGGTGGATATGATTCTATCCTTGTGGTGGTTGATCGTCTTACCAAGATGGCTCACTTCATTCCAACTAGAGAGTCTGTTAGTGTCCTGCAAGTGGCGGATTTGTTTATTAGACATATATCTCGTTTGCATGGATTACCTAAATCCATAGTGTCAGACAGGATGTCAAATTTACCGGTCATTTTTGGACTGCGGTATTTGAGACACTAAGGACTGAGTTGGGAATGAGTAGTGGGGATCATCTAGAAACGGATGGTCAGAGGTGTCATTGAGGCAACATACATGGGACAAGTGGTTGCCATTGTTAGAGTTTGCCTACAATGATAGAAAACATTTCTCTACAGGGTTCAATCCGTTTGAGCTGAACTATGGTTATAGACCAGCGAATCTAACTTTAGTTAGAATACCTCAAAAAGTGCCTAGTGCCGCTAACTTTGTGGTTCAGATGCGGGAGATGCTAGCACTTGCGAGAGCTAACATCCGCCAAGCTATGGATAGAGCTAAGGCGTATGCGGATGAAAATCGATCCGCTAGAGAATTTAAGGAAAGAGAAAAAGTTTTCCTTAGAGTTCCTTTGCACTCTAAGTCTTTGACTGTAGGAGAGTGTGCTAAGTTATCACCTCGATATTGTGGGCCATGGTTAATTCTAAAAAGAATAGGCAAGGTAGCCTATAAATTAGAATTGCCACAGGGTTGTAAGGTGTACCCAGTGTTTCATGTTTCTCGTTTAAAGAAATTTTTGCATACAGGTGACTCACTAATCGAGGGTGTTGTTTTGTTTCTGGAGATAGAGGATAATGCAAGACGCAAACCAGCAGGAATCCTAGACCGAGAAACAATGCAAGTGCGCAATCGGAAGATACCCACGGTATTGGTTGCATGGCATGGTCCACCTCTATCAGAAGCTACATGGGAATCCGTATACCAGCTACGGAGAGTGTTCCTAGACTTTATCATCGAGGACGCTGATGCTGAAGAGGGAAGGAATGTTACGCTCAAGTCGAGGTAACATGACCTCGGAAGGGTCAGTTGGCATTTTCCTTTAAAGGATCAATGTTTGTATTATAATTGTTTGGGTTTCATGTAAATGATAAAAAAGGAATAAAGGTCAAGGTCCTTGGTGAGGGTGGCATGGCACTAGACTAGGTGAATCTAAGGCTAAGGGACTTTAATGCATTAAATGTGCCTAGGGGCAAATGTTTTAAAGATATCCCAAGAGAGGTAAATAATGCATTAAGAAAGGACCCTACAATTATGATATGTGGCATACGAGATTCATCTAGGGAGTTTTGGGGCTCGTTGAAAAAAAAGCAAGCATGAGCTTTTACGTAATTAGATCTATCCGTGAGCTTGCTACCAACGAGGTTGGCTGGGAGGAGAAACCAAGTGCCGGTGCCGGTGATTCCACGAAAGGAAGGCAGAAATCAGTTCGTAATGTTTCAGCCTCCAAGTCCTACACGGAAAAAACCGAGCTGTGTGCTGCCTCGCTGCATTCTCCTCCTCAAGGGAACACCAGTCCGTTCAAGTGATAGCCCAAAGCCTCCTCCACAAACAAGAAGAGGAAGGGAGCGAGGGGGCAGTCCTAACTCCTCTATCCTCAAGGTATTGGGATCTGATGATGAGTCCATCCTCCAATACTCTAAAAAAATGATCGTGATAGAATCAAGTCCGAGATGTGTAGAGCTGGAGGAGGTCTAACCGTATCATGTATGATACAGTTAATCTCATGTTGAGAGATCGACTCGAGTTATGCGTCCATGCAGTATTGGAAGGGGAACAATCAATCTATCTAGATACCATGACTGATAAAACTATGTGGATATGCGTGCATACCATGTCTCAGCCTCGCTCTCTGCTAGTCGTATGGAAGACTCTAGTGCCCGCCTCGGTAGGGTCTCCCGTGAGGTAAGGCCCATACTGTGTGGAGGAAAGTTGCGTTTGAAAGATGTCGTCGACTTGGAGAGGTGTCATGGCGAACTCTACTTGTACTATCTGATGTGGGGTGAGGGCTTACTCCGAATCATCTTGGAACCATAATGACGTACAGCCGCTCAAATCTCTTCTACTCTATTGCCGATCTCTCATAAAGGAACTGCGTACATAGCAATCGGTCTCACTAATGTGTCAAAAAGCCAGCTCTTCGTCGATGGGCCTGAAAGTGCCTCTCCGTCAGCTGTCTGTACCTCTCCTTCAGTTGCCCGTACCTCTCCGTCCGTACCATTCCGTACAGCCAGTCAGCAGCAGCCCGTTAGCAGCCCTCCATTTGTTAGACCTTTGCCTCAGCCAGCAATTACCTTGGCTAGCAACAAACACACTAACCCTAACCCCGAGTTGGGCTAAACCCCCAACCCAACCCAAGGGTTAGGTTGAGAGGGAAAGAGTGAGGGAGTGGAACAACGGGGAGAGAGTGAGAGAGAGGGGAGACACAAAAGATGTGGGTGTGAAGTGTTGAGCCACACCACAAACTCATAGGTTTTATTAGGATTAGGTTTTTCACCCTATGACTGTCTAAAGACAGTCATAGGTGTCATATCTTTAATAAAAGGGTGGCAATGTGCCTTTACCCCAACAACCTCCCACCTAAAGGCCAATGTGCCTAAAGGGAAGAAAAGAATAAAAATTACAGCAATATACAGTTACTGTATACAAGACCATAAAATAAGAATGGTCTCATCCTAATCCCATGATGTGGCGGCAATGTGCAAACCGCTCTGTAGGCAAGCTCTTAGTGAGCAAATCTGCAGGATTATCATCAGTATGCATCTTCACAAGCTCAAGTCGCTTGTCTTCCAGTACCTCCCTGATGAAATGATATTTCACATCTATGTGCTTGGTCTTTTGATGAAAGACCGGATTCTTTGCCAACATGATAGCACTCTGACTATCACAATGCAAAACTGGCATATCTCCTGTAATGCCCAAATCTCCCACCAGCCGAGTAAGCCATATTGCTTCCTTGCAAGCCTCAGTGGCTGCAACATATTCAGCTTCAGTGGTTGACAGTGCAACGCATTTCTGCAACCGAGACACCCATGAGATAGCACCTCCTGCAAATGTGAAAATATAACCGGTAGTAGATTTCCGGTTATCTGCATTCCCTGCATAGTCTGAATCTGTAAAACCATGCACCAATGCATCCTGCCTACCATAGCATATGCACAAGTCTTTGGTACCCTTGAGATACCTCAAGACACCTTTCACTGCTTCCCAGTGCCGCTTGCCTGGATTTGCCATATACCTGCTGATGACTCCCACCGCAAAAGCAATATCCGGACGAGTGGCAACCATGGCATACATCAAAGAACCAACTGCAGATGCATACGGAACCTTGGCCATTTCAGCCTTATCATCATCTGATCTGGGACTGTCCTTACTGCTGAGTTTTAAATGTGGAGGCAACGGGGTACTAATAGACTTCCACCCCTCCATTTTAAACCTCTGCAGTACTTTGTCAATGTACTCCTTCTGTGACAGAAACAAAAGTCCCTTGGATCTGTCACGAGTAATCCGCATGCCAAGAATATGGTTTGCATCACCCAAGTCTTTCATGTCAAAAGACTTATGCAGTTGCTTCTTCAAAGCACTAATCTCCTGCTGAGATTTGCTGGCAATCAGCATGTCATCCGTCTCACACCTATGATACCCTTGGGACTGCATGAAGGCATCAAACTTCTTGTACCATTCTCTTGGCGCCTGTTTGAGTCCATACAAGCTCCTCTTGAGCTTACACACAAGCTGCTCTTTCCCTTTAACAGCATATCCCTCTGGCTGACTCATATAGATCTCATCATGGAGATCTCCGTGAAGAAAAGCAGTCTTCACATCCATCTGACATAAATCCATGTCCTCATGAGCAACAAGAGCTAACACTGCTCTCAAAGTAGTCATCTTGACTACAGGGTTAAAGATCTCATCAAAGTCAATGCCCTTCTCCTGCTTAAATCCCTTGGCAACCAATCTGGCCTTATACCTCGGTAAAGCATTTGAATCCACTCTGACTTTGTAAACCCACTTGCATGGCAAAACCTTTCTGCCTGCAGGTAGGTGCACCAAGTCCCATGTATCATTTTGAAGTAGGGAGTCCATTTCTGACTGCATGGCTTTCTCCCACTTCCTTTTCTCTGTTCTTTTCATAGCTTCCTTGAAGCTGGAAGGCTCACCACAATCTATCAGCATGATAAAATCAGCCACATTATTGGCTCCTGGAACAAACCTGTCAGGAGGCCGTTGTACACGGGTGCTCCTCCTAACAAAATGTTCTGGATTAGGCTGCTGTCTAGCCTGTTCGTCATGCATGACGGGTGGCTGTACCACCATATTTGGCTGTTCTACAGCCCCATTTGCTGGCATATCCAATGGTGCATTATTGGCAAAATTGTCTGGCTGATTTTCAGCCTGTATACCCTCCTGAACAGGGTTATCTACAGCAGCCTGCTGCTGCATATTAATGGGCATTCTTTGCTGTCCGACATCATCATAAACAACCCTCTTGTATTCCACAGGTTGCACGGGTTCTTTGTGTACACTATCCTCTTTAAAGATGACATCATTGCTGCGTATAATCTTCCGTTTGACGGGATCCCATAACCTGTACCCCATTTCACCTTCGTCACCATAACCCATAAAGATGCATCTGGAAGACTTTGGCTCCAGTTTGGTGCGCAGTTCTTTGCGTATATGAGCAAAGCACTCACAGCCAAACACACGTAAGTGCTTATATGAAGGTGGCTTGCCAGACCACACCTCCTCTGGCACTTTCAACTCCAAAGCCTTGTTCGGCGACCTGTTAATTATGTGAACTGCTGTTTGCACGGCTTCTGCCCAAAAGCCATGGGGCAATGCAGCATAAGACAACATACATCGAACCTTCTCCTGAATAGTTCGATTCATCCGCTCACTCACACCATTTTGAGATGCATTATGAGGGGCTGTGAGTTCCTGTTTAATGCCCTTAGCTTCGCAAAACTGTACAAAGGCATGTGACACATACTCACCCCCATTATCGGATCTGAGGCATTTCAGCCTGCGACCTGTCCGATTCTCAACCTGAGCGACAAACTTCTTGAAAGCATCTAAGGCATCGCTTTTATGCTTCAAGAAATAGACCCACACTTTGCGTGTGGCATCATCAATAAAAGTAATGAAATACTTTGCACCCCCTAGTGATAGCTGTGGCATCTCACACAAATCAGTGTGCACTAGATCAAGCGGTGCTCTATTTTGGGGAGTTCTCCTCTTATGAGGAGTCATAGAATGCTTGCCAAATATGCAATGATCACAAGTAGGCAAATCTGAAAAATGAAAGAGACGGCAGATAACCCAAACGTGACAGTTCTTGCATTCCTTTAACGGACATGTGTCCCAGCCGGCTATGCCACAATGAAACCTTTGGCAGCTCGGTTATGGCAACAACATGATTACCTACACTGGAAACATAAAGAGGGTACAAGGTATCACTCTTATAACCCTCAGCCACTACAACCGGGCCATCAGTAATCACCCATTTGGAATCCCTAAATGTGGTGTGGTAACCACTGTCATCCAACAAGCCAGTGCTAATCAGATTCTTCTTGATTTGCGGCACATGGCGAACACCATCAAGCATAAATGTGCGTCCATCAGGGAATACTATCTGTATACTGCCAATCCCTGCAATCTGACATGCATAGTTGTTCCCAAGGTGAACAACTCCATGAGTACCTGTGCAGGAAGTAAACCACTCCCTATGAGGAGTAACATGAAAAGAAGCACCTGAATCCAAGAGCCAGGTGTGCATGTCATGGCCATCAATAACCAATGTATGTGCAATTACAGCAGAAGAGCATAAAACATCATGCCTGTCACTTTCACTGTTTTCTGCTGCAATATTCACTGCATCCAAGTCATCTGCCTTGGCCTTGCCTTTGCCTTTGCTTCCACTGCCTGCATCCTTTGTCTCAGCCTTCTTGGCTTTCTGATCCCGTATAAACTTGAAGCACTTAGACTTCACATGTCCCTTCTTGCCACAGTAAAAGCATTCAATATCCTTTTTGCCACGGGACTGACTGCGGGATTTGGACTTGCCAGCAGATCTCCCCTTCTGCTGAGTCCTGCCTCTTTCCTGTACCTGCAAAGCATTTGAAGACTTGCTGCCCGCATTATTCTTCCTGCTCATCTCCTCCATAAGGAGAGAGCTCTCCACATCAGCATACATAAGAGTGACATTTGAATTAGACAGGGTGGTCTTGAAAGTGTCCCAACTCTCAGGGAGGGTACACAACAAGAAAGTAGCCTTGAACTCCTCATCAAGGTTCAACCCTTGTGCAATCAGCTGTGTAAAGATGGTATTGAACTCACTCAAGTGTGAGGTCATAGCTGTACCTTCCTTCATGCGAAGGTCTACAAGCTTTTTCAACCAATAAACCTTACTGGCTGAACTCTTTTGGGCATACAACTCTTCTAGCCTCTGCCATAGGCCATAAGAGGTCTTTTCAGCCTGAACATTGAACACAAGAGAATCACTGAGAGTAAGCATGATCGCAGCCCTAGCGGACAAATCTAGCTCCTCCCACTCATCATCTGACATCTCAGATGGCTTGACACCCTTTACCCTTATGGGCTTAGAAATCTTCTTTAGCAGAAGTACATTCAAACACTGTTCTGCCCATAATGCATAATTGTGTGCCCCTTCCAATTTCTTTATGTTCAGAATTGATGATTCACTTCCCCCTGATGCCATATCAGATAAGGAAAGTACATGACTCCCTGTAAGTCAAAAAAGGACTAAATAAAATTCTGATTTCTCAGAAAAACCTGCTCTATCAAGAGCCAGGAGCACTCACAATAGTGCTGTTTTTACTGTCAAAAAATCTGCAGCAAAACATAAAATTTTCCCTCCAGTTACTGTACCTTCTGATACACTGTACCGTGCTCAAATAGGCATAAAACAGTAACTTCAGAATGCTGCAGCTGTTCCACAAGTGCTTTATCAGTGCATCATCAGCTGACGAAGCACAAAACACTGCTGTCCTGGACACTTCTCCCACCTCAGATGAGGTATTGCACTGATTTTATAAGCATAAACCACTTGTCATACACAGTTTTGTTCACTGAAAAGAGGCTCTAGACACTTCAGCCAGTCACAAACCTGCAACAGAGAATGGGACAAATCCCAAGCAATCACCCTTCTGCCAAGGGGATAAAAGGCATCTGAAGGTCTCAAACAGTAACTCAAGTGCTCACAAGCAAAATCTGGGCAAAAGCCCCTTGATTTGACACCTGTACCAAGTGAAAAACACCTCAACACTGAGGTAGCATACAAAATACAGCGCTCTCCTGGTACTTTCACCTGACAATGTGATGCATACACGGCCCTGTGTACACAATAACAACACAGATCCCAACGTACAAACACTGAAGAGGAAATCTTTTGAGCACTGTCAACGATGGACAGTTAGGGACCGAGTAAACTCGATGCGCCCTGGCCAAGCGTGGCTCAACTGAGATTTTTCAAGGTGTCGTACACAGAATGTGACCTGCAGAAATGTCACTGAATACACTGCGGAAACAAGGCCAATGTGGGCACCCTGGCTCCACACTGCCTCAAGGCATACACTGCATAAACTTCCAGGCAAAAGCCCTTTGAAAATGTCACCCAAAAGCTGAGATTTGCACTCAGCAAAAGCATAAAAGCCCTCTGCAAAATCAAGGCATTTGACCTTCCCGAAACAAGATAACTGTGCAACCACCACACACTGTGGTACTAGTCACCTCAAGCACGAGGGACACGAGGGAACTTGCTGTACCTTCAACACACAGTTTTGAGAACTGAACAACCGGGAATGTGAAGAGCAGAGTGCTCTCTCTTTTTCTTCTTCCCCCAAAAAAAAATGGCTGCTGTACCTGGTGTACCTGCTGCAGGGTACAAATACCAGCAAAGAATCCGAACTGTACCTTTGTCCCCTCTCTGACGCAACGACCGTACGGCGGCGTCCGTACAGTACGGCCGCCTGTACGGTGTCCGTACGGCGGTACGGACATCCATACCTGACCGTACGACGGCTGTACGGTGCGCGAATTTGCTGCGCACACGCAGCTAGCAGCAGCTAGCTGCTGCTGCGGCTAAGGCTGCCCCGCGTTGCCTGCGCGCCGCCTTGCTCTGTCCGCGCTGCCTGCGCGATGCCCAGCTCTACCCGCGCGCTGCCTGCGCGCTGCCCCGCTGTTGAGCTCGCTGCTGCCGCTGCTGAGGGCACAAGGCCCGAGGGGATAGGGAGAGGTAGAGGGGAGTGGAGAGGGAGAGGGAGAGGTGAAGGCTCTGATACCAGTTGAGAGGGAAAGAGTGAGGGAGTGGAACAACGGGGAGAGAGCGAGAGAGAGGGGAGACACAAAAGATGTGGGTGTGAAGTGTTGAGCCACACCACAAACTCATAGGTTTTATTAGGATTAGGTTTTTCACCGTATGACTGTCTTAAGATAGTCATAGGTGTCATATCTTTAATAAAAGGGTGGCAATGTGCCTTTACCCCAACATAGGTTAAGCTAGGGGGTTCAATAGACAGCCAATTCTGGATTGGCCTACCCTCTCCTCCAAGTTCCCCTCAACTTCTTCAACCTCCATTAGGACTCGGTACTCTACAGTTGCAGCCATGACACCCTCTCCATATGCATGGAATTAGCAACAAGAAGGCTCAAAATGACCCATCCTTGGGTAACAAGATCAGGTTTTTTATTTGCAGCAGGCAGTGAGAGAGCTAGGATTGGAACTGGCAGAAGTAAAGGCTCGACTTCACATTCTAATAGGGCCTAGAGGTTTCTTGCTGTCCCATAGACCTTTTGGTCTCTAGTGGACGTTAATACACTTTCTCTCTTTCTTTCTCTCTCTCTCTCTCTCTCTCTCTCTCTCTCACACACACACACACACACACACACACGCGCGCGCGCGCGCACGCGCATGCACGTGCGCACACTTACATAGATACGATATGGTATGATGTGTTATCATATCACATCATATCATATCCACGTGTGTATAGATGATATGTGAGTATTGTCACTTGGTTTGCCGGAAGAAGCATGCCTTTGTTTGTCGGAACGAAGAGGAGTTACTAAACATTTTATTCAATAACAATTCCAAAGACTTATAACGGAGGCTCCTCGAATAGAGAGCCCCATCCTCTCTCACAGACACCAAAACTTGGCTCTCCTAGGCACACACGTTGTACGATATCCCTAATCAACCAACACTCGATCTCTCACATGTACCTTGTGCCATTTCATTCCCACTTTTCACAGCCGGTGTTGTCAAACACGTAGCTCGAAAGCTTCACAATGGTCGAGCAAAAGATCATGAGGGCCTACCCATTGAGTTCATTGCATATGGGATAGATACCCTAGCCCCGATCCTAGGAAAGCTCTTTAATGAAGCCGTTTCACAGGCTTCTAGATCCTTAACACCATCACATCCATACACAAGGCAGGAGATTCCATGCGTGAAAACTACAAGACCAATATGATTGGACATGTCATGTCCAAGATCTATGCATCAATACTTGCCGTAGAGTTTAGCTTGGTCACAGAGCTTCGGGGTTTCAGAGTCATGTGGTAGGCAGGCTTTGGGTAGACCACGGAACCATGGACCATGTACTCACACTCGGGGGGATCATCGAGGAGACCAGGGCACGGAGATAGAGGGTGTATTGTTGCCTTGTGAATTTCCACAAGGCTTTTAACATGATGTCGAGATCTCGACTCATCAGATGCCTATGGGAGTTGGAATACGATCAAGAGATCATCTGGGCAGTCATGGCACTTTATGAGAGAGTCTCGAGTAGGATTCGAACTGGTGTAGGGTGGATAGAGGAGATCATGAGCACTATTGGGGTCAAACAAGGTTGTTCGTTATCATCGATCTTGTTCGGTCTCTACATAGTGAGCTTGAGACCTTTATCAAGACCCTAAGAGGCACTAGTTGCTCTCTATTTCTTCAGATACTTCTATATGCATATGATGTTGTCCTACTATCCTCCTTCGCAGAGAGGCTTCAACGACATCTAGACGTAGTACTTCTTTGAGACACATGACTTGAAGGTCAACCTTGGTAAAACCAAGGTCATGATCTTGAACACGTCTTGGGCAGCCATGCACAGAGTGTGTTTTACTTTGGACGGGTTGCCAGTGAAGGTAGTTGAATCCTATACCTACTTGGGTTGCCGTTCTCCGACCAATGTTTACGATGCGACCAATACTACAGGCTCGATCGAGTAGAGGCTACACTGCACCGGCCAGACTCGAGCGATAGTGCTTTCTCACTTCAAGGACCCTCAGACCAAGTCTCTCCTGTTGGACTCTCTGGTTCGATCGGAAGGTATGTATGGCAGCCCTTGTTGGAGGCGTGATCTATCAGAGTCGGAGTGGGCTCGAGTTGAGAGACTTTCGGTTCTTATGCTTTCACGAATGATCCGCAATAATCCTTTTGTCCCACATCAGATAGTTTTGGCTGAGACTTCGGGCATCCCCACTACAACGCGATGTAGCATTCCATGTCATCGCGTATCTCTTCCGCATGCGACAGTATGGATCTTTCACCAAAGGGCGACGTAGGCTCCCTTGACTGGCTTTATGCTCCTCCATGACACTGGCAATGGAGGGTAATAAGAGGTGTTGGTATGCATATACTTGCAGATGGTTTGATAGCCTTGGGCTCAATATAGACAGGCTACCCCTTTCTAGTATGGCGTTGAGGCCCCCTCTATCCTACTCAGATATCACGAGGTGAACCAGGTTATCCGAGAGAATCTCCTACAATTACACACATTCAGGACTTGGTTGGCACGCCGTGAGCTCCCTATGAAGCTCAGCTTCTATAGAGACCATTGCCTATGGATTTCGGAAGAGGGCTTCATCGACCCACTAGGATACATGCGTATCCACATCCCCCACAAGATGAGGATCTCAATTGGGCAGTTTTGAGTCTCATCATGAGTGGTCGAGCGGAGGGCATACCTAGAGGGCCGCATCTGTACCCTGTACGATTCTCGGGAGATCGAGTTAGAGGAGCATTTCACTTGCAGGTGCTCATTGTACTATGAGATCAGAGGTCGGTACAACAGCCTTTTTAGAGATGGCTTCGGCTCCCTACCTAGCTTCCTATCCTACCCAAACCATAGATGCTTGACAGCTTTCATTCATGAGACCGTACAGCACATAGAGTGGTTGCTCAAAGCACGTAGGGGAGATCATGACACACATCTAGACACCACTCAGAGCATCATCATCGAGTCTTTCTGGCCAGACAGTACTGATCAGCAGGACTCACAAAGGCAGTGGCGGCGGCCATGGGGATCCAGACTCGCCAGCACACTGAGGCACCGGTCACGCTAGAGGACCTACCCACAGGAGTGACTATGGCACTTGTTCGCCGCTGCAGGGCTACAGCCAAGAGACTTCAGCGGGCTGTACATGCCGACAGCTTGCCAGCGCCCTATCATATGATTTTCGCCCCTGTAGCATCCTCACACACCGACGCCCCTGCTAGGGTTGACACTCTCACTGGCTTCCACTAGGAGAGTTTTTTCCTTTTATGTACCAACGCTGTTATGGGCAGGATTATGGATTTTTGATTTTGTATGCATCTTGGGTGTTGATGCCGTTTAGTGGCTCCACCCATCAGTCCATTGTATCAGCTTTTTTAGTTTCATAGACTCTTTTTGGTTTTTCAAAGACTTTATAGACTCTCTCTCTCTCTCTCTCTCTCTCTCTCTCTCTCTCTCTCTCTCCAATAGGCCGATTTTTGGTCTTCAGAGGACGATAATATATTCTTCTTCTTCTTCTTCTTCTTCTTCTTCTCTCTCTCTCTCTCTCTCTCTCTCTCTCTCTCTCTCTCTCTCCAATTTTTAGCAGTTTCAGACTTCAGGACAGAATTGTGCCGTTGCATGCATAGGTCTGTGTTTTTGGAGCTTCATAGAAACTTTTCGTCTAGAGACATTTCTCTGAAACACCTTTTCAGTCACACTGTATTGGAGCTCATGTTTGGTATTTTTAGTTATAAATTGCAGGGGGGGGTGTCTACTTGCTACACATCACAAAAGGACCTTTGGATTTTTTTGCACACTAGCTATGTGCTTTCCAACAATCACCAAAAAATGCTCCCATGACATTTCTGCAAGAACATTTTTCACCTTCTTAGCAATGCGGAAGTGATCTGATTTCAGAGTAGACTGCTAAAGGAATCTTTCACCACAAAATACTGGCACCAATGGCTTGATAACTTGTAAGGTGAAAAATATCGAAGTGTACAGCTTTGATAACTTGTAAGGTGAAAAATATCGAAGTGTACAGTGTAACAGAAAAAGAGACAGCTGCCCTTTAGGCAAAACAGACAAAGATATTGTGTTAGAGCAGTATCCTGTTGGATTGACTTTTCGGAGTGCAGAAGTCTGCTTATGTTTGTAGCTAGTTTTGGAGGCCTATTCTGACACTCTTCTTATTTTGGTGATGCATTTTATAACAGTAGTAGTAGTTGTGTTCTCACAGGATGAGGTTGTGCATGTTGGATTCGTCTAGATATGTATGCATTTTTTAATTGGTTTTTTTCCCCCCTCACTCATGATATCCCTGTGGCTTATACTCAGTGTAATGATATGATGCCTTCACAGGTACCGTCTGAGATGTGATGGGCATTGGCAAAGTATACTGCCAGCTAGTCTCTTATGAAGCAGTCTCTTATGAAGCATTACCTTTTCCTCTTGGGAAAAAGTAGTTTTGAAGATGTGTTACAATTTCTGGAGTCCCAAGCGCTTCATACATTTTGGTTTCTAGCAGGTGATATTTGCGCTTGAGTGGCTCAGGTTTTGGATGGCATAGTAGAGATGATTTGTATTTTGGATGAGCACTCTTTTAAAGTACTGTCATCTTTGGTGACACTCTCTGCACTGTTCGGGGCCATGCAGAGATTTGCTTGTCTTAGGATGACTTTAGGAGCCTCAGCATTGCTGAGCTCTGTGTGTTCCTTGTTTTAATGGGCAACCTTTCTTGAATTGTAACTGAAAGACATAAATACAGACTGGATTTTTGAGAAGATTGTAATAGATTGGCTATCTTATTAGCACTGAGAATGCACTGTTTATCATGAAACTGTCACGTTTTACTTGCAGATTGTCAGGTCTTACACATGTTCTTTACTTGATAAGTTTCAAAGGCACCTTTCTCTTTTTGTCCCCCCATTAAAAAAAAGAAAGGGGAGGGGGGGGGAATTCTAAATTGCAGAGAATGTGCTGCCTCTCCATGTACGCAAGCCTAAGTTCTATCTTTGAATTGTAAACTCGGAAAAACATTGCAGATAGGTTTTTCTGTATATTACCTTCCCTCTTTGTGTGTCACGCAATCTCATGCAGGGTGATTGTGAGAGCCTAATAGCTTTACTCTCTGTTTTTAAGTTAGGGCGACTTGGGAACCCTTCCTGTACACAATTTGTATAAGGGAATTAATTTGTTTCTTGGATTTGAATTGCTATTTAATGTGGTAATTATAGAGCCCATTTAGAACATGAAGGTGTGTAAGGTCAAATAGTAAATCAGAATTACTTAGATGTAAAGTAAGCCAATAAATGTGCTTATGATTACCATGGGAGCACATTTAGTATGGTAGCATGCATTAGTTAAGTTGAATGATGTCAATGCGTGCAAGTATGTTAAATTTACAAAGCATAGCTTCGAGCATGCATAGATGTTTTATCACTTTGGAATTTGCCTTCCATATACTCTAGGGGTTACCTATGCTTCCATATATATTGGAAGCATGTTTTTGTGTATTGCCTTGGCTTTTAATATGAATGTTGCAATGCCATATACTTGAAGGTCTATTCAATGTGCACATTTTCTTTTTGGTCTTGTATTTTGCATTCCCTATCATTGTTAATGTAATGTAGATGCTCTTATAGGAATAAAGTATAAAAATTGTTGTAATCTTGTGTCTCATTGTGCGTTCTATATGACTTTCTCTATGTTCCTAAATTGGTGAGAGACAATGTGGATTTGCCCTGGTAGGAGAAGTGAGACTTGAGATATGTATTTCATCTACATAATGGATATACTACTCTCGCATTTGGTGCAATGATCTCTCTCTCTCTCTCTCTCTCTCTCACACACACACACACACACACACACACACACACACACACACACACACACACACACACGTGCCTGCTAACAAATTTTTTTTATAGTGAACACATACACGCATGCACACATGCAAAAAGTAAATTCATTGATTCAATTATCGCAATGGAATTCTCTCTCTCTCACTCTCTCTCTCTCTCTCTCTCTCACACACACACACACACACACACACACAATTCTTTTTCTTTAAAAAATATTTCATAACTATATTAGTAAATTATTTATGTTTTCTTGTGTGTATTTGACCCATTTGCTTTGTGGTAGTTGATAAGCCTAGTTAATACTCGTCCTTGGTTGGCATATGGACACACACATGCACACACACACACACACACACACACTATTTTTTTCCTTCAAAAAATATTTTATAACTATATTTGTAAATTGCTTATGTTTTCTTGTGTGTATTTGACCCCTTTGCTTTGTGGCAGTTGTTTGTAAATCGCTTATGTTTTCTTGTGTGTGTTTGACCCGTTTGCTTTGTGGCAGTTGATAAGCCTAGTTAATACTCGTCCTTGGTTGGCACAGGGCCAACCACAACAATTTGCAACAATAAGAATTGTCGATCGGAAAAGTAGTTGTGAAGTTGGTGAGAAAGTCCAATTTGTTGTTGTCAAGCCTATGTTGTTCGTCACTGCTAGCTCCATTTCTTAGTATTTTTTGTGGTCATCCTTTTCTTGGGCTAATCCTAATCCTAATCTCATTGCGTGTGGGATCTCAAGTTTGGATGGTTCATCTTTGCTCACATGTGATCTAGCATCTAGTTTCCATCAAATTCCAAGTGCTATGGCATAGGGAGCTCTCATGGAGTGTGTCTATGATAAAGAGGTTGGTATGTCCTTGTCAACACAATGCTCGCAAATGACGCAAGATTCTCTTTCATCCTGTATGTTGAGGTGATTGACACATATGAGCTTAACAAACTCAATGGTCCTTATGTAACAAGTGCCCTCTCTTAGGATCCTAGTCATCCTCTCGTCCTCTCCATGGGATGTGGAGTGCTAGCCAACGACGTCTCACTAAGAGACGTTTGTCTCAATCAATGATGGCTGCTGGTGGAGTTCCCTAACCTTTATTCCCTTAAACCTATATGAGTCAACACAGGCTGCTACTTCGGTGAAAGTAACTATAGAACTCAATGTTGCTTAGGACTCATTTGAGATACAATAAAATGAGAGGGAGAAACCACAAGCTCTTGGTACACCAACATTGTGCATTGTAGTGGAACTTCATTGGTGTTGTCTTCCATTGCCTCATTGTTGTGCAGTAGCAATTGGAGTTCAAGCTTGGAGATGATTATCTTGATCGTGTCTCATCCATTTTCTCTTTACATTTATGGTAGATGGATGTATAGGCCTTCTTAAGCTTTCTCATTTACATGACTTGCGCTTGTTGAGGAATGACTTCAGTGGTATTGGACCATTGGTCCAAGACTTGTGCTTGTGAAGTGTTGGCCTCTTTAGCGGTAGCAAGTTGGTCCTTTAAGATTCTGCAGTCCCTTATAAGCTCTTCAATGCTGAATGTGCATATTGTCAAAGCCTGTTGCATGTCTTTAAGCTTGTCTTGGCAATCCTGGAGCTCTTCTTCTTTGTGGATTAGAGGGAGTCGAGCATGTGCGGAGGTTAAGGAGTTATAAGAGGTTTGTAGGATTGCCATAGCTTGTACTGCTGCTGTCAGCTGTATTTGGCTTTGGTGGAGGTTGGAGGTGACATCCCTCACTGCCTTCTCTTGAGATTTAAAATCTTGGTTCATGCGCACTTCTTCAACCTCCTTTTCATCTATATGCACCCGAAGTGCCCTAACCTCTTTGGCGATTCCCTGGAATCGGTCTTCGATTGTTGCTGCAGTCTGTCTTTCCAATTCTCGTGCATGTTCCTCCTTGGCCAAGCTAGTGAATAGTTTTGACATTTGGAGCATATGGCTAGCTTAATGATGGAGAATGACAGACATTGATGAGGACTGGCGATACTGCTGATACAATTGGTGCCCATGTAGCCATCCTGATGATTCTATAGTACTTGTTGGGTGTTGTTCCAATCGTATTTTAGTCCCTTAGGTACAGTAGTCATATTGTTGATCTGGCACTAGCTCCCCTTATGGCTCATGGACTGGCATGGTGTCGATGGGTGGTGCTAGTAGCAATGTAGCCTTAGGCTTTGGTGTCGATCTTGCCTCAAGCTCTGGCTGTTGTTGTTGTTGGAGATATATTGGTTGAAGTTGTGCATTGAGCTGTAGCATCTCGTGGGGCAATTCCTCAATTCTGACTTCCAGAATAGGCATTTCTTCTGAGGTATCCGCATTTGCTAATGTGATAGTAGGAGAAGTTGGTGGCGGCTCCCATGCTGGTGAGAAGGGAATGGCCAACTCAATAGGTTTCGATAACTGGGGTAGAGTCATTTCTCACTCATGTAGCTCTTTATTGATGATTACAGCCAATAAGTGTGGAATTTTACATTTTTGGCTTGATGAACCATCTAGTTTTTTTGTGAAGAAGATGACTAAGTACCGGATCCAGTCTTGCTTTAGTTTCCTACTCAGCAAAATAAATGTACAGAGTGGAAGGGATCAATTCTTGCCGCACTTAACCCCCAGGATTGTGGATAGGAATTGTGCTGCTTCCTTGAGATTAATGATGGTGTGAAGTAATATGCCAACCCTATGGAACATTGCGCCCTTGGTGAGGAGAGGTTGTACTTCGAGAAATTTAGCATCGGCAGGCCTTGTAGGGTATTTTGCACCTTGTGTTAGGAGTGAGAAGGCCCTTTAAATGACTGTACTATCGAGGATAATGTTGAGTGGGCTCTGATGTACAGTGATGGTGCCGTAGTTGCTAAGCTGTGCATTGCTGGAGTGGTAAGAATGGAGAAAGTCCCTAATGTATGCAGTCATTGTAGGACTGTCCTCCAAGGATTTTAGGCTCTCATACAAACTGCCCAAACCCCTTTGCTCTAAGAAAGATGTTGAGTTGGAGAGAGCATAAGTCGATGTAGGTGGCCACACAAGTTCTAATGACTGGGCCCTGTCAATGGTTGTGTAGGCCGGTGGTGACTGGGGTGGCATTCGTTCTTCTTGTGTTTCCATGTCATGCACAGAATCCTCCTCAGAGCTATTTCTTTGAACCACAAATGCCTGTGGTCACCGTGGTTGAGAGGAGGTAGATGGCTGTGAACTTTGGAGGGGGTCTTGTAGTTGAAGCAATGGGCTCTTTCTGCGCATCCTCTTTAGTGGCGGCATTGTTTCTGAACCTGCATCCACGTTTATATGGTGTACCATTGATTATTAGATTAGTTGGCGTGCATGTATGACATTTGTGTGTGTTTATGAGAGATCTTAATTTCATACATGCTTTGAGAGTGTGGAATGACAGTATGTGGCACAATTATTTATGCAATCGACTATGTGTCTAAGCAAAAGTGTGTGAGTGCACGTGACCTAGTAACTAAGTAGGGACTAGCTATATGCTTTTTTTGTTGTTGTTGGGATTTCATAGGGTAGCTAGGACTCAGAAATCACTTCTAAGCCCTAGGTTGAAATTGGTTGATGCTACCTATATGTGCGAAGATGTACACATGCAAGTGAGTGCTCGCAATACAATCTAATCCTAACTAAGGAAGAATTGGGTTTCCCAAATCTTTAATTTTGTCGGGGATGGCTTGCGTGTTGAAGTAATAGCGCTTCAGTCGGCTCTCGTTCATGGTTGTGTTGAATTGGACTCCATCCAATGTTTCTAGTAGCACAGCTCCGATGGGATTCATCTTTCTGACTCGATAGGGTCCTTAACCTAGATACTTGAGTTTTCCCATGTATACTTTGGCATTGTATACCAAGACTTGGTCACCTTCCTTGATGTCTTTGGCTTTAAAATTTCTATCAAACCATGCCTTTCTTCCGCGTTTTTCTGTTGTCATGGCATGGTAGGCAACTAATCTGGTCTCTGTATGCTTCTCCAATTGATAGAATCTTTCTTTCAAGGATGCATGATCTCCCATACATTCCTATACTTCTATGCGTAGGCTTGGTATTACAAATTCTAGTGGGACCACAGCTTTAAGGTCGTACACCAATTGAAAAGGTGTATTCCCTTTACTGACCTTGAGTGTGGTTTGGTATGCATACAAGGCTGCATTTAGTTTCTCTGCCCAATCAAAATGCTGTGGTTCTACTAACTTGGTGAGGATAATGCATAATATTTTGTTGGTGGATTCGGCCTGTCCATTCCCTTGGGGGTAGTAGGGTGTACGTTTTCTATGGATTACCATAAAGCCCGACAAGAGTTCTTGGATTACCTCATTGACAAAATGTGTTTCTCTATCCGACACAATTTCAATGTGGCATCCAAAACGGGTGATTACATTCTCATATAAGAATCTTGTTATGCTTCTAGCATCTGCCTTTCTGAGTGCTTTAGCTTTAGCCCATTTGGTAAAGTAATCAATGGCCACAATGATGTAGCGTGTTTGTGTTCCCTTTGCTGCTGGAAGGATGGGACCCACATAGTCAATTCCCCATTTTTCAAATGGTTTTTGTGCAACAACTGTTGTTAGGGGATTGAAGTCTTTGTGTTGGGGTTTAGTGGTCTGTTGGCATACATCAGAACCTTTGACATATTCATAGGCATCTGCCCAAAGTGTTGGCCACAATAGCCTACGAGGAGGACTTTTCTTCCTGTGGCTTCCCCTTGGAAGTGTCCTCCTACAATGCCCTCATGAACTTCACTCAGGATTGGCATGATCTCATGAGGCATTACACATCTTCTTAAAACATAGTCCTTGCCCATCTTGTATATTTGTTCGGCAATGAGTTAATAGAGTGCAACTTTTAAAATTAGTTTTCCGGCATCTACAACTTTCATTTCAGCGGGTGGTTGTCCTGCCATTAAGTACCCAATGATATCTGCACACCAATCTGAAACAGCATCTATCTAAAATAGTGTGGCATCTGGCAAGTCATCTTCTACTCCAATTGCTTCTTCTCTTGACTTGACATGAGACATGTGATTAGCAATGCAGTGTTGGGAACCTTTGCGGGCCACTATTTTGAAGTTGAATTCTTGAAGCAAGAGGAGCCATCTATTTATTCTTCTTGTTGTACACGAACGGTTCACAAGTAAAGCAATGCTTGATGGTCGGTATAGAAGACAAAATCATTTGCCAATAGATAGTGCCGAAATTTCTTTATACTATACACCATTGCTAGGGCTTCTCTTTTGGTGGTGGTATAGTTGATCTCTGTATCATTGAGTTGTCGACTGGCGAAGTAGAATGGGTAGTCTTTCTTCTGTTCACCAGGTTGACAAAGCACACTCCCAATTGCATACTTGGACCCATCAGTATGAACATGAAAATCAATATCCCAATTGGGAGATATAAGGATGGGTGTTGTGATTAGGCGCGCCACTTTAAAAGCTCAAAGGCTTGGTTGCACTCTTCTGTCCATAAAAATTTCCCTAATAATTTGTCAAGTCGTCTAGCTATTATGGCATACTGCAAGATAAATCTTTGATAATACCTGGCATGTACCATAAAGACTTGTACACCTTTGGAATTTGTAGGAGGAGGCAATTCCATGATGATTTTAATTTTTTCCATGTTAGTTTGCAATTCCATGTTGAGAAACAATGTGTTCCAAAACAACTCCATGGGTGACCATGAACTGGCATTTTGTTGGATTTAGGGAGATGCCATACTCCCTGCATTTGATTAAAACTGCTTCAAGACATTTGAAGTGGTCTTTTTTCTCGAGAGGATGCACAAATCATCCAAGAACACCTGTAAAAACTTATTTTGAAATGACTTGAAGGTTGTCAACATGACGATTCACGGGAATGTGGCCGGGGCATTACAAAGGCCAAATGGCATGACTCTATAGGCAAAAATACCCCATTCTGTAGCAAATGTTATTTTTAATTGGTCTTTAGGAGTAATTTGCACTTCATTATAGCCACTGAAGCCATCCAGGAAGCTATATATCTCGGAACCTGCCACCTTTTCCAATATTGTTTCTGTTAAGGGTAGGGGATAGTGATTCCTAATTGTGGCGGCATTCACATTCTTTAAGCTTACACATATTCTTAGCTTCTTGTTGCATTTTATCCCAATCAGTGTTCTCTATCTCATAGATGAATCCGGCATCTAAGAGTTTTTCTAGCTCGTCATCATAAACCATGGTGCCATACATAGGATTTGTTTGATAAGGTCCACATGCCTTAGAGTGGGCACCTTCCCTTATAGGTATCGTGTGTACTGCCACATTTGGTGGAATTCCTTTCATCTTCTTGTATGATCATGCTAGGCAATCATCATATTCCATTAGGAGTGCTTTGAGCTTGGTTTCATCTTCTTGTTGAAGCTGTTTCCCAATGAAAACCAAATTTTCTTCCTCCCCTTCAAGGGCAAGGTTTGTTGTTCGAGTTTTTTCCGGTCACTCATAGATTGGAGTTTCTCTAACGCTATCGGTTTCTTGAACTTCATATTCTCTTAGTTGTCTTGGCATTGCTGTGCAGACAGTGCCACTTGTGTGATTCTTAAAGTACTCTGGCACTTCTCGAAGATCATTCTCTGATGGTGCTGAACTAGCCTAAAATGGGCTACGGGTACTGGGTGGCATAGTATCATTAACCAATTTGTTAGGCTCTTGGTGACTTTCTTTTTTAGAAGTCTCTTGATTGCTTTTCATCCGCACATGTGGCTTATACTTTCAAAACTTCTTACATTGGGAACTGTGGGGTATCTTTTCCACTGGTAAGGTGTTCCCAAGTAAGGGTTCATTTGCTGTGCATACTCCTTCCAATCCATCAGGGGACCATTCAAGAGGAGGTGGCTCAGATGTTGAGGGAGTTGGCTTGGAAAGATACAATTCAACGATCCTTGTTTGGACTTGTTCAAATTCATTGAAGTGTTTGCCCTTGGCTTTTCGACGGCGATTTCCTCCAGCTTTCTTGCGGGATCTTCTGCTGTTATTCAACTTTTGGAAGCTTGAAAGCCATTAGGGCATGTAGAATGGCTGTGTCATTGTCAAAGATTTGATCTTCAATTTGAGCATTCTTAGCCTTAGTTTCGAGGTCCTAACGAAAATCTGAGTCATTATTGGTATGGGCACCTTCTTCAGGTTCATTATTCCACTCGAGGTCAGCCATAAAGAATGGCATCTCTAGATCGATTGGTTCTTCATGTGTGAGTGGAGGATCTACCCACATGACCCTAGCATCTATCTGCGAGAAGATGGGGTCTAACGAATGGCAGTTGTCAATGGTTTTCAATGTTTATATCCAATTATTGACATTGCTTTGTGTATCACCCGCTATCCCATGTTGTTGTAGGGGAGTTGATTTTCTTGACATCATTGTTGAAGAGGTTTCATCCAATGCTCTGGGCACAATTGGTTTTATTGCTCCTATCCCCATATTCACCCTGATTGCATGGTGTCACGATTTTGGATTTTGTCAGTCTATCTGTTCCCAATCATGGAGGACTGATGCTTCGTGTAACCAAGGATGTCCCAGAAAGATATTATAGGATTTCTTAGGGAGATCCAAAATTGTGAATTGAAGGGAAAAGCGTACTCCTATGACTTTTGTTGACATGCCATTCACTATTCCCAATGATTTTTCTCGTGAATCATCGGCAAGGCATATGTTGAAATTAGATTTTTGCATTGGTGGGAGACCCCATTTATCATAGAGCTCCTTGGATAGGACATTTATACTTGCTCCACCATCCACTATGGCTTGGACTTCATTATATGCCTTGTGGATCAAAGGCACAATGATGTTGCATATGTCATCTCTCTCACCCATCCGCACAAGGATATCTTCTATGTCTTCGATAGGTGGAGGGGGATTTGCGAGTTCAATCAGCCTTTGAAACTCTCCCAGAGATTGGGACAATTCCATAATAGGATTCCAATGGGAATTGACACAGGGCAACTTAGAATGCTAGAGAGTGTGGCTCCTTCAAGTTGGCGTGGTGGTACATTATGTTGCAGATTGTGTTGTTGGAACAGAGGCACGAGTACAGTATCAATACTTTGTTGGGCCAAGTCATGGATTGGATCTTGCGCTTGCTTCTCAGCCTCAAATTGAGCTTGTTACTTTTGTACCCATTGTTGAAGTGCCTGAAATCGAGCCTTCTCCACTTCTGCATTTGGGTATGGAGCTTCTTTTATTTCAGACTCGGGAGCTAATGTGGATGAGCTTGGATGCTCATTGCTTGGTGGCGATAGAGGCACTTGTTCTTTCTTGTGAAGAAGTCATCTTGGTTGGATTGGAATATTAGGGTCCTTGGTGGCCTCTTTTTGCTCGCATGTAATTACATTCACACATTGTGATATTACGCTTGCCGGCCCTAGACTTTGATGGTCCATCCCAATAATGCCAATTGGGACGTTAGGCTTAGCCTCAATTTGTTGTGGGACCTTATTTTTCATGGGACAATCCATATAGACATGGACTATGCCACAATCTCTGCAGAGTGGTTGGAAAGTAGCGGGGCTACCACGATGAGGGCACTTTGCGATCCAGTGATTTTCTCCACAACTATATGATATGTGTTGGGTCGAACTTGATTTGCATAGATTGGTATTAAACCTTCTATGCCTTCTTGCACTTGATTGGTGCTCGATATGTGTTGGTACTTGGCTTCATACTTGAATGGCGAGTCCACTTCCTTGGCTTGCAGTTGTTGTATTGGAACTGCCTGAGGAGTTGGATTTGGTGCTCTTGGATATGGTCATGGATTTGGATTCTTGAGTAATTTCAAGACTTGTGTCCGAACGGGAATAGGATTCACCCTCATAGTTGGGGGTGCTTGTGCAAGTGCCAGTTGCTTGTACACTGGTATGGGTGCCAATTGGTATTGTTGAGGTCGAGGCGGGTTGTTGCGCATGTTGAAGATGCGACTTTTCATCATGGCCATTGACTATGCAGATATGGCACCACAACCTTGGCAGTGGATTTGCTTGTGTAGTGATCCCGGCTCTTAAGACCAGGCATTCATTTGTTGTATGATTGGCCATGCAGTGTGGGCACCATACATTTTCTCTAAGTCTGAGGTGGCGGCTGAGATGTGAAGCTTTTGTTCCATGGCCTGCATCATTTCTTCTTTTAGCTTCATGGTCATGGCCTCTAAGCGATCTTCATTAGATGTTTTGGCAGTGGACTTGGATTTTCCCTTTTTAGAGCATTTATCTCATGTACTAGATCTTCCATCATCACTGTTGGTGTCAAAGTTGGTCATGCCATCCTCGATGTCAATGGCTGCTGCATGAGCAACACTGAACGTTTTGGTGAAAGACAAGCCTTACGTGTGGTAAGCTAACATAGTGCATGCATGTGTGAAAAGAATGTGCATCATCATGGTTGGGATAATGAAAGCTTTTTCCTTCATTGGGGATTGAAGCGTTTAGGAGGAGTTTGAGGGTTAGAGGGAGGTTTAGGGTTTAGAAAGAGGTTCCAAGGTTCAGAGAGAGGTTCCAAGGTCCAGAGAGAGGTTCTAGAGTTTAGAAGAGGTGCAAGGGTTAGGAGGATCCAAGGTTTAGGGTAGAGTACATGGTAAACTTGTCTCCCTCGTAGGTCATGGAGGTTAAGGGTTGAGGAACTAAGGGTTTAGGGGGAACATAGGAGTGGGAGAGGAAGAAGATGTAAGTCCATGGGGGGAAAGGAGAGAGGTGAAGGGAGGAGGAGGGAGGAGGAGGAGGAGGAGAAGGGAGGAGGAGGAGGAGGAGGAGGAAGGGGGAGGAGGAGAGGGAGAGGATGGGTTGCAAGGTTGGAGGATAGAGGAGGAGGAGTTGCAAGGTTAGGACATGCTTTTGGACGTGGAGTGCAAGGAATCATGGACACTTGAGATAATTGCTTAGAATACCAAAGTAGAACTCAACACAATGTCCCAAAGAGTGTGGGCTTCATTCCATTATGGGGCATTTATACAAGTTGGAGAGCTTCTCTCTCTGCATGTAGGAATTTTAAGACATTCTCTCTCTACATGTAGAACTTGCATATAGAAGTTGCTTGTAGGAGTTGCAAGTTGCATGTAGGAGTTGCATGTTACATGTAGGAGTTGCATGTAGAGCTCACATGTTGCATGTAGGAGTTGCATGTTGCATGTAGAACTCGTATATAGAACATGCATGTAGGAATCACATGTAGGACTTGCATGTAGAACATGCTTGTAGGAGTTGCAAGTAGAACTTGCATGTTGAGGATTCCTAAGGGAGATTATTCCTAACCTTATATAAGTACAAGCGGAGCTTTACCACTACTCTACACACATTCTGTACTACCTAAGTCCATGTTGGCACCGAGACAACAAACTTCCTGTTCAATAGCATGATCATCAAGAGAAGGTCAATTAGGCTAAACCTGGGCATCAAGAGGAATTGAACTTGCAATTGAGTGATTTGAACCGTATAATTATTGATCTAATCTATACCAGAGTGAAAAAGGGGCATCAATACATCAAAGGCATTCATAGAAGGCAATTTTGACAGCCTAGCCAAGGCAAAGTTGCATCTTCAGCAAAAACATCTTTGTTGATAATAACTTTCCTCATGCTAGGTTGGTACAATTTGTGGCCTAAATTTAGTTTATGAGCTATAGCCAATGAATATGCACTTTATTGCATTGTCCTCCAATTTGTGCTTCAACTGAGAGGGAACATGCACATATGCCGAACATCCAAATCCCCACATGTGTGAAATTATAGGCTTGCAGCTTGTCCATGCTTCATAGGGAGTAGTTGCCATCAATGCCTGGGTGGGTGCTCTATTCAGCACATAGTTAGAACACATGATTGCATCCAAGAAAAACATGTTGGGAAAGGACTTCTTTGTAGGCATACACTTGGCCATTTCCATTTAAGATTTGATTCTTCTTCTTGCAACTCCATTTTGTTGCGAGTATATGGCATTGTGCGGTTATGTATTATGCCTTGGGCTACCAAAAAATAAAAAATGATATGAGGAGGGGATGGAGGTGGATAGTGGGAGGGACTGAGCTCCCCTCCAACCTAGCCTTAGACACCAAATACTGATGGGACTAGTTGCTTGCATGGGGATCTTCATGATGCAAGCCATAGTCACATCATCTTTGTTCCTAAGTCGCTAGCTAAAGAAAGCAAGTTTTGTTTTCCTAGATTTACCAAGAATAGAGAACTCTTCTCTCATTTGAACGCTGTACCTCCCCCTGAACAACAAAATTTTGACGATGGAGAAGAGCAACTCTTTGAGCATAGTGGACAAGGAGCGTAAATAGATGAGAAGAAGGTGTAAAAGCCATAGTCCAGACTCCTGCCCTTGTACTCAGGTGTGGTGCAGGGATTTAAAGGGGGCCTATTTACCCCACCTTTCAAATGAAGTCATTCTAGCTTTATCGGTGGAAGCCAAAGGGGTGAAAGAGATATCCCAGGATGCAAAGTCTTTCATTTCTCCAAGGACCCTCAGAGCGAAGCCTAGGAAATGACAAGTCAAAGCTCTTAGAAGGAGGAGCATACAAGAGAAGTGTTGAGAAGAGTGATCAAACCCGAACAAAGGTTAACATCTCGACGGAAGAGAAAGTGGAGCAAGCCAATGGCTCCTCTGCCAAGAACGGAAGAAACCCCTCCTGAAGCAGGAAGTAAATCTTCAAAAAACAAGGAACAGTTCTCTAGAGCATCAAATGACCATAGAGCAGGTGACTCCATCAACAGAACCAACCCAAGAGGATCCTCCTATGTACTAGGTCGCCCTCAACCACACTAGCTAATGCATGAACATTTCAACAGCCAAGCGAAGACTCTAAGGATGAAGAAGGCTCATTTGCAAAAGGTAAGGTAGGTGCTTTTCTAGATAAGGATAGGCTAAATTAGTCCATCCATAGGTTGTCCATGCATGCACTTATTAGTTTTCTTTTGGGCCCTAGACCACCTGCAACCTTCTTAGAAAATTGGTTCAGAACCGATTGGATAAGAAGAGGACTGGTAGTAACTAGTGTGAGATTATTGAGGAAAGGTTTCTATTTCTTTTTATTTGAGAAAGAAGAAATGGCTTTTAATGCCCTACACCATAGTTTATGGACCATTAGAAATCAACCCTTATATCTTGAATTGGTCTCAGGATTTCAATCCTAATACAAGTTCATCCCAGTCTAGGTAGAGCTCCCTAGTCTTCCCTTTTCTTTGGTAAATCAAGTTGCCAACCTGAAGCCTGAGTTAAGTCATTGGGATAGAAAAGGAGCAGGTCATAAACCCCAGGGGTCATCCGTAGGTGTGTTTGAAACCGGATGTGGATGAAGATTTTCTTGATATTTTAGTCATTGTCACTAGAAATGGGGGTATTTTAGGGGAAGAGCCAATTTCTAATGACAATGACTAAAGTATCTATGTGGTCTTTGAGAGTGCTCTCAACGGAAGCAAGAACGGAAGAAGGAGAGAGAGAGACAGAGAGCCACACAAGTTTGGTGGGTGCAGAACCACCCTAATCTTCTTTTTCATTCATTTATATATGTGTTTGAGTATTGTACATAACTGGGGTTAAGGCACAGTGACCTTTAACCCCCACAACCTCCCACTTAAAGGACAATGTGCCTTTAAGGGAGAACAACCAGTGAGCATACTATCCAATGCCCATCAATACACGACAATACTCAAACCGCTGACTAGGTAGACTCTTCGTCAGCATATCTGCAGGGTTATCATCTGTATGAACCTTGACAAGCTCTATGCGCTTGTCCTCAAGTACCTCCCTGATGAAATGGTACCTGACCTCAATGTGTTTGGTCTTTGCATGAAAGACCGGATTCCGTGCTAGCTGAATAGCACTCATGGAATCACTATGCAATGTCGGTACACCTGTATGAATCCTCAAATCTCCCACTAGCCGATCAAGCCATATAGCCTCCTTGAAACCCTCTGTGGCTGCAACATACTCAGCCTCTGTGGTAGACAAAGCAACGCACTTCTGTGCACGAGACATCCACGACACTGCACCACCTGCAAAGGTGAACACATAACCAGAAGTGGATCTCCTACTATCCACATGCCCTGCATAGTCTGAATCTGTGTACCCAAGTACACGCATGTCTCCTTTACCAAAGCAAATGCACATCTCCTTGGTACCCTTCATGTACCTCATGATGCACTTAACTGCCTCCCAATGCCTCTTTCCTGGATTAGACATATACCGGCTAACAACTCCCACTGCAAATGCAATGTCTGGTCTAGTAGCTATCATAGCATACATAAGACTCCCAATTGCTGATGCATAAGGAACCTTGGCCATCATGGCCCTTTCCTCATCTGATTTGGGACTATCTGTATGACTCAGTTTCACATATGGAGGCAATGGAGTACTCACTGCCTTCCCCCCCTCCATATTGAAACGCTGCAATACTTTTGTAACATACTCTTTTTGTGAAAGCCAAAGGAGTTTCCTACTCCGATCACGCGTGATGCGCATACCAAGAATATGACCTGCAAATCCCAAATCCTTCATATCAAAGGCCTCATGCAACTTGGCCTTTAATGCATCTAGCTCATAAGTATTCTTGCTAGCCAATAGCATATCATCCACATATAGTGCCAGGATTATCAGGCTACTATCCTTAGCCCTTTTAGTGTAGAGGCAGTTATCAATTTCACTCCTTCTAAAACCCTGGGACCGAATGAAAGCATCAAACTTCTGATACCATTCTCTAGGTGCTTGCTTAAGACCATAGAGACTCTTCTTCAGCTTGCAAACTAAATGCTCTTTGCCCTTTTCTTCAAAGCCTTCCGGCTGCACCATGTAGATGTCCTCATGCAAATCCCCATGCAAGAAAGCTGTCTTGACATCCATTTGCATAAGCTCCATATCCTCTGATGCCACTAGTCCAAGCATGCATCTAAGTGTGGTCATCTTCACAACCAGAGAGAATATCTCATCAAAGTCCACACCCTTCTCTTGCTTGAACCCTTTAGCAACCAAACGGGCCTTGTACCTAGGCACATCATCACCTGTGACCTTCATTTTGTAGACCCATTTACATGGCAATGCTTTCTTTCCATGTGGCAAAGAAACCAAGTCCCAAGTCTTATTCTTCATAAGTGAACTCATCTCTGATTGCATAGCATACTCCCACTTGCGTTGATTCTCACGCATCATAGCCTCTCTGTAGCAAGAAGGCTCCCCGCAATCAGTAAGCATCACATAGTCTACCCCTGGAACAAACCTATCAGGCGGTCTAGACACTCTAGATGATCTTCTCAATGGCATTTTAGCTTGCTGTCCCACTTGCATATCAGCCACATTTGGCTCATCATTTCCACCAATAGATGATCCATCATCTACCCTTGATTGTATACCTGTGGGAGTACTTGGTTGTACCATTTCTTGCACATTTGGTGCATGGACAGCTTGCTGCCTATCAACATATGCAGGTGGATTCACATCCTGGAAAGTAATTCTCCTCATTTCCACATCCCTCATGGGTGCCTTATGCATCTTCTTCTCATTGAAGACCACATCATGGCTGCGTATGATCTTCTTTGCTTCTGGATCCCAGAGACGATAGCCCATCTCTCCACTTTCACCATAACCCAGAAAAATGCATTTCCTAGACTTAGGATCTAGCTTCTTTCGAAGCTCTTTTGGCACATGTGCATATGCCTCACACCCAAATATACGCAAATGAGAGTAAGAGGGCTTCTTGCCACTCCATGCCTCTTCAGGAATACCACCATCCAAACTCTTACTAGGTGATCTATTGATCACATGCACTGTGCAGTCTTCATTGCCTCAGCCCAAAAACCACTAGAAAGACTTGCATTGGAAAGCATGCATTGCAACCTTTCTTGAATGGTACAATTCATCTTTTCTGCAACTGGATTTTGCTCTGGAGTACGAGGGGATGTGAGCTCCCTCTTAATCCCACGTGTATCACAGAAATGCTGAAAGTCATGAGAGAGATACTCTCCACCATTGTCAGTCCGTAGGCATTTAAGCATTCTACCTGACTGATTCTCAACCAAGGCCAGCCATTTCTGAAATACCTGGAACACATCACTCTTCCGAGCTATAGCATAAGCCCACACTTTCCTAGTTGCATCATCAATGAATGTCACATAGTATTCAGCCCCGCCTAATGACCGTGTAGGCATGGGACCACATACGTCTGAATGCACCAAATCAAGCATTTCAAACTCTTTCTTTCCCCTTCTTTTATGGGCTGATTTAGTCTGCTTCCCATAGAGACAGTGCTCACAAAATTCAAAATCAGAGAAACTCAAATGCGGTACATAACCCAAACGGCATAAGAGTTTCATTCCATTCTGGCTCATGTGCCCCAACCTGCAATGCCACAAAGAAGTGCTTGGCTGCTCGGTTATTGCAACAACATGATCAAATACCCCTGATACATGTAAGGGATACAAAGTCCCACACTTGGCACCCCTGGCCAAAAGCATAGAGCCCTTCTGAATTTTCCAACTCTGAAAGCCAAAAGTGGTGTGAAAACCAGCATCATCTAGCTGACCCACTGAAATAAGACTCTTGGTCAGCTTAGGCACATGTCTCACATGTTTCAAAACAAATGCAGACCCATTTGCAAAAGAAAACTTTATGTCACCTGCTCCCACTATGTCACATGCATAGTCATTTCCAAGATGCACACAACCTGTCTTTCCACTATCATAAGTGGAGAACCATTCCCTATGGGGAGTAACATGGAATGAAGCACCAGAATCCAAAATCCAATCCTGGGAATATGCATCATCTGAAGTGGTAAGCAACTCTGTGTCCTCCCTTGGACTCTCTTCCTTTTGATTTGCACCCCAATTTGCATTCTTTTTCTTATTCTTTTGCTCTCTTTTCAGCCTTGTAGCAATCCTTTTTCATATGGCCCTTCTTGCCACAATGGTAACACTCAATGTTCCGTGCCCTCGATTTGCTACAAGACTTCCCTCTTTCTTGGGACTTCCCCCTGAACTGTGATCTGCCCCTTTGCACATTTAAGGCTGCATCCTGCTTGTTGCCATCCATAGACTTCCGTCTAATCTCCTCGGCCAACAAGCTACCCACAACATCATCAAATTTCAGTACTCCACTAGGTGCAGAGTTACTAACAGCTGTACGAAAGGTATCCCATGAGGATGGCAATGAACATAAGAGAAATATTGCCTTAGTCTCCGCATCAAAATTCATTTTCTGAGCCTGAAGCTGGCTGAAAATAATATTGAATTCATTCAAATGAGAAGCAATGGAGACCCCTTCCTTCATCTGCAGCTCAAACAACCTCTTCATGAGGTAAACTTTATTAGAGGTAGTTTCCTTCTCATAAGTGGCACACAGTTTCTTCCACAAATCTTCCGTAGTCTGCTCATTTACTACTGTGAAATAAACTGACTCTGCAAGATGAAGTCTAATAGTAGACTTTGCTAATGCATCCAACTCATTCCAATCATCCTCAGACATATTTGCAGGCTTAGCTTCAATCCCTGCCAAGGGTTTAATCTGCTTCTTTTGAATAAGCACATCCCTTATCTGTTCTTTCCACAAAGAAAAGTTTGTCCCATCAAACTTTTTAATGCTGAAAAACTCCTTTTCAGGCATGGAAGAGGATGCCATGATGCAAATAAAGCAAAATCCCAAATGCTAGTGCCTGCAAGAGAGAATCACACCAAATACCAGGTGCACCCAAATGTGTATGCCACAATAGAGTGAAATATCACCAAAATTCAAAGCTAAAAGCATCAAAAGCTGCATCTGACTCATGTGCATATACTATGCATCCATATGAGCAAATCTGGCCCAAAAGAAAATGCCAATAAGTGCCAAATGACTCAAGCATAAACACTGTCCACTGGCATATGCATCAATAATGTCTCATCCAAGAGAGCATAGCACTATCAGTGCATCACCTGCAATGTGTCAAAGCTGTCTCTCAGCATAAAATAGCATCCATGTGCAAAGCGTCCATAAAAAATAGCATCCCACAAGGCAATTTGGGCCTATCAGTGCATCCAACAAGGACCGCAATGCATCCAAATGGCCTATAAATCATCCACTGCAACCCAATGCATACCACGAATGAGCGCACACTGCTCAAACTGCAACCAGAGTGATCTGCATAAGGTATGCTCAAGAAATCATAGTCCCACGGTAATGAGCGCTACTGAAAATAGAACCTGAGATGCTTCAAAACATGGGCGCCATTGCATAATCGGACTCAGCAAGAAAATCTGCAAATATCTCTCTTCTGCCAGAACTCCAAAATCCCAACCGATGAATGAGAAATGGGAGTCAACACTTATCCACTGCCATGTGGCATAAATCTAAGGTTTCAAAACCTTAGCATGAAAAATGCATAACAGAGAGACGAAATCGAATACACAGAGATTTATAACTCTGAAAATCCTCCACCGAATCACGCAAGAACTGATAGGTAGGGGTTTTTGGGCATCCGGAACGCAATGGGACAGACGGTTTTGGAAACCGTGGCCTCAATCACTGGGTCCAACACACGGACTGAAAAACGTTTTTGGAAACAGAGCTATCTGTAAACGCCACCGGAGTGCGAATGATGAGCAACATAGAAGTTTTAGGACCTCCTGAGTCCACCGGAACTGACAGATCTGCAAATGGTTGCTCCAAACTTGAGTTCCAACACCCGGGCAAAAAACGCAGGAATTGACACAGTGAGTCAGAAATCCACTGAAATGATCTCAGATTCAAGAATGAAGGTGTTTCCAAGCTCTTGAAGTAATGTGGACACCAAAAGCAAGCAATAGTTGCCTCCACAAGTCAATACGGAGTCTCTGTCATCGAACGGAACAGGGAAAAGCTCAAAAAACGACTTTTTCTTTGAAAGCTCTTAATAGGCTCTCAAAACCACTTCGTAAAGCCAAAGTGACTTTTCCAAAGGTTCCTACAAGGTCTCTGCACACTCGGATGCAAGTAAAGTCACCCACAAAGCTTCCCACAAAGCTTCTCCTTCCTCCCACAGAGCTGCTGAGCTTCCAAGCATTCACGCACGCTCAGCTAGATCACCCGAGCTCTGATACCAGTTGAGAGTGCTCTCAACGGAAGCAAGAACGGAAGAAGGAGAGAGAGAGACAGAGAGCCACACAAGTTTGGTGGGTGCAGAACCACCCTAATCTTCTTTTTCATTCATTTATATATGTGTTTGAGTATTGTACATAACTGGGGTTAAGGCACAGTGACCTTTAACCCCCACAGTCTTTCTTCCCACATGGTGAAAAATTTTCCACATTTGCTGAATTGCTAAGCACTACACACAGTGTAGATGTAGATGTGCTAGAGGCACGACAACTATGCAGAGTCACAAGGAAAAAAATGGTTTCCAGACTAGATCAAGCCCAGCTATAAATTGACCTCTCTTCAAGAACTAAAAGAAGCTGTCTTTGCCATGGCAAAAGATAAGACACCAGGTGAAGAGGGACTCTCTGTTGAATTCTATAAATTTTTTTGGGACACTATTGGACCATGTCTTCTTAAGCTTTGGCAAGAATGCATTAAACTAGGTAGTCTACTAGACCACTTAAATGGAGGCGTGATAAAGCTTATTCCAAAGGAAGGACAAAAATCAGAGCTAAAGAATTGGAGACCACTCACTATGTTGAATTGCAGCTATAAGATCTTTGCAAAAGCCTTGGCTCTCAGACTCAAACATAAGATGGACAAATGGAGTCTCCCAGAGCAAAAGGGTTTCATTAAGGGCTCACACATTTATTGGAGGCTATCATAAGCTTATGGAAGGGTTGTACACACACTAACGAAACAGGTCAAGATGTTTGCTTCATTAAACTTGATTTTGATAAAGCATACGATAGACTCAACTGGGACTTCCTAATACAAACTATTCAAGATTTGGGTATTGGTCCGAAATTTACCTCTTATGCAAAGCTTCTTCTCACTAATGCATTAGATAAGCTTTGCATTAATAGGGAAATGTCTCAACCTTTTCCTTTAAAGCGCCCTAACAAACAAGGATGCCTTTGGATCATCTATTTGTATGCTATTGCTGCCGACTACCTGGGACCCCTCAATTCATAGATAATGCTTTAAAATGTGTAGACATCTTCTGAAAAAGGATGTAAACAAATTCCTCAGGGACAAATTTTTAGACTATTGGGTATCCCCATGGGCTTTAAAGTCACTATGAAAGCTAGGTGGGACTAGTTCTTGAAAAGATTCAAGGAGAAACTTGACAAATGGAGGAATTTTTAGGCTAATTGAGCTCGGAGAAGGGTGGTCTTGAACCACTTTATTTATCCTATCTCTATTTTTTACATCTCCTACTAGTGCCCTTGTCTCCTAGGACTTGAGAAATTTATTAGACTCTGTAGATCCTTCTTGTGGGGGGGCAATGACACCAAGAGAAGAATCTCCAAAGTCAAATGTGCATTTTGCACAAGACCTAAGAGTGACTAGGGGTTATTAACATCCAGCAAGCCTCCTACAATTTGGTAGCTTCTTGGATTCTTAAAGTAGTTATTAATCCTAATAGAGGCTAGGCCAACCTCTTACTCAAGAATTTTGAATTTGTCAGACCCGTCAGAGCTCCCAAATGGAGGAATCACCCAATGCTATTAGCCATCTTTAACCTTGAACCTTGCTCAAGTAAAGGGACTCAACTCTGGAGATTGCTATGGGCTACCTTTGAATAGATCAAAGGATGTCTCTTATTTTCTGGGAAAGGCTCCTTCATGGGATTAGAGTCTATTTGGGTCTCTACCATCTTCAAAATAGTCCCTTAAATGATGATGAGCTAAAAGGCTTGGCACCTCTTTAAGAAAGGACTTCACGCATGGGACCAATTGTGGGACAAGAAAAATGTTAGAAGGAAAGATTGGAAATCAATCAAAAGAGAGTTCAGACTTTCAAACCAAGAATAATCTTTGATCTTGGACAGACTTGAAATCTAGGAGGGTGACATTGTATAGAAAGGGGGCAGAGTTTTAATCTTTGATAGAGAATTCAGTTGGATAGGGGCCTCATACCTCCTACCTATCCCTACACCATCAGATAACATAGACAAGCTTTATCCAATCTTAAAAAATAGATGGAAGTTGTCTGACAACCCTTTCAAATGGGGCACTAGATTTGGTTTGCTGAGGGATAAGAAGATCCCTAAAAAGATGTCCACCCTCCTATGGATCATTATGCATAAAGGTGTGTGGACAAACTGCAGAAGTTCTAGGATAGGAAAGGGTGATGGTACCTGCAAGAAGTGCCCAGACAAACAAGAGGATATTTTTTATGTGTTCATCTCATGCCTTGTTGCAACAAGAGTCTAGAAGTTTGTGCAAATGCAACGAGGAGAACCCATCAATTGGAAGGCCATTCTTTTTTGTGATGCTTTGAAGACTCCTTATGCCACTTGGACCTAGATTAGAGCACATGCACTCTGGCACATTTGGATTTCTAGGAATGCTTATCAATTTAACAAAGAAGTCACTAATGCAACTCTGCTTTTCTCTCATTGGTGTTATAGTTATGTTGTCTAGCTACTACTTCTTTTGCATCAGGCTAATTTATTACTTGATCGAAACATACATAATTATAATGAAGAAATATGTCAACTCAACTTTGATGTTCAGAGCACCACCAACTTTTGTCCACTGTGAAGCCACTCATCAGGACCTATAAAACAAGTGCTGCCTTCTCTCTTCCCTATCAAAGAGGAACCTATGGAGTGATGAGATCCTCTTTGCTCTATCAAGAATGAACCTGTGGAGTTTTCTGCCACAAGCAGGCATCTATAGCAACTTTTCAGCCCTACCTCCTATTAGGGGTTTCTTTTGTTCTCAACCTAATACACCTCCTTGGAGGGAATTTTGTTTGTGAATGACAAGATTTTGATTGTACATATGTTTTGAAGTTAATATAATATCCTTTCCATTTCCAAAAATAAATAAAATAAAAAACTTCACTAGACATGTACTCACCCCCCCTTGTTAGTGGTAAGAAAATTCTCGAAACAAGCAAAGACATTGGACTTGGATTTCAAAGTGTAAAACCCAAGTGTGCCTAGTAAAGTCATCCACAAAAATGAAAGTAAGAACATCCTCCAAGAATTGTGGTTCACATCAATGCACATACATCACTACGAACCAAGTGCAACATCCAAGATGCACCAATAGTCCCACCCTTGGCAAGGAAAACCTATGCATCTTCCCCAGCATTAAGCCCTTATAGATGTACTTTGATAGTGAATTTCTGGAAGGTCTACGACCATGTCTTGTACTTCCGTAGTTGAGATGTCTAACTTTCTCAACCATAGGTGTGTATTAGAGATAATAGATTTAGCTACTATAATTGCCTCAATAACAACCCCTTGGGCATAGGAATAAAGATGATACAGCCCTCTGGTGAGTGTTCTAGTAAGTAATATGATTTTATCATATCAAAAGCCATACATGGAACAACACTAACCATTAAAACGACTCAATAGCCATGTCTAGATATAGTTGAAATAGAAAGCATATTTTTCTTTATATGTAGAACATACAAACTTCCAAAATCTTGGCTGCATATCCCAAGAATGAAAGTGTCCTCCACTTGACCAATCACTATACCCACCTTTGGTGCATCATGAAAGGATTGAAAAAGCTTCTTGCGGAGGTGGTTTGCTTAGAAGCACGACTATCAAAGTACCAATCAAACATTGAATCAGCCACACATAAAGATGCATCAACCTTAGAATGATTGTAGTGGCATGTGACAACAAATCCCCACTCCTCATTAACAATATTTGCTACCTCATGGCTGTGCTCACTTGTAGGTAGGAGCATTTGTAACCACAATTCCTTGCTATTGCTTCTTTTTCTCCAAAGTAATTCCCTTTAGACATTTTGAAATTTCACATCTTAACTCCCTGCAAGAGTTGCATCTCTTTTTCTTTTTGCCATCACCCTGGCTAGATGAAGATGAGGCACTAGCACTAGGCTTATGCGTGCTGAAATAGTTTCCCTGCTTTCCTTTGCCTTTGTGATCTGCGGGGGGAAAAGGCTTGATCAACATTGATGGAGGTAGCCCTGTTTGCACAACTCTTCTCCTCTTGCAAAAGCAAAGTGACAAGGTGATCAAAGGTGTAGTGGTTGGGGTTTCCCATGGCCATTAACCTCAATGTCATAGTGAAGCCCTGATAAGAATTATAATGCCACTCAATGTCATATTGAAGCCCTGATAAGAATCAGAATGCCACTCAACGTAGTGGAAACAACCTCAGGATCTAGCACAATGTCATCAATGTTTATGAGGTGCTCTTTATAGTCCTTGATTTTGGTCAAGTAGGCATCCATTTCAACTTAACACCATCTAACTTCTTGTGTAAAAAGGTGACTTTGCCCACATTCTTGATCCAATAAAGGGATCCCATGTAGCTTTTGCTATCTTGCAAGAATGAATATGGGGGATAGTAAACTTCTTATTGACAAGGCAATCAAGGCATGCGGTGTATGCATATCTCCCATCCCATTGGATCTGACCTGAGTAGGAGGCACTGTGGTAGCATGGTAGATGATCAATGTAGCAATGGTACCACCACTCAAGGTAGTAGGTGTAGTGGCAGTGGCAACCAAAAGATTCCATAGAATGAATGACCACATGGGATAATTATCGATATAAAGCTTATTCTAAGTTGAAATAATTGCAACCAAATCATTTCTTGCCATTGCAATATCCCCAAATAAATAAATGTGCTCTGCACAAATAAAACTGCAAGCCTAAGGCTATCGATACAAATGAGTGTGCTACCCACGCAAATATGACTGCAATGTTTGCAAAAGCCTCAAGGCTACCAATAAAAATGAGCATGCTTCCCTAAATAATATGATTGCAATGTCTGCAAATGTGACTTCCCCTAATGTAGCCAAATGCACAAATTTGCCCATAAAGCCTACTTGCAAAAGATTGGCCTACAAAAGGCTAGCGGTAAAGGTTTGTCCTACAGAACTCTCTCATTCAAAACTCTATCCAACTACTAATTCAAGGGCAAATACATGATCAAATGTATTTAAAAATGAAGTCCCTAATCCAAGAGGGCTAATGCACAACAACAATAGCACAAGCCTCTGATGTGTCCCAAAAAATTTAGGGGAAGTTAGGGCAACAAATGACAAGACAAGTGCCAAATTTTGAGTCACGGATAATGCATGAATGTGCAAATATCCTAAAATCCTCAAATGTTGATAGATATAGCAGTCCCAAATTTATTAGAGTTGTCTAAAACATGCCAATGCAAGTTGCAAATTGCAAATGGGAGTTGAACTGCAAGTGAACTAGAATTGCAATAGGACTCAACCTACAAATTTTGAGTCACCAAATTTTGTAAGATGTAGATTGCAAATGGGAGTTGAACTAGAATTGCAATAGGATTGAGTGTGCAATCTGCTATCAAAATATATGACGTATAGATTACTTGTCTGAAAACTATATGGACGACCAACTGTGTACGAACTGGAGTAGGTGCTGAACGATACAAAGTGACAAATGTTGGAAAACTATGTCTGTACAATCGTACATATACTATATAAATCGCCGTACATGTGTACAAACAAGAGTGCAAATATTTATATACAAGTTCCAGGTAGTAACATGATCTGTATGGGCAGTTTTCTAGTAGGTATCGAAAGTTTTGATTGTGTTTGCTAGCAAATGCTGTAGCAAATGCAACTAAAATAGGTCACAATTGTATGACAGATGAGATAGATGAAAATGGTGGCATACATCTAGGCGTTTCCTGTGGACTTATTATATTCCCTCAGAATCTCAAAATTTTCCCAATCCACTAAGGGGTAAATCACAAATTCTCTCCCTTTGATGCCATACTATTTCAGCTTGTAGCTTAGGGGCCAAGTAGGTCTTCAATCTCCCATTTTTAAAAAATATTCCAATAAATATCTTTGAAAGTCTTGATGCTCATTTGTCACAATAGCTGTTTTCATGCTTTTGCTCTTATTTGTCCGCTTCACTTTGCATGGGGATTGGTAATGGCTTTCCATGCTATGCTTGGGCTTCAAAATGATGCTTCGGTGCCATACCTTTGCCTTATCTTCTTCGAAAGCAAAACTATTGGTGAAGTAGTAAGTGGGATATTAACATGAAAGAGGCATTGGGTATTTACAAGGTTAATGACATGCATATCAAGGGCCTTGCATGCATAGGTAGTATTTATTGCCTCATGATAAATCATCAAGTGACTTGAGAGTACAAGGGCACTTTATGTGCTCACTTTTGTGGGCTATCTAGGTATGAGGATGCACATTGTAATTGTATCATCAACTATAATTGGTGTGTGATTGGAAATGAGCATTAATGTGGCCATAACTTGAATACAATATTTGAATATGCTAGATTGACTAGCTTAGTGGGTAGCTTCTCTCATTGGAGTTAGTTGAGTTGTAGAGACTGCCTCTATTTCACCAAGTTTGTAGTTTGTAGCCACACTTAAACTTGATGTCATGAATTCTATTCGCACCACTGCTTGCAAGAACAAAATTGGTGTGAGGTAATTTCTAGATTAGAAGGCATTCAGTGGGCCCACAATGTGGTATGAAGTTTAAAATCCCAAGTGTTGAATGCTCAAGATCTTATTTATTGACTTGCCCTTTCCATTGCATCAAGTATAGCACGTAGTAGCTATTGTATGCATGATCAAAAAGCTTACAAGGTGTTCATGAATGAGTGCCTTGGCTAATCACAAACATGATGGGGCATTTAAATTGATAGAACAAGAACAAAGATGTAGTCTGTTGAGCTACATTGCCTTGGAGTACTTTGGTCACTCATAAACATGATGAGATAGGTACTATTCTCAAATAAAAATTAACTTATAGTCCAAGCTAAATTGTCTTGGAGTGCTTTGGAGTTGGCACATTTCATGGCATGATCAATTGTAACAATGAGATACTTATTTGAGTTGCTTAGATAACTCCCTTGAATCAATCCCCATCTTTAGAGATCCTTCCATGCTTGACTTGGGTGTAGGGGCATACATTTTCACTTGGAAGGTATCAACTCAAATCAAAAGTGCCCTCTTGCCAGACTTGGTGAGGGTCTTCCAAGACCAACACCCTCCCTCCCTCCCCCCCCCCCCCCCCTCTCTCTCTCTCTCTCTCTCTCTCTCTCTCTCTCTCTCTCTCTCTCTCTCTCTCTCTCTCTCTCTCTCTCTCTCTCTCATCTGATCTGAGGAGCTCCTAGCTGAGCCACACACCCTAGCTAACCTTGAACCCTAGCATTGCGCACAATAGCAACTTGCTCTGGAACTCCTAGCTCGAAGGAACCATAGCTATTGTGCACAATGGCAACTCATTCTAGAACCCCACAACAACGCATTAGCTCGAAAGTGCATGTAGGAAGCGAACAACAGGTTGCTCGCTAAAAGTATGTTGCTTAGCTCGAAGGTGCATAGTTGAAGCTACTAGATCATTACAACATGAAGCATTGCTAGTGTATGCTCCAATAGCTGGCTCTAGGTTGCAATACCCCTCCATTGTTGGTCGTTTGTGCTGCAACCGCCTCGTTTTGATTGGATTTAGTCACCCTTTTGTTGATTTACACTCCAACAACCACCGCCATTGTTGGCCGTTCATGCTCCAATAGCTCATTTTGATTGGCTCTAGTTGATCACGATTCAAATAGTGCTAGGAGACTACTTGCAGCCCACTCTTAGGGACCTGCTGCATCATACACAATTGGATTCATTCCTTTTAATAGGCAAAAAGATTAAGTCACAAAATTTCATCTGCTGTCAACAAAACTTGATAGAAACAAACGTGGCATTTTTTATGAAATTATACAGCATTGATTTTTTTTGTTTTGGTTCTTTTAACAACTCAATATAACCAAGGCTAAGGTCAATTCTTTTCGACAAGCTGTGAGGTTTAGACATCTTGTCATATAATACATTTGTCTTGATGCTCATTTGACATAATAGCTGTTTCATGCTTTTGCTCTTATTTGCACGCTTCACTTTGCATGGGGATTGGTGATGGCTTTCCATGCTATGCTTGGGCTTCAAAATGATGCTTAGGTGCCATACCTTTGCCTTATCTTCTTCGAAAGCAAAACTATTGCTGAAGTAGTAAGTGGGATATTAACATGAAAGAGGCATTGGGTATTTACAAGGTTAATGACATGCATATCAAGGGCCTTGCATGCATAGGTAGTATTTATTGCCTCATGATAAATCATCAAGTGACTTGAGAGTACAAGGGCACTTTATGTGCTCACTTTTGTGGGCTATCTAGGTATGAGGATGCACATTGTAATTGTATCATCAACTATAATTGTTGTGTAATTGGAAATGAGCATTAATGTGGCCACAACTTGAATACAATATTTGAATATGCTAGATTGACTAGCTTAGTGGGTAGCTTCTCTCATTGGAGTTAGTTGAGTTGTAGAGACTGCCTCTATTTCACCAAGTTTGTAGTTTGTAGCCACACTTAAACTTGATGTCATGAATTCTATTCGCACCACTGCTTGCAAGAACAAAATTGGTGTGAGGTAATTTCTAGATTAGAAGGCATTCAGTGGGCCCACAATGTGGTATGAAGTTTAAAATCCCAAGTGTTGAATGCTCAAGATCTTATTTATTGACTTGCCCTTTCCATTGCATCAAGTATAGCACGTAGTAGCTATTGTATGCATGATCCAAAAGCTTACAAGGTGTTCATGAATGAGTGCCTTGGCTAATCACAAACATGATGGGGCATTTAAATTGATAGAACAAGAACAAAGCTGTAGTCTGTTGAGCTACATTGCCTTGGAGTACTTTGGTCACTCATAAACATGATGAGATAGGTACTATTCTCAAACAAAAATTAACTTGTAGTCCCAGCTAAATTGTCTTGGAGTGCTTTGGCGTTGGCACATTTCATGGCATGATCAATTGTAACAATGAGATACTTATTTGAGTTGCTTAGATGACTCCCTTGAATCAATCCATGAAGTCGGGCCCCATCTTTAGAGATCCTTCCATGCCTGACTTGGGTGTAGGGGCATACGGTTTTACTTGGAAGGTATTAACTCAGATCAAAAGTGCCCTCTTGCAACACCTGGTGAGGGTCTTCCAAGACCAATACCCTCCCTCCCTCCCCCCCTTTCTCTCTCTCTCTCTCTCTCTCTCTCTCTCTCTCTCTCTCTTATTTGATCTGAGTTGAGCTCCTAGCTGAGTCACACACCCTAGCTGACCTTGAACCCTAGCGTTGCGCACAATAGCAACTTGCTCTGGAACTCCTAGCTCGAAGGAACCATAGCTATCGTGCACAATGGTAACTCATTCTAGAACCCCACAACAACGCATTAGCTCGAAGGTGCATGTAGGAAGCGAACAACATGTTGCTAGCTAAAAGTATGTTGCTTAGCTCGAAGGTGCATAGTTGAAGCTACTAGATCATTACAACATGAAGCATTGCTAGTGTATGCTCCAATAGTTGGCTCTAGGTTGCAATACCCCTCCATTGTTGGTCGTTTGTGCTCCAACACCCTCGTTTCGATTGGATTTAGTCACCCTTTTGTTGATTTACACTCCAACAGCCGCTGTCATTGTGGGCCGCGTCCATGCTCCAATAGATGATTTTGATTGGCTTTGGTTGATCACGATTCAAACAGTGCTAGGACGCTGCTTGTAGCCCACTCTTACAGACCTGCTGCAACATACACAATTAGATTCATTCCTTTTAAGAGGCAAAAAGATTAAGTGACAAAATTTCATCTTCTGTCAACAAAACTTGACAGAAACAAACGTGGCATTTTTGATAAAATTATACAACATTGATTTTTTTTGTTTTGGTTCTTTTAACAACTCAATATAACCAAGGCACAAGTCAATTCTTTTTCAATTAGACTTGTAAGGGCACACAAGCTAACATGCCTTGGTCTTGCAAGTTGACATTTGTTGCAATTCAACAAGACTTGTTGGAGCACACATGTTTTGGTCTTATAAACTAAAAAAATTATAAAAGAAGATGGCTAGAATTTTCCCCAAAAATGTCAAGGGTCTCTCTTCCATAACCCAAAAGGCATCATTCGAGACTCTTAAGCTCCACATGTAGTTATAGAGGATATTGTTTATTGATCTTCCTCAACCAGTGGCACCTGGTTGTATCTGCTATGACCATGGCTACTCTATCCCATTATCTTGCACCCCAAATGTAACCAAAAATCGTGGATTCGAACTACCACTAGAGGTCAAACAAGCACTCGCACCCATCTTTAACCTATTAACCACAGGCAGGAGGGGAAAAAAAAGGGACACGTGGCAACTTAGAGAACAAGAGCTTGCCACGTGTCACAAAGAAGGAGCTTCTAGATGGAGGCTTTGAGAGTTGTAAGGAGATGGAAAGGCAGAAGGTAGGCTTTAAGTGGTGAGGAGGTGGAAAGACAAGCGGCAACTTTGGGAGGAAGCAGGATATGGAAGGTTGAGGGAATGAAGGGAGGAGATGGAAGGTCTCACAGCCTTAGGTTAAGACTTAGCCAGAATTTCAAAAGCCAATCCAAGTTTCTGACGATCGACAGCACGCATCACGATGAAATAAAATCTTGAAGAGGATACCGATCAATGCATGTGCCAAAAGGAGTCTTGAGTGTTTAAAATATGCATTTGTTTCGGTGTTGATCATTTTTGAATTAATTTTTGCTTGATCCATTTCCTTGATTCTAGCAAAGCAGACAAATGAGAGCTCCATTGGATCTAAACAAAGGAAGCAAATTGGATTCTTGAATCTAGCGTTGACGAAAGAAGCTCGCACAAAGTCATTCAAGGTCTAAGAGAGGATGAGGCCTACCTTGTGGCATTTAATTTATAAACCACCATTGCTAGATTACTGGAAACTTTCCCACTAAACTAATAGTATAATATGTAGAAGAATAGAGTTGCACTATAGAAGGAGCTGAGGGGAGTGTTCATATGCGTGCTTTTGCATAGAAATGCGCTCCCCCTGATGTTGACATGATGGTCCTCTTCAAATGCACAAAGTGGATCCCTTGCAGAATCTTGCATTACTCCTAAGCCAAATCTTGCATTACTCTTAAGCCACAGCCAGTTATGAGACGATTCACATAAGAAACCGATCGAACGATGGGAGTGTGACTCCTTGAGGCAAATGCTTTCTAGTGGCTAGCTGAGGGAACATCCCCCTTGAGATAGGGAGTGGTTGAGGAGTGGCCATGTATCTCTGCCCATGTATTTCTACTTGCTAGCTAAGGGAACATCCACCTTGAGATGAGGAGAGGCCACGTATGCTGCCCATGTATTTCTGGTGGAGGATGGCCATGTATCTGTGCTAGTGCAAAGCACTGGTTCATCAGCACTCGTACTGAATGGGAGACGCGTGAATGGCGAGCCACGTAGGCGAAATGGGCACCGGGTGTGGAAACAAGCCGATGGTCAAATTGTCTTGTTTTGTTTTGTTTTGAGAGCTGGTCAAATTGTGTGATGTTGTGGGCTAGAAATTTGCAAAGGTAAGGAAGGTCAAAGGGGCCGATAACTGCGAGGTTAGAGGCACAGAATTTGCAGCTACAAGCAAGACATGAGGGGGGCATCAAACGATTCTTCATTGTGGCTCAAGGCTATGGCTATGGCTGTGGCTGTGGCTGTGGAACTTGCCCCTCCAAAGTCAGGCAATGATCAACTTTAGTTTATGGAAGCACCCATATGGAAATCTGATATCAACAGTTTGAATTTCACTGTCGAGCAGCAGATTTGTTGGTCATCTGGGCAAGAAATTAGTTCGGTCTTCAAAGGCCCTGCATCGTCTCACTGAAATCTAGCCTTCTCTGTCTTCTTTCAGATGTATTCACATCCAGAACCCATTTTGTATCATCACAACACTACCCTTGGAATTTGGAAAGGCCGTAAAATTATATGGCGTCGCCTGTCTTCATATTTAGGTAAGAATATTTAAGCAACTTGGTCCTTCTTTTGCTGGGTATAAGCAATCAGGTTCGGCGATATCGGCGTCCTCCGTCTTATCGGGTTTGTTTTCTGATCTTTAGATAAAAACGATGAATCGATTTCCGTCTGGATGCACGTTGATAAGTGCTTGGGTGTCATTACAATGGAGATTTGTGGTGTGAGAAAGGAGCTTGGTCGTCACCGGTCAGATTGATCCTCAGCTTATGGTTAATGGAGTCCCTAAAGGATAAGAACACCGGGCATTTTCGTTGTGTTATATCGTTATTAACCTACAGCTAATGCATGACATCATTCCTCTAGACCGCATTACAGAGATTTGAAGCATTTGCTTTAGATAGCAGGTTCTATCTGTAATTTTGCCCCTCCGTCATCATGGGAAGTGATAATGACGGCGGCCGAAAGGGAAAATTTTCCAGCACGTGCGAATGGACTCCGGGTGCTGTTTTCTGTCTGTTAAATCGGTACGGAGAGAAATATGCACTAGGCAGGGGATATCTGAGAAACAGAGACTGGGAAGAGGTGGTCGGAACTGTGAATTCCCATCGTGAGGGGCAGAGGCGCCCCAAAACAATGAAGCAATGCAGGGATAAAGTAGACAGTCTGAAGAAGCGTTACAAAGTGGAGAAGAGGAGGATTGTAAGTGTTGGGATAACGTCTAACTCATGGCCTTTCTTTGCAAAACTTGATGAGATCATGACATCTGTACCAAAAACATGCAAGGCATTAGCTTATCCACAGAAGCAAGCAAGGGTAGTAGGCAGTTTTGATGTTGGGCGCAGTGTATCTCCAGGTGAGCAGGACCGTCCTGATAGTTACAATGAGAAGGGAGAAGAGTCGCCTTCCACTGGTGACTCTCCGACAGATAGTGAAACTAGAGAATGCGGACAAGGGGGTTCTTCTGAAAGAAAAGGCAAGACATCACTCAAGGATTCTGATGAAACCTCTGAGGATGACTCGGACACGCCAAGCACTAGTCAGAAGAGAGTCCCAGATACACAGGAATCTATGGATGATGGCAGTTGTGCAAAAAAGGTGGAGCAACTGTCTGAGAGAATGGTCAAGTGGCTTGCAAAGAAGAAACGGCAAATGAGTTCGCAGCCCATGCAAGCTTTGGCTGAGGCAATAATAGGCTTTTCAGATGTCTATGCCAGGATTGAACTCGCGAAAATTGAAATTTACACGAACATGCAGCTTGAAATTGCAAAGCTCGACAGGACAACGAAAAGCAGAAAGAGAAAGTCTGCATATTCTAGCGCATCGGCGGAATCAGAGTCCAGATAAGGCTATTTCTGGGGCAAGAAGACAGCAGTGTAGGTTTTCCTTGACATCTCTGGCAAGCTCAGGTAACCTACCTGAATAGATTAGCAGACGTAAGTATTGAGAGTTTAGGGGATGGCAAAAGAGAGGACTGCATTTTTTACAGGATTTGCTGCTCATTGGGAGGATTATGGACGTGAGAACTTGAGTTGTGCTCTTGAGCATCAGGACAAATCCTTGACCCGTCTGTCAACAAGAAGGTTCATGTCACACGTAAAGGTTTGAGAGCTCATGGATTCCATTTGGGTTATGAGCAATCATGGCCTGTTTTTGATAGTGTAGAAAGCATCTTTATTAGGAGCTGAGGACTGGTGGTAGACTGCACAAGAAGTGCGACAGGCTTTTGAAAAGGTTGCCCAAAGGGAGTTAATTTTTTTGAACGAGAAAAAAAGAAATGTTGCTTTAGCTTGAACATGTAATTATCCTGTTTACCAGGTGGGCTTCATCACTTCGCTCTTTCATCTATGCAGGCACTTTTTGCTGTGCAATTTTGGGCAGCTGCCCTCATTTTTGAAGAGCATCTTTTTCCGAGGATTTAACAGATTGAAGCTGATTATTTATAACCATTTTATGTCGCATTTGGGCCTATGCAGCTGTACTTGTATTAAAGAACTTGTTGAACTTAAGAATGGTTGAGCTAACTTGAAGGGTTTTGATATGAACTTCTCACCAGCCTGCATATCACTTATATCTAGGCTTGTTAAAGTCTATCAATATGGAGGGAGAGTGACTTGCTGAAAAAAGGGTGCAAATTGTCATTTCTGTAGGTGCATGCCCAGGCAGCATCACAAGCCTGTCACTTGTGATACTGAACAAATGTTCAAGTCGTCATTTCTATAGGTGCACGGCCAGGCAGCATCACAAGTCCTCACTTAGGATGCTGCATGCAGTTTTGTACGCTTGACCTCTAGTTTTACTTTTCACACGATCCTCTGCTGCCTCTGCCTTTACTTAGATAAATGGGTTTTACAGCTGTAGCTTTTGTTATTGTTTTCAGGAAATGTTTTTACTGAACTGCAGTTTCCTAGCTGCTGCTAATTAGTTAAAGGCATTATGGGTCTAAGGAGAGGAAGCATGGCACGAACTCTAGCAATAATATAAGCAAATACTGTTTTACTGGATTTGTTAGAAGTGGAAGAGGTCAATCATGAAGCAAAAGGCTCTATTGCAATAGAGGGGAAGGCTTCAGTTGCTAGCGTTATCACAAAGTTGAGATAATTGCTTTGTACCACTCTTTACAAAGGTCAAAGAGGCATCTCTAATATAATGCTTGAAAGACTTAATACAAAACAGTAGCCCCAAAGGTGCTGAGTACTTGATTCCTGCTAGAAGTAAATGCTTAGTTTTCCATAGTACTGTTTCCATCTCTGGAACAACTAGTGGTAGTTCTACATTCTAACAGAAATGAAGCTCAGCTAGAGCAGCTGATGTGTACAGTGGCCCCACTATATTTTTTTGGCTTGCCATATGGCATTGTCATGTCATCTAGGGTCATGAAAATCCAAATAGATTACAGCAGAGGATTAGTGAATACATAGCAGTGTTATGTATGTTGGCTGATTGCTTCAGCGATTTTGGGAGAGTTTTGACGGTAATAAAGTGGTTTTGAAGGAATTCATAAGTGTGAAATAGGGAACTTGATAAAGTTTACAGAAATTATTAATCTTTTTTCCATCATTTTGGATGCACTGTGATCAATTGACTAGATTCCTGTGGATCATTTTGGGTGCACTGTGATCAATTGATCAAAACTATCATTTATTAGTAACTAAATGATCAGTTGTGCCCACAATTTTCGAGAGCTCTGTTAGCATATATGCTATGGGAGTTTCGGGTGATAGACTAGGTGTAGGGCCGGGGCACTTTTTACTCCTGCTAGTGGATGTTTTCCCCCCCAGGCAACAGGGTGTGCTTAGTGAGCACAGCTCTATCTCTTTGTACTTGCATATCTATTGATGTTGACACTTTCTGTCACATCACACTATCCTCTTCGTATTCCTTCTCCTTAGTGTGTTCTGCACTTTTGTCTCCTCTTCCTGCTCCAACAAGTCGTATCAGAGCTTACTCGATTCCACCCTGCCCATGCTTGAGTTAGCTCGAATCCACGTGCCATCTTCTTAGGAAGTTTGCTTGTGTGCTCAGTTCTTTGACATTGATTGCTGAAGACATCCTTGGAGGGATTCCAGGCCACTGTCTCTTTGTCGCTGTGTAGAGTCATATCATTTTTTTGGAGGGTTCGTCCATTTTTTGGGTGTCGCAATCTCCCAGGAAGGAGAATCACCATTTCTGGTGCCTACGTCGCAATTCAAGGTGTGCATTCTGACGAGCGACGGAAGCTATGTCTCACATCCAAGGGGCTCAAACTGCCTTGAATCTCACATTTGCGTCGCAAGAGCCACCACAAACAGCCCATCGACTTCTTTCTGCCCAATGCCATTTTTGATTCGGGGAGAGCTGGTGTGTTGAATCGTTGCCATTCTCTGGCTACGCTGATTTCTTCAACAGCCCATCTTGGAGAAGCCCATCTCTCTTCTGCCAGCCAGTCATGCCTAAAATCAAGAGTTCTTACTTGTTTGCCACTGCCATTTCTTGGAAGATCTGCCTCGAATGTGCCACTGTTTGTTGCTGTGTACAGTCGCCATTCTTGCAGGAATGCAATAGTCCTGACTCCTGCACAGGATGACTTTTGCCCGTCTACATACAAATCGCCGCTATATATAAGGGGATTCTAATCCTCTCGCTTAGACAGTAATTTGCAGTTGTTGTTTCGCTTAAACATATGCTGCTTTCTTGTCTTGAAGACAGGCTAACCAAAAAGATTTTGCTCTATTTGCTGGTGGATTGGGCCCTCGTGCCTCAGGGTATCTTTATTTCAGGTACACAGCCAAGATTTGAGGCAGATTTGGTCACATTGTGGAGTGAGTCGTGACTATTTGCAGGCATAGCTTTGAGGCTGTATTTGGGGCAGAAATTCAGAAGCAATGGCAGATAACGATGTTTTTGGGATGCTTTCTGCTGAGGATAAGTTGGATGGCACCAACTATCCTCTTTGGTCCTATATGATGCGCCATGTGCTGGTGACCAAGGGCCTGTGGGGTATTGTGGATGGCACAGAGTTGTGTCCAGATTCACCATCCACTTCACCTATTGCTGGTTTAGAGGGGGATTCCTCACAAGTTACTCAGGTTTCTAGGGTTCCCACTGCAAAACAGGCCCGTTGGAATGGCCAGGATGCAAATGCTCATGCTTTGATTGCATTGTCGGTGAAGAGGGGTATACTGCCCCATATCAGGTCATGCAAGACAGCAAAAGATGCTTGGGACAGCTTGGCAAGTTTATATCAAGTGCGGAATGAAGTGCTTGTGGCATACTTGAAGAGGCAACTGGAGTCTTTACCCATGCATGAGGGTGACCCCATGGATGAATATCTCATGTAAGTGAAGGGTCTCAGGGAGCAATTGGTACGCCATACCTGACACGTATCAGAATGTTGCCACAACTATCAGGCTCTTGATGAAAGGCAATCTGAATGCCTTTACCTTTGATGAGCTTGTATCTGTCCTCCTGCAGGAGGAGCAGTCAAGGCATAACAGGTCTGTGATGGGTGTAGGTGATAAGGCATTTATTGCAAGCCAGAAAGGCGAAGGTAAGGCTGCATATCAAGGGGGAAACAAGCCTTAAAAAGATGCAGGCCATCAATCTGGCAAAGATACACAGGAGGGTAACAAGCCCAAAAGAAAAGGAAAATGCATCTATTGTAGGAAGCCAGGCCATTATATCAATGAATGCTGCAAGTAGATTGAGAAGGACAAGAAGAAAAATGCAGCTGTGGCAGTAAATGACACTGCTGTGTTTAGGGCAGCAAGGAGTCAGCCAACCTTACACATGCTCCTGATGCCTATGATGAGGAATGGGTATTTACAGCAATGTGTAGTTACAATCCTTCTATCTATGATGCATGCCTTTCTGTGGAAGAGACCAATGTGTGGTACTTTGATAGTGGTGCAAGTAAGCATATTACTTCGCAGAGACACTTGTTTAGCTACTTCAGTGAGGGTTCTCATGGAAGTACAGTTACTTGTGCCAACAACTCCTCATATCCCTGGCAAGGTTGTGCTCACTGGTGTAAATGGTGAGCATTTATTCTTTCTGATGAATTGTAGGTGCCTGGCATTAAGAACTTGCTCTTTGTTTTTCAGCCATTGCCAAAGGAGGCCTCATAGCTAAGGTTATTGATGACAGATGCACTGTTGGGGATGATATTATTGCCTTAGGCACCTTATACCATGGGCTCTACAGGCTGGATAATTATGCAAGTGTTGTGCATGATGCATTGGCAATAACCACAACTTCAGACATGGCAGATGCGGAACTATGGCATGCCTGCTTTGGCCACTTGAATTTCAGAAGTTTGCTGCGTTTGCATAATCATGATATGACCACAAAGTTGCCACAAATACGTGCTCTTACTTGTCATGGTTGCGGGGGGTGTATTTTGGGTAAGATGCAACGGGCCACATTCCCCAAGGATGGATCAATTAGAGCTACTGGCAAATTACAGCTCATACACAGTGATGTGTGCGGTCCCATGAAGACCTTATCCCTCGGAGTATTTTTTTATTTTCTTACCTTCATTGATGACCACTCTCGTTTCACGTGGGTTTATGCACTGGAGAGAGAAGTCGGAGGTATTTACAAAATTCAGATATTACATTTCTCAAGCTGAGAATCATACATTGGAGAAGGCGGACACTCCCCGTACAGATCGAGGGGGGAAGTATATGTCTATGGAGTTTCACAATTTTTTGGCAGAGAGGGGCATTACGCATTAGTGCACAGTACCTTCAGCAAAATGGTGTGGCTGAGAAGAAGAATAGGTCCCTCATGGAAACGGGCAGATGCATGCTGAAGGGAAAAGGTTTGCCAAATAGGTTTTGGATGGAGGCAGTCGTGTGTGCAGCACATGTGCTTAATAGATGCCCCACCAAGTACTCACTCCGTATGAAGCTTGGTACGCCAAGAAGCCCTCTGTGTCTTATCTGGTTGCTTGGCATATGCCTTCGTGCCCGAGCAACATCGTACTAACCTTGATGACAAAGCTTTTAATGCATCTTTGTGGGTTACAGTGCTGAAAGCAAAAGCTACAGGTTGTATCACCCGTTCCAGCAGGAGGATAAATATGAGTAGGGATGTTATCTTTGTTGAGGACTCGACTCAGCCCTTGCTGTCCTGTCCTGAGGTTTACCCATGAAATGTCTTTGAAATGATGCTACCCCAGAAAAGTGCAGTCCCCTTACTCCCCGATAACTACGATAATGTTACTCCTGCTGTTATGCAGTCTGGTACAGCTCGTAATCAGCCTATTATGACTGATTTACTGCCAGCACATATGCCCATGGATGAGGCAGGTGTTGATCAGGCAGTGGACGAGGAAATGACAGCCATCCATGATGCAGTCATCCAAACGGATGCCTAAATGGCTGGTAGATACACTATGGGACAACAAGCTAGAAAATCCTTTACCTACACGGACTTGTGCAAATCCTTGTAATGCCTTTGGTTTGCTCATTGATTATGCTTTTGAAAGCACATGCAGTGAGGTCTCCTTCCTTTGAGGATGCAGAGGAGGCTCCATGTTGGCAGGCAGCAATGCAAAGTGAATATGATTCCATCATGCAGAACAATACTTGTTATTTGGCTGATTTGCCTAAAGGTAAGTGGGCCATAGGCCCAAAGCGGGTCTATAAACCTAAACGGAAAGCTGATGGTATAGTAGACTGTTACAAAGCGCAAAGGGCTATGCTCTTCAGAAAGGCATAGATTTTGAAAAGACCTCTGCTCCCACATCACGCATGACCACTATCAGATGCATGATTGCTATGACTGTCCATCATGGTTGGATTGTTCATCGATTGGATATCAAGACTGCCTTTCTACATGGAGATTTGCAGGAAGAGGTTTATGTGTCACAACCTCGTGGTTTTGTTCAGGCCGGTCTTGAAGATAAGGTGTGTAGGATCAGGAATGCTCTATATGGCCTGAAGTAGGCACCTCGTGCTTGGTATGATAAAGATTCACACTTATCTTATTGCACAGGGCTTTTGCAATAGCCCAACTTAGTGTATTCTCTATATTAGGACTACAAATGATTTTCTGGTCATTGTTTTATAAGTTGATGACATGCTACTTAGCGGACTGCATGAGCAGAGTAGTGCAGCCTTTAAGGCTGAATTACATACAGATTTTGAGATGAGTGATATGGGACCATTGCACTTCTATCTTGGTATTCAATTTTTTGCAGCAGTCAGATGGTATTGTCTTGATGCAAACCAAGTACATTCAAAAGCCACTTCAGAGGTTCTCTTTTCAGGATTGTAAGCCAATTGCTGCTCCTGTGGTGCCTGGAATGAGGTTCACCCTTGAGGACACTGGTGATGCGTTTGATCAGAGGTTATATCAGCAAGCTGTGGGCTGTTTAATTGACAACCAATGAATCCCTTGCGGAGTGAATATGTAGAAAACTTTTGCAGGCCAAGCCTTGTAGAAATGTGCGCACCCTGCGATAGTCGTCCTAGAGCTCGAGGTCCCACGCTTCCAAGTGGAGCGTACTAGATGGCGACCAAGGTAGTTGAGGGTGGAACCAGATGCTCACCCATCACCAGACTACAACGAGCAACACAAATGTTCCACACCGTGATATTGGCTACTACCTCCCACACACTATCCTCAGGAGGAGAGTGAGGATTCGGGCTATCGGTAGGGATTGCCTCATGGAGCTCTATCCTTTGAATGCTCTGACACTGTATTTGGTAAGTTGGAGAGACCTCATTAATCTGGAACGCGTGACCTCCCTCAGTCAACCAGGCCATCACCCTCCAGGTGTAGTCTCTCTGAAGGCTTTGCATGCGGGTCATAATCCTGAGGTTTCCCATCCAACGGGCTTATGGGCAACCCTCCTTGGGCGGCCAGCCAAAAGAAATAGGAGATCTTTCTTCTGGACCATAGACGTGCCCATTGGAATTGGAACTCTTGGGGCACCCTCTGGGCTACCCAATGCCTCTCCCTCAAAGGGATCTAAGTCGAAGAGTCCATCTGCAGCCTCCTGCCAATCCGAGTGGTATATAAAAAGGAGGGCACCTCCCATTAGGATAAAAGGGAGCTCATTTTGGGGCCCTGTAAGAAATTCACTATTCTCTTTTATCTCTCTTCTAAAATGTGGAGAAAGCAATAAAATACGGATATCTGTCAGTTTAGGACTACAAGTGTGTCAGTCCAGGGAGGAATAAAAAAGTCATTTCAAATAATTGAGAAGACGTTGCATTAAACTCTCCATATAGATTCTCTCTCCATATAGATTCCGCATCTTTTTCGATAGCGTTTCGGCGACCTCTCATAAAGAACCCATCATGCCATCACTAATCTATTTTTTAAAAAAATATTTGAATGGTTACCGCGAAAGATTAGATGAGTTTTATAAAAAGCAGACAAGATGAAGAACCAACCCTCACGAAATGGTTGTGTGTAATCATGTTGTTGAAGAAGAACCTCCAAAAAAGTGATTACACCATTTGCAAATTGATTTAGAAGAACAATATGCACCACTATAGAATAGAGGAAAGGTTTCGCTTGTAAATGCTGAGCGAAAGGAAAACATGAGAAGAGTAGGCTCCCACCAACATATCGACTATGGTACGACGGACAAGATTTACCCAAAATGTCCATTGAGAAATTCGAGTCCTCCATTTTTTAATTCGACAACGCTATTGAGGTTTGTGGGTGATGGGAACAATAGAATGTATGTATACATTTCGACTCAACATTTAATTGCAAGACATTGTATATCCGAGAAAGAATGGAGAAGACGTAAGAAATGTTGATAAATTTAGACTTGAAAGAGCAGCTGCAAAGGGAAATCAAAGAGCATTCAACGATAAAGAATGAGCTACGAAGAGCAAGAATGAAGAGTACGGTTCTTGGAGACATACAATGAAGCAAGAGAATTCGAAACATTGCGGAGTTGAAAGCTGGCCCTGGAGGAAGCGCAGCATGATTTGTGATATGTGTGTCTGTCTTCAGCAGCATATCTGTTTGCTTGTTGCGCCATCATATCAGGTAAGAGTACATCTTGTTTAGCCATTGTATTTGTATATGTGTGTCTGTCTTGCAAGAAAATTTGTGATATTGTAAAGTGTACTTGTTACAGGGAAATTTTGAGACCTCAGAATGAAAACATTGATCCTAATTTAATTCCCATCAAACAAATGAAGGGTTTAGTCTCCACTGTTGTTGTATAGAACATGATGGAGGAAAAGAAGTTTAAGAAGGTAAAACGTGAAGTTCTTGAAGACTTCATATCGAAAAGTAAAGCTGATGTCACAAAAATTCAAGAGGCTCTTGATGTGAGTGGAGTGAGTAGAAAGGGATATGCTTCAATATTTAGAGTTGTGTCATCAACATTAAAAGATCAACCGATAAAACGTGTTGTTACCAACACCAGCACAAGTGTGAAAGGAATGAGGTCATCTCAACCGAGAAATTGATAAGTTCATTAGACCATACTTTCATATCGAAAGTGCATATGAAAGTGAAAAGGAAAGCACTACATATAATGCTTGGAATAATATTTTTGTAGATCTTGAACAATTGCAGAGACTAACGGTTGAGTTCTATAGTATCACATTTGAAGAATGTAAAGGAGTTTTAAAGGTTGTTGTGAAGCTCGATGAGTGTGAAATTGTCAAGGAAAAAAAGTTAGAGAGAGTTTCTATCACATTGATGAATCGAGCACTTGATTAATCGATCACAAAGTCTAGCTCAAAGTACTTCAGTGTCTAGTCGGAAAAGCATGTATGGTGGTTGGGCTCATTTGAGGTATGTAAAGTATCGCCTTCTAAATTAGTCTTTGCTCGAAATGTTATAAATTTATATCATATATCTTACAAACCAATGGTTTTAAATTACAGGTGAAGACTAAGGACTATGCAATACTTTATTGGGTATTTCATCAAACAGATATACCATCAATTATAAAGAGTCAAGTCCAAGGACGCCATCTTCATGTTCCAAGGAAGGGTGATTTTTAAATTGAATGGCATATGGTAGGTGACCTGAAGACACTAAAGTGTATGCTCAATATAAGCAAAGGGAATAACTCAAAGTCTCCTTGCTTGTACTACAACGAATCAGCGCATGCCTTAGATTCTAAATGGTGGAAAAGAGCACCTAATAGAGATAAAGTAGCTAAAGATTTCAAAGCAATTCTTGAGATCCCATTATGCAATGTTCACATTTGTACATTGCATGCTTTATGTAGGATCATTGAGAAACTAGTTTTTCTATATATTGGATTTGCATGGAAACTTCGCCCCAAGAGCAGAAGAAAAGAGGCACTATAATCATTAGAAGCAGTGCTATCAGAAATTTGTTTCCATGGAGGAGGTGTACATATTACAAAGGATCTTTAAAAATCTACAAATGGAAAAGATGTTCCTATCAAGCCGTCTATTGGTGGAGTAAAGATTAGAAGATTTTTGTCTCATCCAGAGAAAATAAAAATAAATGGCAGTAAAACAGCATACATATCAAGGATAAAGTATAACTTGTGGAGAAAAGTACACAATGTTGTAAAAAATCATCAAGCAGACGGATTGGCAAGAGATGTCAAGGTAGAAGTGTGAAAATGCTTAGATAAGCTTTTCATTTTTTGTGACCAAGCTACCTTTAGCAAAAATGATCAACAAGCATTTGAAGAAGCGGTAAAGAGTTTTGGAAAGGCAATGAAAGAGGCTTTGACAACATGTAATATCACTCATTACATGGTAAGAACAATATCGTGTTTATGTGCATGTTTTTTTTTAAAAGCAAATAATATTAGTTTTATATATTCTTATGCTCACTTGCCTATGTATCAAAACAACATGTAATCTACAATCACCCATTAGAGGAGAATTAGGGTCTCAAAAGGGCCTCCAATTAGTGTTTCCTAATTTCAAGGGATTAGAGAGTGATTTGAGGTATACCAATGAGAGTGCTAGAAGGTGTGGGGCAATGGTATGTTGAGGTGGAGGGTGGACAGGCCTACAGAGAGCTCCTATTGGTTGCTCCCCTTACACTAGGGACCACCCAAACCATCCCTCCTCCTCTTAATCCATGTTTGACCCTCCTACCAGGTGCACCTCCCCCACATGAGCCCAAAACTACCTTCAATGGGATGGTAGGGCCCTTTTGGCAAATTTTTCTTCTCTCCTCCCTCTTTCTAGGATCTCTGCCCCCCACTGTTCTATTCTAGCCTACCAAATCACTCCATTTGGACCAAATCCCATGCATTTTTCCTCTTCCCCCTCTTTCTTTGCTCCCTCCTGCTCTGGCTTGCTTGCTACAACTCCTCTCTCTCTCTCTCTCTCTCTCTCTCTCTCTTCCCTCTCCCTCTCCTATGCCTCTGTTGGAGCTACTCTGTCCCTCTCTTTCTCCCTCTCATGTGCCTCTGTTGTTGTTGCTTTGTCCCTCTCCTTCTCCCTATTTTGTGCCTTGGATGCATTGGATGACTGGATCCCTTGCACCTACAGCTTAAATGACTAGATAGTGATGAAAGGATCGGCCAAAGGTCCACATAAGCTTCCCAAGAGCAAGAGAGGTGACATTTTCCATGAGTGAAAGGGGCGCACCTTGAAGTTTAAGTTTGGGAAGAAAGGATGGATCGCAAAAGTGCAACATGTTTACATGGAAAAAGATATGCGGCTTCCTCCATCATTTAATCAATCTAGGATACCATCACACTATGAGCCTTTCTATCTATGTACCTTTTTCACCTGTAAGTGTAATGAGTCCATTGGAAATTTTGTGTTTGGTTTCTAAGAGCTCTTATTTATGGTGGCAAATGTTTTCCCTTCGGACTTCGAGGAGTGGGAACTAGTTGAATCATTGATAGGCAAGTTCACTGCAATTCATGAGAATTTAGGTAAGCAAATGCATGTCGAGGAGAAGTTGGCCTCCTTGCGATGAATGAAGAATGTGTGTTGGTATAATGCAACATACATCACTCCAACGACATCATCAAGCTATGGCCGTCTGCAAATCATTGCACCACCACAACTTCAAGACATGGATTGCAACAATGTGGACTCGAGGACATTGCAATCGTACAAGGACAAGATTGCAAAGGATGTGTGCGTGGCCATGAAGTTTACATTTGGATCCAAATGGGCAAGGTTATGTTAGTTTATGCCTCTGCACATTTTTGCTTCTTTATTTCAGAATATACATATGCATAGAACAAAAACTATGTGGTCCTGCAAGCATGTAGATGACAATGCTCTTGAAGATTTACTTGGGATGAATTGGGGAACCGGGTTGGGCGACCAAAAGGGTGATGTGTTTCAATGTCACACATGTAAAGACAATGTGGTTATTAGATACCATTTGTCATGCCAAATGTTGTATTTAGCTTTTCAGTACAAGCGCTGGAAGAAAACAAATGGCCGGTGGCTTCCCCTAGACTCTAATAATGAAGACATATGGGGGTAAGTTTGTCTATTGATGTTGAAGAGGGAGATGTCAAGAATGTGAATGTCACATCGCAATGGACTCTAAGGGATGTGCGAGAACACCTATTGGTCATGGAGGATGGCATGTCAGAGTCCTTCTACTTTACCTTAAATGGTGGTAAGATCAGCTGCCATGTGGAGAAGTGCATGCATAGTGCCAATTTCATTCCTCCTGCAACTTTGAAGATTGCTAACAATGTGTTTGACTAGTGCAGCATTTAATTTTTTGTCTGTCAAATCCTAGTTAGTGCTTCAAAAGATGATGGACAATTAAATTAAAATGTTATTTCTTTTAATGTTTTCTCCTTTCTGTTCATGGTAAATGTTTTTCAAAATATTTGGGGATTTTATGATTAATTTTAATTTTTAGGATTTTGATATATATTAAGGGGTAAGAGCCCTTTTTACATCACATTCTCACTTTAACATTTAGAGAGCCATAGAAACTCCCATCCTTACAAGTTACTCGCTCCATCAACTGCTATTTGCCATGGATTCAGCTAGAACTGCGTTCCATGACTTCATCTCACAAACTGCATTTGCAGATCGTGAGGAAGAGCTATTTTTAGTGTCTGATAGGACTTTAGATGTCCTAAGCACATATATGCGAGCCAAGGATGAATTCTCAGATCTCATCCTTTACATGCAAGATAATTTCTCAAATTTTGCTTATACACTTGACCACTCTTCAAAGAGATGGGTTCCCATAGATTACATAAAGTATCTATTCGTAGAGGAACCCAAGTTTGTAAAGTGCTTGGCCCACTTTTGTGACAACCTTACAGACGAAGGGTTTAGGACAATCGAAGTTCAAGACATCCTAGACGCGGGGATCACAGGAAATACAGGCACCAAATTCCTTTCATACGAGATGACATTCATCTTCCTTCTCCAAGAAGGAAATTTAGAGGAAGAAGCCTCATCGTCTAGCACCCCCTCTAGTAGAACTGCTCATCTGGTTGCCCCTAGACTAGACTCGAACATCTACATGGAAGAGAGTCTTGATGATCCAACAGAGGAGATGGAAGCAGCTCAAGCATTGAGCCTACTTCAAGAGCCCCCAGTAGAGTAAGAATCTGCATTGGAGACCACTGACCCAGACTCATAATTATGGTCCTTGTCCCCCCTCATCATGGATGGAGAAGAGTATGTATTCCTCCATGACACAGAGATTCTTTTTGGACTATGAGAGGATGAGGCACTCGGAGTCCTATCGGGATCGATGTTGACACAAGTGTCAAAGATCCTGAGGTTTTAGGTACCGAAGACCAGACAATGGAAGACTTTCTCTTGATGACGTTGGTTTCAATGAGGGATGCAAACGTTCGTATACGATGCACAACCCTCTCATGCAGAAGCTTCCACCTCCAACATAGGTCAGGAGAAAGCGTCCACCTCCCAAGTGGAACATCACACAGCACCTAGTTCCATCAACATTGCAAATGAGGAAGGGATAGAAGCCGATGACACTGTAGTGGTAAGTTCGAACAATATTTTTTATATTGATGTTCTTTCAGTATAATTTGTTTTGTCGGTCTTCTAATGTTTGTTGTGAATTGTTGCAGGACGCATTTGAGCTTGATGAATTCTCATCTCGACGGGGTAATGTTTATAGCACATTTGGGCAAGATCATTCTTTGGCCCATTACCTTGGCAAAGGCGCAGATCATATCGTGGTCTTTCACAGCAAATTTTCTCCTCGAGGTCCTTGGGAGCTGCTGAAGTGCAAGGCATTATTGCATGCTATCGGATACTCACATCACTTGGAATGCTGACAAAGTCATTTTGGTACACCGCTTGGCTGCTATCAATGCCTTTGGATCGAACATTCATGGCAGGGCATTGACGACAATGGCTATGTCTTTGGCAGCAGGAGAGGAGGATGTTAGTGCTGTTGCGGCTAGATTTATATCTAAGAATCCACTAGGGGATTCAAAGACCCCTATTCTTGATGTACTCGAACTAGCCAAGAAGAAAGATAGCCTGTGACTCTTGGTGGAGGCTTTACAGGTACCCAAACACGATCCCATGGCCTCTTGTCTACCTTGAATTTCTTCGGCTGCTCTTGTCTGCATTGATCCTCCTCCGAATCCTCCTCTCGCGGATGTCTTGAGCTTTGTCCTTCTTTGGGATGGGGCTTCCTCGGCGTCTGCTTTACCCTCTTCATGGACACAGGGATCATCTCTACAATGGGCTGTATCACCGAGAGAGGGAAGATTGTGCTCTTCCTAGTAGTTTGTTGGCTCTCAGGAAGCTTCTCTATGTCTGAGAGGTTATTGAACACATTTTGTTTGATCGGGGGAGGGCTCTCATGGGGAGGGGAAGTCTAAGGGGAAGGCTAAGGGTAAGATTGAGGGTAGGCTGAGATTGAGGCTGAGGGGAAGGCTGAGGGTCTGAGGCTGAGGATGAGGGGAAGGCCAGGGAGAAGGTTGAGGGGAAGGCTCATGCTCTTGTGGCTTGGGAGGGGGCTCACGAGATTGGGGAGTGGGCTCGCAGGACTTGGGAGGAGGAGAAGGCTCACGAGACTGGGGAGTGGGATCACGGGACTTGGAGGAGGGCTCACGAGAGTTGGGGGAGGGCTCACAAGAGTCCTGGGAGACCTCACAAGAGTTGGGGGAGGACTCACGAGAGTCGAGGGAGGCACCACTGCACCTGGATAGGTTCGTGTGCACAGATGCCATGGAGTGTTGAGAGTTCACGCTCAACATCATGTGATCATGTGTGCATAGCACCATCACGTGATCATATGTGCATAGCACTAACCTTATAGAGTGCTATAAAGGAAAGGGTTAGATTCCCTAACCCTAACCCTTAAAGGGTTTGTATATATTCTATTTTTTCAACTAAATCTAGTGTACAGTTAATCATTTGTGGTGTGCTCTCTAGCTGTGCCCTCTCTTCTCATCTCCACTCTTCTCCTCTCCCCTCTTCATATTTTGTCATGGTATCAGAGCTCCCTTGTCTTCCGCTGAGACATTGCGATTCCTGAGAGTGTGAGAGAGATTGTGAGATTGAGAGTTCTCTTGAGTGTTCTCCGTGAGAGTCCACTTCCGGTGAGAGATCTTCATCCGTCCATTTGAGAGAAAATTTCCGTCATTCCTTAAGAGATTTCCGTTCATTTCTTGAGATTTCCTTGTGAGGATTTCAATTCATTTTGTGAGACTTCCAATGTGAGAGAGAGATATATGCTCCTTCATTTCTTGAGAGAATTCTGATTGAGAGCTTATGTTTTCATGGTGAGAGAAAGAGCTTGTGAGAAAGAGAGTCTATGAGTGTTCTTAATCCCAAAGAGATAGAGAGTTTTTTCTTCTTTAGTGAACTTGAGAGGTTCATGAGTTCAAGAGATCTGCAAGAAGAGAGATAGTAGAAACTCTCTTAGCGATGAGAGGGTCTCCTTAAGGGAGACTATGCTCCTTTGGCTTTGAGAAGAAGAGAAAGCCTCTACAAACTTTAGCACTCCATCGACAAGCTTCATCTTCACCGACCAAGCTTGCCAAAACGAGTCAGATCCTCTTCATTCATGAGGCAACTCCAACCGTTTGGGCAAGCTCTTCACGTGACCTTCAACATGCTTCGACAAGGCATCGACTATCAACACTCCATCGAACTGCATCTTCGAGCTGCCTCCAGATGCTTCCACATAGCCACAACTTAGCCCAACTACAGCTCCAGCGCTCCTCCTACGACTGCTCTCATCTCAGACCTTTGGTAAACCATCCAACAACGACTCCATGCTTAACAAGCACGACTCCATCTCCGGCTCCTCTTCTACAAGCTCTCAGCCGAGATGCTCTAGTGCCAAAGCTCCTGCAACTCCAACCGTGTGGGTGATGCATGAGAAGTCGTCTCTACAAAGCCATCTACAATGACCTTTCCAACTTCTCAACACGAGCGGCTGCCTCTCCTCCAACGAGTAGCTCCAACCTATGGCAACCACCCAAGCAATCCAGCTCATCTTCTGAATCATCATCATCTTTTAAACACTGAATCTTAACCTCATCATACACATCATAGTCCACATGCACACAATCAACACTTGCTGACTGTAGGTCTTTTACTTTAGTAGTAATAGCCACATCAGCTTCATCTCTGTCAAACATGATTGAGCTCTCATCTTCACTGCTAATTTCACCTCTCTCTTCCTCACTTGTTGAACTTGAAATCTCAGCCTCATCGGTATGCACAATCATAGTGTCAACCATGAACTGATTGCATTCAACCATCATATGCACATCATCACCACACAACACTGGAGCATGATCATCATCTACACACATAGACTTATCCTTAGCTGCCTTTAATGGGCTCTCAACATTTCTGCCATCTATGGCAGCAACCCCTTCTCTTGGGCTCTCCTCTGCCACCTCACACAGAACTGGTTGAGCAACACCCTCCTCCATAGCAACTGACAAGCCTCCATTCATAAGTGTAATGATTTTCAGCTCCCCTACATCATCAACTCTATATGCATCCAGTTCCTTCGATAGTGAAGACAACTGACTCTCTTCCTCTGTCTCACTCAAAAATCTATCTCCTCATCTGTGACTATGTCCTCAGGTTTCTCTTCCGATTCCAACCTACGACTCATATTGCACTGCGTGGGTACAGACATAATCTCTAGTATGGTCTCCATTCTGATCAGGCTAATTGCCTTCCCTTTTCCTTTATCTTCCCACTTGAATTCACTGGTACAGAGCTGATTCGGATCTTTTACTTCCATACTATAATCACTATCATTTGTTCTCTACTACATAGGATAGGCATCTCCTCCTGCTCTAGTTGGCATATCATAGTGAGGGCTGATATGTCCCCACTCCCCACCATTCCAGCATTGCACATTACTCAGATACCCTCTCCCTCTTCCTGCAAACTCCATCCAATTTAGGCTAAGTGTTTTCATCAGCTCCACAACTTCATGCAAATCCTTTTTCAGGGAATCATCTTGCACAGGAACGGAGACCGCCTCTCTCTCTGCATATGCCTTGATCATTTCTGGGCTTCTAATGAGATTCTTAGGCTCTTCTTGCATGCCAATCTACCTCAGTCTCTTGACTTTCCACTCCTCTCTGGCCACTCTGACTGCATCCTCAAAACTATCAATATTCCTCGGTTCCACCTTCAAATGGAGGTCAAATGGAGGGTAGGCTCCAAGCCTGAAATAAAGCGGTCTCTCTTAATCATTTGAGGAGGTATCTTCGGCACAAGAGCTGCACACCATAAACTCCATAACCTCCCAAACTGAATCAGGTACTGGTTCACATCTTGTTCTTCCTCCTGCCTCACTGAGCATACTCTTTCCAGACTTCATTAGGGCTCTTGGCTAGTGCGAACCGTGCAAGAAAAGCTGCTCTCACCACTGTATACTCTGGATTTTGTAGCTGAGGATGCGTAGTCCTGAAGGCAGCAACTTGAGTCTGTAACCATGCTTTTGCATCTCCCTACAAGCAATAATTCATGATCTGAAACAAAATCTAAGGGGTTGCCCTATCTTTCATAAGTGCTGTAAATTCCATCTTTTCCAGAAATCTTACTGCATTTTCATACGGCATTCCCCAGTATTCTTAGAAATCCTGTGCCATCCTCACAATCTTTCAGTTGTCACACCCTGGCTTTCTCAACCACGACAAAACTGAAAGGCAACAAAACGAACACACTACTGAAGAAGCTCACTCTGCATCCAAAGAGCATTCTTTTTCCTGTGGGCTACGACCACATTCTCCACACCACTCACACTATATCACTCTCATGTGTGGATTTCTCCCCATTGCTTGCAGCACAGCTCAGAACATCTACTCTTTCAATCTTGTAAACTAAAGTGAACTGCCTCCATGGAGGCACCAAAACGTGGATGGACAAAAGCAGTAGAGCCTAATCTGCCTTCACAGCCACCCTCATCCACGTTTGAAACAACTGAACAACACCATCAGAAGGCAAAAGGCATTCATTGAACATCATTGTCTCTACACATCCAATTCATACGCTGGCTACATTTTCCCCGGAAGCCAGACAACCTTAAAAAAACCCAGTGGACCACATAGCCCAAGACAAGTGGTCTTCAGTATTGGACTTCCCTCAATAACTCACAAAGGATTCGGATTCATAATGCATCCACTCCCACAACTCACTGGACAAACACCCACAAAGTGACCATGGCCAAAAATCTTATTATATCTTTCGCAAGGTCATCGATCAAGCACTAGAAATGATGCAGCCCATCTCCTTCATGTGATCATCCAAGCACTGTAGTTTCCCTTCTGGTCACACACCACTGCCCATAAGGACTAAGATACCTTTTGTCAGCACCCCACTGCCTTAGAGAATTACCATAAACTTAATGTAAGGGAAAGACACTGTCCACCTTTCTCTGATGCATTACAGCCTCCTTTATCAAAGCATCAAAAGTCCTTCTCCACTCTGCAGTCCATAGTCCTATTACCTCAACCAAGGCCTCTTCCCTTGTTCAACAATGAGCACCTTACTCGCTACAACCAGCCACCCTCAAGCTCCTATCGATTCTTGAAAGCTGAAGGGAGAAAGAATTAGCGTCATAGCTCACCGTCCTTGGCTTGTCCATGAAAGGAATGGGTAGGAGACCCCTCACAATGAGTTGCAACACTTAGTGGCTATAGGCTATGCAGCCATGCACAAGCCATTGCAACTCTTAGTCATCACTATGCACACTTCATAAAATCCTCTCTAATCACCTTTTGCAGTAGCGCATCAATGGCCGAGTCCACCTACACTGTTGTCTGGTCCAATGTATGTGGAGCATCAATGAACATCTTCCTCTTAAGTCCTCAGGTTGACCAGATTTTCTCATCAATGTCTAACGTGATGATAACTCATTGTAGCTTGTCCTACTCACGGTGTTTACACGACCAAACTCTTGTCGTATGAGGTCCTCCCAGCTGCACAATCATCTATCAAGCTGCCTCCTACTATAGACATCCCATAGAGGTGATTCCACGATCGATTGCTTGGACCATCTCATCTCCCTGCTTGCCTGTGACACTCTCCTCACAAGAACCACATGCCTTCATAGTCGAAACACACCTCTAGAACCTGTCACCACAATGACCTTCACGCACAAGTTTCTGGCTCCCGCTCATGCACGACCTTTACGAGTCTCCCTCCGAGCAACAATGATCCTTCCAGCAATAATCATGTCCATCAGCTCCCAACCGCCACCTCGCCTATCCACTCTCCAAGCTCCTCTCCACTACCCACCTCCACACCCATCCGCTCCAGTCCACCCCAGTTCCCTGACTCTGTCTCCTCACCCTGGCCCCTAGTCCTCCACACTAGCCATCCTCAACCTCTCTAGCAGAACCTTGGCTCCTATTGATCGTGCACCTCTTAGTGACTCCCAGTGCCAGAACAAACGACCCCCACTTCCTCTGAGCTCGCATCATCGTCGCAACCTCTTTCAGGATTCCACAGGACTTTGGAGGGCTCCACTTCGTCACACACAACGAGCCCACAACCAACCAAGATCCCTTCACCTTCTCTCCTTCATGAGATCACGAAGATCACCCTTCGGTAGTCTTCCTGCTTCTATGAGCCTCCACACTGTAGTGATGCCCAAGCTGCATCCACCAGTAGCACTCAGCCACCCCCATAGAACCTTCGCTGTTGGGAACTACCCCCCAGCTTCTCCTCCTTGATATCACGGAGCTCCTGACCTGCCGTAGCGACGACTCTCTCCAGCCACCCAAGGCAACCGCCCTGTTGTCCTCCAAGCTCCCCCAAAGGACCTTAAGCTAGCCCCACGATAAGCTTTTTTCCTCCTGCAAGCCACCATCTCGCCATCCAGAACCTCCTTGCCTTGTCGTCACGTAGCCACCTTTGCATGCCTTTTTTATAAATGCCACGTCACCTTTGCCTTTTACCACTCTCTTAATCCTTCCTTCAAACTATACCAAGGCCCTTAATGCCCATATGGTTCTAGTTAGGCATTCACTCACTTGCATGCCTCCAACACTTAGCATTTAGTTGCCCAAACTACCACATATGGTGAGCACCATTCCGACATAATGGATTTTCAAGATAACCACGACAAAAAAATGCTCATGCCCTCATACAAAAAGGATTCGGGACAACCATGAAGAGTGCATGCCATCCCTTAACAAAACTCCATCACACTCTGGATACCATGCTCTGGAGTGCCTACCGCAACCACACTGCATTCCATCAAAGCCTAAAGCTTGATTGCCACATATATCCACACATCCATGATGCCCACACTGAGTCAATGAGTGCTCCCATGACTTCACCACAATACGGAACATCACTCGTGTACACATGTACAAGTTGAGTTTTGGGTTTTCAAAAATCTTCACACAACGTTTTTTCATTTAAATAAAAAAAGCACTAATTTGAAAAATAACATAAAAACTACTTTAATCTCTTTTTTTTAATAGATGATTTTAAAAAACAAAATATATACATTTTTTACATTTAAATAAAAACTTCACTAAGTTAAATAATGTAAAAGCTACCTTAAACTCTTATTTTCTTTTGTTCTTATAGATGATTTTTAAAAATAAAATTTAAACATTTTTTTATTTAAATAAAAATAGCTAACATAAAAACTACTTAAATCTCTTTTTTTTTTAATAGATGATTTTAAAAAACAAAATATATATGTTTTTTACATTTGAATAAAAACTTCACTAACTTAAATAATATAAAAGCTATTTAAACTCTTATTTTCTTTTTTTCTTAAAGATGATTTTTAAAAATAAAATTTAAACATTTTTTTATTTAAATAAAAAAAGCACTAATTTGAAAAATAACATAAAAACTACTTTAATCTCTTTTTTTTTAATAGATGATTTTTAAAAATAAAATATATATATTTTCACATTTTAAATAAAAACTTATGTAATTAAAAAATTAGTTAAAAAAGTTTAAAATGCATTTAAAATTTTGAAATATTTTATAATTAAATTAGATATTCCTGTAAACTAAAATTTAAATAAATTTTTGCAAAAAAAAATGCTACATTAAAAAAACCTTACCTGGAATCTCTCGCTTCGTCCATCTCCATTGCTCCGTCCTTGTTTGTCGCTCCCGCAATTCCGTCGATTTCGATGAGGAGGATCTCGATCGAGGTTTGAAGAATGAGGGGTTCCCTCTCTTTATATACGAAAATTTAGGGTTCCAATAGCTCAATTGAGGTATTGGGATGCCACATACCTCGATCATGGTATTGGACATGCAACATACATCATCGGTCCAGCATACCACTTGCGATGCCATATACCTCGATCGTGGTATTTCACATGCCACATACACATCACTCCATCATACCTCGATCGAGGTATAGACATGCCACGATACCTCGATCGAGGTATCTCAGCTGCCAGCATAGTACATGTCGGATGCCACATACCTCGATCGTGGTATTTGACATGCCACATACACATCGGTCCAGCATACCTCGATCGAGGTATAGAACTACCACGATACCTCGATCGAGGTATATTAGCTGCTAGCACAGTACATGTCGGATGCCAGATACCTCAATCATGGTATTTGACATGCCGCCAAGTCATCCGTCCAGCATACCACGATTGAGGTATGTGGACTTGCCACGGTACCTCGATCGAGGTATGTCATCTGCCATGTCGGATGCCACATACCTCGATCATGGTATTTGACATGACCGATGTCATCTATCCATGATACCTCTATCGAGGTATGTGGACTTGCCTCGATACCTCGATCAAGGTATAGGTGGCTTGCCACAATACCTCGATTGAGGTATAGGCTCGGTTCGGTGAAAGAAAGTCTAGGACCTCGATCGAGGTATTGTCTTGGCTCGGATGTCCTCGTGTGTGCGAATTTCATTGGAGACAATACCTCGATCGAGGTATTTCACACCAAAGCAAAACCTTTGTATTCTCACTCGAGGGGGTGTCACACTCACCTGCAAGTGGTCCGAAAGTGGACACCCTTAGCTTGCTACCTCCCAGGTCAGCAATGTGATGTGCCAAAGGAAGCACCTCATCAACACCTCATAGATAGGAAGTCACACTTAAAATGTCAAACATCAAGCTTGAAAGCCGTTGTACGAATGTGGGTTACTGCAGGTCACAGAATGAACCACTTGTGTGGAATTAGAACCAAAAGACATCATTTTGGAGAAGGAGATATCAAGATATTTATGATAGTCATAAGGTAACAAAAGAAGGTGATTAGGTGTGCAACAAATGTTTCACATGAGCAATAGGTGCCGGTCCATAAATGAATGCAACTAACATTCATTTTTTGTCTTGTGTACAATTTAGAGCTGATTGAGTGTGCAATTTTGGCTTGGAATGGACTTCACAAAGCATAAGTTATTACTTTGGATTGCAAAATATGCTTTGATGGTGCCTTTGCCAAATAATTGGTAACCCATTAACTTCTCAAGTTGCTTTTCTTCACTCAAATTACTTCAATCATGGCCCCTCGCTTCAATGTGTACTTCTCTTTCACCCTCTAGCTTCCTCATGTTTTTGGGTTACTCTTGAAGAAGGCATGTTATCTCTGTTGAGAGAATTTGTCTTTTCTCTTTTAAGGCATGGAGTTTTTGTTCCATGCATGCTCAAACAAACTTTTCCATGTTTTTGTTGCCTCATCTTAATCATTTGCAATACTAGGTAGAAAGCATATATTTGTTGCATTTTGTGATTCTCATAGCCATTCCGACTACTAGGCTAGAGGGCCTACCTTGTCAATCCACTATATGTGAGAGGGTGTTGTTTCCGAGAGATGTTGCTTGAGAATAAGGGGAGCCAAATGCAATCAACATGATTCATCTAAGAGGAGTTTAGAGCTACAGTGTCGACTTCTCTTACATATGAGGTCTTGGGCATATGTTCGAATGGGAGGGACGTAGGTAGTTTAGTGAGATGATTCCCCATTATATACAAAAATTCGAAGGAAAGAGAACGTTGGAATGCATTTTATAGCAATGCCACAATTGGATATGCAATGATTGGAGTGATGAATATGCCACCAAATTGTACTAAGTGACTGAATGAATATGGCAAAGAAATTGGAGATCAATTCCAAATGTTGCAGTGGTTGAGGTGAGGTTGCTTAAGAGGGTGGTTGAGAACTAGATGAAGCTAATGAGAAGTTGGGAGAGAGGAAGTGATTGTAGTGTGTACAATAGTTTAGGTGGAGGAGGAGAATCAAGGAATGAGGAGGGTAGAGAAATCCCATAGTGGCTTGCCATGAGTTGCTTTTACCTTTTCTTAAGACTATTTGTCAAAGTAAGAAAGTCTTGGCAAATTTCAATACCTATGGGTTGTGTTGATGTTATGATTAGGAGGACAAATTTTTAGCAAATTTCAATACCTATGGGTTGTGTATTAAGATTTTTAGCAAATTGTTGTATTAAGATTTTTAGCAAATTTCAATACCTATGGGTTGTGTTGATGTTATGATTAGAAGGAGGACAAGAACAATGGGAGATCTAAATGACAAGAAGATTGAAAATGCAAAGCAAATGATTTATACTCCGTTTGGAACAGAAGACAAAAGGAACTAAATAATCTTTACATACATATATATACATAGAGAGAGAGAGAGAGAGAGAGAGAGAGAGAGAGAGAGAGAGAGAGAGAGAGAGCACAATAAGAGGCCACTCATACATATCTAGTGCTACTCGTTATCATAGATTACACACATGATGTTTTTCCTATTTTGTGTGTAGTTGGTGCAATGTTAAAGGTCCTCTTTTTCTATGCTTGTATAGTTGACTTTTACCTATATGTCTATATATCTATCTATCAACACGTGCACGCGTGCATGTGTGTGTGTGCAGGTGCGTGGGCAGGTGTGTGCACTCACACGTGCATATCTATCCATCTACTTATCTATAATAGTTTGTGTTTTTTGCCCCATTTGTATTGAATCATCCTTGTTTGTTCATCATGTTCCAAGGAAAGGGGGCTTTAATCCCATTTGCCATCTATGGGAGATGGACATGACCTAATGAACCAATACATGTTCTTTAAGCAAGTGGATGATTTAGAGTTAGTGATAATAATGGGGTGTTAGTGCTGGTCTTGTCCTTATTAGTTCGATTTGTAATTATATGTAACATATGTGATCCCATGTGGATGCATCCTTAAGTTTGATTATTACAACCTACCTAAATCAATATCAAAGCCAACTAATGAAACTTTCTAAAGATCATTGGCATGAAAGGAACAACTAAAAAAGCAACTAAGATTTGCACCATTGACCGAAAAGAAAACCTTAACAAGGAACACGTCATTCAACCAAATAGATTTAGTACATTGGCAATGATGTTAAAAATGGTAGTTTGATATAAAAATATTGATTGCAACATGAAGATCGCTTGTATGGCTTCATAAATGCCTTGCACAACTCATATTGAGTGTCGGTTACAATGCCCTCACACTTTGAGATAGGTTGCACCATTTGTATTTTGTGGAATGAATGTGAGTGAGCCTCCAAATGAAACTAGAAACTAGCATCCCCTATGAAAAGAAAATTGCATAACATGGCTCTAATATGATCTTCAAAAGCCTACACCAGAATAGAATGCAATAGATGACGAGATGTAGAGTCTTACAAAACAAATATTGACATCTATGAGCAACTTGTTAGATTATATAGATTTTAGAAAATAGTTTTAAAAACACAATGAGGAGAAATTTTGCTGAAACAATTGTAGCTACCTTTACTAGCTACTATATTTGAGAACTAGTGGTGCTATAGTGGGGACTTTTGCAGCCCACAAGTAGGTGTCTACATATTGTCCAAATGGAAAAGGCATGTCGCCATGATGTTAGAGATGTGTTGCTTGCCATAATAACTAGCAATGTTCTAGAGAAGCCAAAGCTAAGGCAACCATCTCTTAGTAAGACCGCATCCTAATGTCGATCGAGGTGGTCTTCCCAATCTGTCAATTCCTTGTGCAAACACAATCGCCATGCCCATATGAAAGTGTGCTTCAAGGTGGCAATGAAAAAGCCAAACACCCGGGTTGTCTGCAATGAATCGAATGGCTGTCCAACCGTAAGGAAAAACTGGAACAGTGTTACGTAGTGGGGGATTCTTGAGATTGAAGCTTTGAGGATCACGAGATGGGTCAAACTTGCCAACACCAAAACCTAGCACCCAAAAATCATGGCCATGGATGTGCCAAGGGTGGATCTCACTATTATTGGGTCTGAGAGTATTGCAATTTTGCAAGATAAAGTCGATTGTGCTATTCAAGGGGAATTGATATATATGTGAGCCTAGGTTAGCATTGGGGTTTGGCGGGGCTTTGAAGATGTCGTAGTGGTGAGAGGGGTAGGAATCAGGTGGAGGGGATGAATCAAAGGAATGTTTGAGTTTGAACTTGAGGGAAGGGAGAAAGGGAGTCGGTGGGAGGAGAAGGGAGAAGTTGTTGATGGCCCATTTAATAGTTCCAGCAATGCGATTTTGGGAGTTGAGGAGAATGATTTGGCGATTCGAGGAGACCGGGGGTGGAGGGACATCATGGCTACCACCATCTGCACAAGAACAAGCCAATCAACAAAGGTTATTACAGTTAGAAACATTGCACTTGGTGACACAAACAAGGTGAAGACACAAAAATTGACAAAAGATGCTAAGCCGAGAAGAAAAAATGTAAGAAGCTGGTGGAGAAGGTAGAGAGAGTTGCCTTGTCGAGCAACAAAGAGGCGACTTTGTGCTAAGCTGAAGGCCGTGTCGTTCCAATGCGCTGGACAAGGTGGTGGTGGGGTAGTTGGGGGTAATGGTGTCATTGTTTTCCCAGGCTTTGTATATGCCAAGATCGCCAAGGCCGGGGAGGTCTTGGGTTGACGCCCTCGCACATAGGCTACTACCCAAAATGTGTCTCGCCCTATTGGTGGTTTTTCAGTTGCTTGCACTAGTACTGAGTATGACTCTCCACTATACACATCTAAGCTTGCCACATGTACCTCATCCAAATAGTTACCATCTGCCTCCACCACTACCATGTTGTGGCCCTATATGAAATATGTGATTGTCAATTGTTAGCTATGTGCAAAATAGAGAGAGAGAGAGAGAGAGAGAGAGAGAGAGAGAGAGAGAGAGAGAGACCGGGGGGGGCAGGGAGGGAGGGGAGGGGCACAAAGTGCTAGAAAACCATTTTTGATCGTAAACTTTGTCTAACTCTTTTTTCCCTTTGAGAAAGATGATGAAAATGTTTTAAAAGAACTATGATATTTTCCCTTGAGAAAGCTCCAAAATATTTTTATATTTTCTAGCTAAAGGAGTGCTTAAGTAAGGGGATTAGGAGTTGCTTAATGTGATTTTTCAATTTTTACAATCTTAGTTGGTTCACCCAAAAAAAAAGTATATTTTACAATCTTAATTGGTTCACCTACAAGACAATAGTCCTAGACATAGTTTACATTCTGCTAACTCTTTTAGAAGGAAATTGCTCTCAAGAAAAAAAAGGAGAGTTTTGGAGACAAACAAAGACATGTAGAAAATAGGAGGGGCATCAATGCAATGGCTAATGGTCTTAAGGCTGAAAGAGAGATAGAGAGAGGATGAGGAGCAACATAATGGACGAAGGAGGGCCAAATGGAGAGAGGGAGAACTTACGAGTATGCAAAGGGGGGGGAGAGAGAGAGAGCTCGGTTGCATGAGGATGAGGAGCAGCATAATGGGAGGGGGATCAACGAGGGAGAACTCACGAGTGTAAAGGAGGCAAAAAGGGGAGGGAGAGGGAACTCACGAGTGTAAAGGAGGCAAGAAGGGGAAGGAGAGGGTAGAGATAGAGAGAGAGAGAGAGAGAGAGAGAGTATTAAAGAGGTAGCATATTGGGATAAAATGAAAAGCTATACTCTTGTTCATCTCAAGCATTTTTGAAAGGCATTTTTTTCCCCTTTTGGGAAAGGGCACTCTTCAAATTTAAGGACTAAGTGATGTGTGTGTGTGTGAGTGAGAGAGCGAGAGAGAGAGAGAGAGAGAGAGAGAGAGAGACTTCCTTTGCTAGCTATTACAACTAATGCTACTAGTAGCAACTGATTGGAGGAGATTGAGGGTTGGCTCAGTTGGGCTCCTTGGCAATCAAATGCTAGCCCAGAGTCTATGAAATGTGGGATTTCAGCCTAGCATGGACTGTTGGAAGGAAAGATGCTTGCTGAAACTTTCCATTGGTAAAAAGGGTGAGCAAGTTGCAAGTTTAGGATAAGGGAGCCTACTAGAGGCCACAATTTTGCTCCAACAGCAGCAGCTGTACATGGGGGGCTTAATTGATGTTGAAGCTAGAAAACTGGAGTCAAAAGCCCTCTCTATCTCGAGCAAAGCAGGGGGAGGTGCTATGAGGGGCTCGATTTGAAAGAGAGAGACACACACAGAGGGAGGGAGGGAGGGATGGAGGGAGGGGGGAGAAGAAAAAGAAGAATTGTTGGGCTATGAGAGTCCTAAGACGTCAAAACACCGAACAAAGACAAAATAGGGGAGAGAGAGAGAAAGAGAGAGACTAGGCTTACCTCGATTTGAAAGTTGAGAGATGCTAAGGAAGTGACGCTGGCAATTCGAAGACGATACGTCTTGCCAGCCTCCACGCGCAGAACCAACGGAGCACACTGCGAGTTGCTCGCATTGCACTGCAAACTGTCCCCGGCCTCCGACGTCTCCACTCCCCCCGGCACCAGCGAGCAGTTGTATCGCCCTCGTCCCTCCATCAGCAACGACTGCGCGCACACACGTAACTTTTGCATAACGACAAGATAGTCGCCGTTTCAACCTACGATCAATTCAACACATCTCGCGACTTATTCATGACAAAAAGATAGTCGCGGATGACAAAACGATAGTCGCGCTTTCGACTTTGGAGTCTTATCAGAGGAGGAGCAATTCGATAAATTTGGAGTCTTATCAGAGCAGCAGTCTTGTCAGAGCAGACTAACTTTGGCGTCTTTATAGAGCAGGAGTAATTCAACAAATCCTAGCAACTTATGCATGAAAACAAGCTATCTTTCTAGTATGTAAGGCTGTAATTATTTTCATCTTTCGTTCATCTCAAATTTCTCTTTCGCAAAAAAGAGAGAGCGGCGATTTCTTTGAACGATTCTAGCGAGAATCAATACATACAAAGATGCTGGTAAGCGACTCTTTGAACAACAATTGCAAGTATAACAATACTCTCGCAAATGATAATTCATCTGAAGGGATTGCTTCACAGCTCATTTAGCACCTCTCTCGATTACCTGGGGCTCTCCCACCCATCTGAATGGATTGGAGAGTAGGCCTATTGCTTGCTCGTACACGCTCTTGTGCCACCAATCGTTCAATATAATGCTTAGCTCCCCATCATACTCGAAGGGCTCCTTCATTCCTTCCGCAACATCCACTATCAATGACCCATAGAAGCCAGCCGATCGTTGCAGGCCTAAGTGCCCATGATAAAAGTATGTCCCCGCCTGCAACCAAGCATCGTCTCAAGAAGATGATCATAATCATCCTTCCTCCAAAAACCATCAACACACACGAAATTTTTGCAACGCGCATTTTCTGCTCACACAGAAATCGTCCTAATCCTAACAAAAAACTGCCAATCCGAGAGAGAGTTCATGACCCAAAATATAATACATATATAATACCTTGTCAGCTTGAAATTTGTAGACAAACGTCTCTCCCGGGCTGATTGCGCATTGTGAGACCCCTCCCGCTCCGTCATACCATGGTGTGCCTTTCTGCAATTTCCGAATAGACACACAAAATTCCGTCAGTGTGATCCACAGTCCATCTGCAAATCTAGTCTTCTTCCACAGTACCATTGGGACTTTCTGTTAGCTTTCAATTCCTCCACCAGTAAAAACTGAACTGTAAACTTACAAACCACCAGCGGCAGACAGCAAATGCATACCTGCCTAATGCCGTGCCAATGTATCAGAACGGCCTCAGTGTGCATCAGATTCTCTAGCTCCACCACGACGGTATCACCAACACGAGCTCGTATGGTCGGACCGGGGTACTGCCCATTGATGCTGATCACAAGTTTCTCAACGCAGTCGGGGGACCAGAATTGATAGTCCACCTGCCATTTGTAATGTCTCACGTTCCCTGAGACTACAGTGCCGGGTTCAAGCAGCAGGACAGAAGTGAAAAACCACAATGCTAACCTAACGTTCTGCATTTTTGACCGAAAGAATTCGAGAATCGAAGCTATTTGGCTACTGAGCGGACAGATTTGCAGGCGATGTCTTTCCTATCAGGACGGGAGCAATCAACAGGAATGAATCAGTCAAACACGAAGAAATTGTGCAGATACTAGCTTGGCTCGAATTTCTAGCAAGAGCAGACTCTCCCAAGCATCCAAAGGGTAAGACGGATGAACTCTACGGTAGCTGGCCCTGCTGTCCAAAATTTATAACCGAGCAAGCGAACCTCTACCACCATTTGGGTTATGCACAATTAAGCTCCCACACGATAATCGCCGAGTCGGTTCATCTACAATAAACAGATATGCTTCAAACCGAATTGAGGCAGGGTCCATGAGTGGTCTACTGTCTACATCATGAAACCAGTGATCTCACCACGTCCTCACATTCTTCCGGTAAAGGATCTCGCAGTAACTTGCTGTATTTCACGCGGAACCGTAGAACGGATACATATCTTTTTGTCATTTAAGGTTTTGGCTAAGCGCCCTGTTTCCATGCTGATTCCTCCTCCTGAAGATACATGTGCCCCAGCGATTGCTCCACCGGTTTCATCACACAAGCGAGTGGGGGCGAGGAGTTGAAAACACCCTCAAAAGTGTAAGATACGTGCACACTCCGACCTTGCTTCAGTATGTCACAGGGTAAACCACGTTGTAAACGAGATTTGCATCAGATGCAAAGCTGATGCAGGATACAGAAAGGTAGTATTTGCGCTGTTTACTCGCTCTACTCGTGCTGTGCTGTCCTGCTACTGGAATTATTCGCGCAAAAATGAAATCCTCGATCGAGCAGAAGGTCTAATGCGATGTGGGGGGGCGATCGATCGTCGATTCGTCGTTTGAAAAATCTTGCTTTACGCGTGTGGACCAGACGAAGGAATTGCGAGCAGGTTGAGGGCTGGACCTGTCTTGTCGGATTCCGTCCACAATATTCAAAAGGAAAGTGAGAGTCCGCGTCAGCGTAATGCGCTCTTTGATGAACGTAAGGCCCTTGGCAGTGCGCATTTCTTCGGTGGCAGAAGCTCCCACACAAGCGCAAAAGCGGAGACGCTTTGTGCAATCGAGGTGCAGAGTGCCATCCACTTGCTTGGGCAACGTGCCTGATGCTTGTCTTGGATTTCTGTCGGAGCCAAACGCCCAAAGAAGGTGCTCACTGCTCGATGCCAGCCGCACGCGGGAAGGAACGTTACTGTAGCACAATTCCGCCACATGAGCCAAACCTTCGCCCCTTGCCGGCAAGAAGAGCGTTGCTCTATGTGGAACGTTCCCTGAGTTGAGCTGGTGAGAGCTATTCTCTCCGCCAAGGCTTCTTCCTACAACTTCGAAGTCTTAGACCGCTCTCCTATCCATCCATCTCATGCCTCCTACAGCTTCAGAAGCATCGTTCTCCAAGACTCTTTCTAACCTCCATTTCAAAACTTCACAATAGTGTTCTCTCGGGTAGGAAGGTGAGCTGCTCGCGCTAGTTCTGCCTACCATTGTTCTAGCGTCCTAGAGGAGGCGGATCTACATCAAATCAATTCCCAAGAACTCAGAATCATCCTGGAAGTCGAAGAGTTCCGAGCTGGAGTGTGAGGCGCGCCGCGCAACACCGATCAAAACTGAAGATTTTCCTGGAGAGTTGTAAAAACCAGGATAGGAAGCATGAGCAGGAAAGAAGATCCCAAGGTTATTCAAGGCAGCTCAAACAGAGAATGGGGAGCGAGAGTGTGTGTCTGTTGTGGTTATCATCGATTCGTCCGCCTTTCTGGTCTGCCAAACTCCAATGTTGGACTGGTGCACTATGCATGAAACTTTTTTTCTTTTTTGGGGGGGCTGGGGAAAATTAGAATTTATAAAAATATTTGGGAAAAAATACACCAGTTCTCCTCTAACTCCACATCGGCAAATGCAAATACATCTCTCTCCTCCCATACCAATAACTCAAGCACTTCATGCTCACTATGGCGTGCAGAGTCAGACATGATTTTTTAATGCTTAAACGTAGTTAAGTTACAAAATTTCCACACCTGAAAGATAGCTCCTGCCAAAGGCTCAACAAAGAGTCATTTAGCTTGCCTATGTCTCCAAGGATTATTTGTTTCCATGTGAGGGGACGTGAGTGTGAACATGAGAAAGCCATCACTGAATTTGTTTCCATAGGCCTCTTGTAACAATACAATCCCAGAAGAGGTGAAAATGTGTCTCTAGTCCAACATTGCAGAAAACACAACAACGAGAAATGTCCTTCCACTTGCAAATTCTGTCTTTAGTAGAGAGCTTGCATGTTATGAGTCTCCAGAGCATGAAATTGAGCCTGTAGGGAGGCATCAAAGTCCAAGTTTTGCCCATTTGCATTATCCAGACATCAATAGTGTCATTTGGCGCTCGGATTGCCATGCCTTCTGAACATCCTCATAGATATTGATCAATCTTGAATGGACTGATACACAAATCTTTGCACAACAACTTTATGAGCTCCTTGCCCCAATCGTTCACCCAGCCTCGTAAATCTGTTGTTGTGGTGACCGCAACCATTAGTCACCTGAGGATGAAAGATAAACTTCTTTTCAAAAGACTTGTTTATGTGAGTGGCCGGGTGGTTTGCGAACCTAGTGGGCGCCAAAAAACCATGATAGATTCACGTTGGGTGGTTTTCCACAAAAACCCTGGTTGCTCTGTAGGCCCCTACTTTGGAGCAAGGGTGGAGCACGAGCCAACAAAGAAATAGGTTTCTGGTCATAGGTTGGAGAGGAGATGGTGAGGCACGAAGAGAGAGAGAGAGAGAGAGAGAGAGAGAGAGAGAGAGAGAGAGAGACGAGGTAATGGGGGGCTCTTTTTGAACATTTGTTAGGCCAAAGATCAACTTCTTTTCTAACCTCAGATCTAAACTAGAATGCTTAAAGGGATTTCCCACCAATGTTCACAAGGAAACATTTTTCTTAACAAATACAAAAGCATATTTTCACTTATTTTCAAGACTTTTATTAAAATCTAGAGGTTTTAAGCATAACTATAACTAAAATGACTTAAAATGTGAAGTTTTTAAAAACCTTGTTAATTTTAAAAATTTGCTATTCACTTAACATTTTTGGTGAACATGTGACTCCTCACCCTCTTACTAGTGCCGATTGGTAGGCAATGGCATCACTAAGCCTAGCCATAAACTCTCCAACTTTTTTGCATCCCTATGCCAAGATGCCAAGGTTCCACTAATTGAATGGAATGGGGACTTGTGCTTAAAGTCAAGCTAGATCATTGATGAAGATGCACTGCTCCATCTTCTTTGGCTAAAAATCTAACAAAACGTTCCAATTGATCGCGATGTGCTAGAAATGAGGAAAATCGAAATTCTAGTCTAGCGCTGCAATGCTGGACTAGCCACAGTAGCAATTTGTGGGGACATTGTAAAAGCTTGTTGCTAGGGCTAATTCAATGCTATTGGTCAACATACGCAAGGAAGCGCACTTAGTAACCCTTTGGTTTTGTTGTTCTTGGCTATGTTCGTCTACTAGTTGCCTTGCTTGACAAATTCTAACCTCACATTTTATTAAATTTTTTGTCATGGAGGACTCAAACCTAACCCTTACCATTTTCTCATTGTTGTCAATGAAAAAAAGAAAGAATAAAATCATTGATATGAGACATAGGATGAAGTCCATAGAATGAATAAAGTCATGCATATGAGACAAATATAAACCTCATTCGACTTGATCCTCCTTTATTTAAACATTAAGGGAAATGCGTTTATTACAGAGTTAACGATGACAAAAGTTGATACGTTTTTATCGTTATGGCCTGTAAGATAGAATATGCATGGGAAGATAGAATATGCATTAGAAGAGAGAGCTACTTAACTTCTCAAAATATCACAACACACTTCTTTTGGCCCCTTCAATCCCATAGGGCAAGTACTTGCCAAAACACACACACACATATCTATATACATACATACATATATGCATACATACATACACAATCTCTCTCTCTCTCTCTCTCTCTCTCTCTCTCTCTCTCTCTCTCTCTCTCTCTCTCTCTCTCTCTCTCTCTCTCTCTCTCTCTCTCTCTCTCTCTCTCTCTCTCTCTCTCACACACACACACACACACGCGCGCGCGCGCGCGTGTACGCCCACGCATGTGCATGTGCGTAGGCAACGGCGGGATAGGGACAAAGGCGATGGGTCGATGGGATAGCGAGCTATGGTGATGAGTCATGGGGATAGAAACTCACAGTTTTGCCAACTAGGTTTTTATGATTTTGAAGTTTCTTTTTAGGTTTTTTTGTGATAGGGGATGCTAAACTACCTAGTCTACCTATTGAATGCAAAAAACAACAAAAAAAGAACACATTTTGAATGCAAAATGAGAGAATTCTTGAAGAGGTGACTGTCAACACTCAAAACCACTTCGATTTTCAACATGATTCTGCTTCTTGGTTGTTTTTTGTGAGTTTTGATACCATACACTCCATACCAATCTTCCAAACTATCTTCCTACCAACTCAAAACACTCAAAAACATAAAATGCAAGTTTCAAATGATCCAAAATGTTATCCAAAAAGAAAATGATAGCTGCTTCTTTTCTTTTCTTAAACTAACACTTCTCCACTCATTCCTCTCCTACAACTCCACTAACAAAGCTCCAAGTTAAGCTTGAAACAATGAGAAAGCAAGTGCAATGCAAAAGCATACCTTGAAGTCCCCGAAAACAACACCAAAGATGTGTGGTCTCGAAGGTGACGTGTTCCAGGAATCTTGAAGGAATGCCGATGGAGCCTCTACTCCAAGCTAGGGTAAAAAATAAGGAGGGAACAAGATTATGATAGTGTAGGTCAATGGGCGAATCTTTCCCCATACAGAGTTATAAATATTAGCCCTGCTACCACTTTTAGGGCGAATTTATCAAATTTGACACTCTAAAAATTAGCCTACTTTTATTTTTGGGCTAATTTTTCAAATTTAAAGCTCTAAATATTAGCCCAACCAACTTGGGAAAGCCTCTAAATTAGCCCTTGGGCTAAAATTCTCGCCCCTAATTTTTTCCCTACTCCAAGCTACTCCGTGTGAGAACAATGCAAAGCACAAGCCGTGCGCTAAAGTGTCACTCAAGCAGCTCTCAGATTTTTGCAATGTGTTTCCATGAGAGAGAGGGAGATGGGAGATGGGAGAAGAGAGGGATATGGGGAGGAAAAGAGTCTAGAATGAATGGGGATGGAGTGGGAAGACAAAGGCACTACAAAGGAAATAAGAGAACACCCACAAACGCTCTTGGAAGAGAAGAGGGAGCTTGTATTCCAAACTTGTGCATCCAACAATGAAGACCAAAGTCAATCACTTGGCCTTTTATACATGTCACCTTTTGAAGGGAGGGCCAACCCTCTTCCCTTTATATCACTCTCTTTCCTTATTCTTTTATAACCATCTTGAGCCTATTTGGCTTAAGGCACAATCCCAGCTCTATGGACTTGCCACTATCCATCAAATGACATCACTAACTAGTAGTGGCATATTGTGAATCAATCGGTTAACAATTTTCTTGGCAACCTGCTGGGGGAATGAAGTAGTTTGCACTAGATGAGACGATGAAGTGATGCAAACAACTATTGTGAGCCAAGTCACAAAATTAATGTTAGGACCAAAGGATGCAAGGTCTCATGAACAGACAAACATATCAGTAATAGAGGGATGAATAGGTAGCGGGTCCATTGGAAGCTCGAATAGTGGAATTTGGACTATCAACAAAGACGAGATTCAAAACAAAGAGGGAAGTGGGTGAACTAAGTAGTTCAATACAAAATATGACACCAAAAAGAAGAAGGAGAGAAAGAAGGGGATGGCAAAAGTTTCAAGGCTCCATCTTTCAAGGAGAATAAGGAAAGTTTTAGCAAGAATTAGGAAGCAAATCCCCACCAACTTAAAGAGTCCATATCTCAAGGAGAATAGAGAAACTTTTAGCAAGAATCCAGAAGCAAATCCTCACCAACTTCATGAAGGCATAAAACTCCAAGTTCAATAGTAAAATTTGTAATGAATGTGGTTGAAAGCCCACCACATAGCCCACAAAGAGATATAGTTATGATGACCGCAATGTAGGTAAGAATTTAATTCCAAAAATACATGGGTTAAGAGGCAGAGAACTCCCAATCCCGTGTGCATATTTTGTAATGAATGGATGACATTAGATTACTTAATGTAATTCCCCACCACATTTGTAAACAAAGCCATTAAGTGGTAATTTGATTAATACCCAAATGACCACTTCGCCACATGGAATGAATTCAAGGACCAATTTATCCTTTTTAAAGAGGGTTCAACATGAGCTCAGCTCAAGGAAGATGTCATGGTAAAGCTCAACCAATCAAACAAAGCTAGGTGAAGTGGTGAATGACTTTGCAATGCAAATGATGTTGCCAATTAAGAAAGTAAATGACATGCAAGATCAGGGTTGTTGAGAGGCCTCACCAATGACATATAGCTTCACAACATGGAAATCACCTATCTAATGAAGACATACGATGAATTTCTTCATAGTGACAATTGCAATCACGAAAGGGGTCACCATTGAACACAAAAGACAGAACCTTTCCATGAGGTAAACAAAAGATGGCAATTTAGCAATCCTTTTTGACACCAGGATTGAGAAAGAGTTGGAAAATATCTTGGAAGAAATGGGAATATGAGTTCTTCTCAAAGACAAAGAAGTATGGTGCCACAAGTGCAATGTGGATTCCCATATAGTGATGAACAAGTGTTTGTTGGGAAAGTATTGCAACATTCGCACACTCGGGCCACATGATCAAAGAGTAGTTTGAAAAGCACAGACCAAAGGTTTACCAAGTGGAAAGAGAGGTCAAAAGGCTCTATCAAGGAGAATCGAGATAGGCTGAAGTGTACCAACATAGCATGTTGGTTCTCCAGTAAGTGAACGTTGACTATGGAAGAACCAATAGGGCATTGTACAAAAAGCATGCGATCAAGATGATTCATGCACACAAATTGTTGGAGTGGTGTTGGTAGAAGTGGAAGAAAGTTGGTCCAAGATCAGAAAAAAAATGAATATGAAGAAGTCGAATGAGCCCAAGGATTCCATAGAAGGAAGAGTAGAAGATGGCTAGGGGAACTACCAAGCCCTCAACCAACAAATGAAAGCATGAAGAGAAGGTGCAATGAAGCAAGGAGCAACATTACAAAGTTTGTGCTCAAAAAGGGCCTCATAAGTGAAGAAGAATCATTTAAAGGTATTCCAGTGGTGCAAGGAGAAGAGAAGGTGCAATGAAGCAAGGAGCAACATTACAAAGTTTGTGCTCAGAAAGGACCTCATAAGTGAAGACGAATCATTTAAAGGTATTCCAGTGGTGCAAGGAGAAGAGAAGGTGCAATGAAGCAAGGAGCAACATTACAAAGTCTGTGCTCAAAAAGGGCCTCATAAGTGAAGAAGAATCATTTAAAGGTATTCCAGTGGTGCAAAATCAAATCAAGACATCCTAAGAGAAATTATGAGGACTGAATTTGATGATTTTAATTGTGCACCTACTGGAACTCACTCCCCTTTGCATGATGTTCTTCCAAAATCCCTAATCCCAATGAATGACTTTCAATAGTAGTAGATCCATTAACCACATCAGTGGAAGTGACCACAAATGAGAGGTGTGGAGCATCCTAAAGGAATGCAAGCTTTGGTGCTTGGAGTGAAAGAGGCATATGCCTTATGTTAATGGAAGATGAAGAGTAAAAGATGGCCTTCCCCAAGTTCAAGGACAAATAGGGACATAGGGTAGTCTAAGAAGAGCTAGCATTTCATATCAACTAAATTAGTGACAACAATGATCGAATCACCGAGGGAAATGCATCAAAGACATCAATGTGGTTTTGCAGGAAGAACCAAAGTTGATACAAATCAATGAAGATCTTCCAAAGTGAATTCCTTGAGCAATCCTAGTAAGAATTCTTAATAAAGTGCAAGGATGTATTGCATGGGAATACATAGACCTAAAGGGGATACAACCAAATCTCTTTCAACACCAAAACCCTCTATGTTTAGATAAAAATCCAATCTTGCAACAAAGGAATGAACCCCAACTAAGACAAGTTGGTAAATGTTGAAATAGCTTATCTACTACTAAGGGCAAGATTTATCAATGAGGTAGACAGAAGTCATTAAAACAATAATTGTGCTAAAGAAAAACAACAAATTGACTATCTTTGTAGACTACAAAAAGAAAATCAATTGGTTGTTTCCAAACATAATTGTACAAAGCAAAATGGCATGTTGAGAGTCTTTCTAGACTACAAAAGCTCAATGAATAAAGGGAAGGACTTCAAGCTATATGTGTTGCCCTTGCAATATTAATTGTGGGTAGCCCTATACCATGGAATATTCTTCCTAAACTTCTAAGCATTTGGTCTTAGACTTCTTGTATCTTTGATATTGATGCACATGTAGTCTTTGCCATGCTTGACATACATCTTTTGCTAATTTGCATTTCTTGCTTTTTGACCTTATGCAACCCTTGTCTTCAATGCATTTGGTACCAAGGCGTCTGGTTCATGTATTTAACCTATAGATCATCCCTTGGAAACTTCATTGCTGTCAAAATTCATCATGATGCAAGTAGCTTCCCTTCCAAACTATGATTTATTCCATGAACTAATCTTCCCAAGGTTTATTGTGCACTGGAATACTAGTCTAAACAATGATAGTTTGTTAGCTTCATTGACTTCATAGATGACCAATTGCTATGTCGTACTTCCCTACAACTTTGTCACATCTTCCATCTTGGGACTACTGATTCAACCTTGCATGTCTATTTAAAGTTGCTAATATCTCCACGTTACTTCCTCTTTAAATATCTTGCTCCTTCAATAGTACTAGGGTTATTTTATGTTCTCATAAACTCAATTCTACCATCTTCCTTTATAGGAACATTCAATGTAAATAGTCCCAAGTAGTATCACAAAAAATGCATTCACTGTGCCTATGCATTACCAAATGGCCTAATAGAAGTAGCTCATTGTGGGATGGATTCATCATGTCCACAACTGCTGATTTAGGTTGCTCATTTGTAAGAAACATTAGACTAGGTACAAATGTGAATTTATATCCAAAAGAGTAGAGCATACATTATCAAATAGCTTAGACTAGTTTTGGGGAAGAGAAGTGTTCTTATTTTCTCATATATGCCACTACACAAGATGTAGTACAAGTGCAATCGTTACACATAACACACCATTTCCTTTGTCAAATCTCTCCACTCACCTATCAGGCTTATCGCCACACTCACTCATGAACACACCTCACTACGCGTTCTACATAGTTCAAGTGTGTTTTATGCCTACTATAGAGTGTATGATTGTTCTAGTGTGAATAAACTGAACTTTTAACACGTACTTCAATTAGTTCTTTCCATTTTCCCTCTAATTGTCTTGTCATAACATTTTATGATTATGTACCCCTCTAAAACTCTCTTTAGTTTGAGTATTTGATCACATGCCTATCAATTTTATGCTATTTTCAATCCATCTTGGATACATGAGTCAAGTCCACTCTCCATGCATTTGCTCCAATGCAAGCTTCAATCCAATGTAATAACTAATCTCAAACCATTTTTCTAGATAGATGGATAATACAAATTGTTATAGCATTGGTGAAAATTTGCATTTCTTGCAACAAAAGTGGAAATATAGGGCAACAATTGAAGGTGGGGTATATAAAACTATAAGAAATAATGGCCCTCTAGAACTAAGACACCATAACTAGAAATTGTAAAGCTAATTTGAGGCTAGAGAGAGACTAATCATTAAACTCTTAACATGTACACCTAGTATGAGTGCAAGTAATCATAAATGGACCCTTAATTAATCATTATCATATTTTTTAATGGGATTGTGAGTGGTTGCTAATGTTTTTATACCAATCTAGTAAACTTTTATATTATTGCATAGGTATCATAGTGTGTGTAGTAAAGACACATGGACCTTATTTAGTTATTATCACATTTTTTTAAAGGGGATAGTGGTAGTTGCAGTGTTTTCACCAATCTACTAAGTTCTTATATTATTGCATATTGTTTGCATATTGTGTACAGTAAAGGCACGATGTTGTGTTTGGATTCGCATTAATAGTTTTTTCTCCCATTTCTAGGACCTCATAAAGAGAAGCATACAATGCATTATAGTTGTCTCTTAGAGAAATTTTTTCTTATTAGATCTCATCTGTATATACACTACCTTGGCATGTTGTTCTTCATATCCTTTATTGTCTACCTGATAGTAAATCTCAATTTACTTTTATTATAATATGACAATCTACACTAATAAGGCTTATATGAAAAATAAAATAAAAACCTTATAACTTCCTTTCCACCTTGCTCCAAAAGTCCACTCTACATTACGTATTTGATTACTATTTCCTTCAAACACCTTTAGCTAGATTTCATTTACTTTCCTCTTATTACTGTCACTTAAATTTCTATTTAGAAGAAAGACTCTTCTTAAGTAGTATACTTCAATGCCCATGTGTTAATAAATGAAAGAGGATTACATCTTATAAAAAAAAGATGCCTTACTCTTGTAAATATTTGGCCAACTCCAAGTTTCTTAATCTTTAGAATTCCTATAATTTCTTTATATGGTGTTTTCTTTAATCATGTAGGAGTAAAATATTTGTGAATTATTAAGATAGTCGACTAACAAAAAGCATATAAGAAATATAATTAAAAGAACATAAGATATAACTTATTTGTCTTGATCTTATTTGTATAAATAATTACAAAGAAATGTTAAGTTTGTCTTGAGTACCTTATTTGAATTGTTTTCCATTGTATATCATTTTGCTTATATGAATAGATGTGGAGATAAGATGTAATTGTAAAGCTAATTGTGATAAACGTTCATTTCTTGTCTCATAATCACCTCTCATATTCACTCCATATTCATGTCACAATCATGTTCATTAACTTGAGAGTAGTTTGTTGTGCTATTATATGGTTGTGTAGTTTAATAGTGCATATAGTGCTAGCATTCAGAGACAAAGAAAGACTTAGTCTATTATATGTGATCAAGGTGGCTTGATTTACTTACCAAATGTTCTAGTAATTGTTAGAAACCAAGCTTTGTTGGGCTAAGCCTCAAGGGGGGCATATGGAACGAGTGTTGTGGCACTATTGCATGGGTGGTTGGAGCATTCATATGGCGGCCTCTCTAGGATATTCAACCACGGTCTTAGGCTGCAGTCTCAGATGATAATCAGGATATAATCAAGATGTGGCCTTGAAGGTGATTTCACCGCTACTGATGAAGGTCGCCTCATGATGGTGAACCTAGAGTTCCCCTTCTATTTAATGATGGCCCGATGTCTAGAGCCCTCTCACTCTCTCAAGATGTAGTCTCTTACTTATCATACAGCTTACGCATATAGAGCATTGTCTTGGTATTCATTTGTTAACTATTTCATGATTTCCTATAGTTGATTGTAGTTGTGGTGTTCAATAAGGTTTTCATCATTTGGTATCAGAGCTCTACTCGGGATCCATGGGGAGAGGAGAGAATTCGATTGCATGCATATGTGTGTTTTCACTTTGAACTAATTATATGCTCGAGCAGCAATGCAAATACAAGAAATGGAACCAAAAGCAAAGGTAGTAAAGCTCATTACCTTCACACACGTGAGAATTCCCTACATGGTAGCTTATGGTTCGACTCTACCTCATGGAGAAAGGACTTTGGCCTATCATTTTGGGTGCTGAGAAGAGGGACTCAGGAGTCAAAAGGTACTAGTTTGTTGCAATGGGAAAGCTGAAATCTTTGTGCTCTTGGAATCATAGGCAAGACACTGGGTGCTTGATATAATCATCATCTGGATTTAATGGCAAGTGCAACAGAAAATTGGGTCACTGTTGAGACGCTATTGGGTGCAAGGTTGAAGAATTCGAAAGTGTTGTTGAAGCAAGAGTTCTTTAGTTTAAGATGGAAGAAAAAATGACTCTTGGAGAACATATGAGCAGAATGAGGGCAATTATGTGCCTTAAGGTAGACAATGATGACATAAAGGTGGTTCTTCTATCAAGTCTTCCTTGTTCGTATAATGGAATTGTTAAAATCCTTTGTGTGAGCAGTGAGATATCATTAACGAGATGGTTTCTACAGTTTTGGATGATGAGAGGCGCCAGAAACGTGAAGATGAATTTGGTGGTAGTGCTTATTTGATCGAGAAAAGCAACCAGGTAAAGAAAGTTGAGATGAAGTGCAACTATTGCAGTAAGTCAGGCCATAAAGAAGAATATTGTTTCCAAAAGAAGGATACTCAAGGGAAGAAAGGTAAGGTGGTTGCAACCGTCAACACCACCAAGGATTGTGTGCATGCAATTATTTACGTAAGAGATGTCTGGCTTATGCATCGTCAAGGGTGACATCAATTATGATGAATATGCATTCTAATGCATGCTGCAGTAGTTACAAGTAGTGTAGGGAGCGTTAATAAATTTTGATCAGTTTTGTATGCCAAAAACACCTAGTAGGGTTGAGGCGAAGTCTCTAATCACAAATTGTGTCTGTCAAAGAGGCATGGGAGTCACTTGAGCATTTCAGGTCAGTTTATAATATGTTGCTAAGTCTGGTTGCTGTTTTGGCTTAGGATAGAAATCAACTGTGTGTCTCATTTTTGCCAGAAGGTTCTTGCTTTTTCTTGTGAGATGTATGTTTGGAATTTGAGCTCATGTTTAGGATCTTTGTCAGCTTTGATTCATGATTCCTTTGTGTGGATCCTCTAAGATTTTATTGCTAGGGTAATTTTCATGCAAATGGTTTTTTTGCCCAACCTCAGCATGAGGTGGGTGCTTGAAACCAAGCTTTGTTGGGCTAAGGCTCAGAGGGGGGCAGATGGAATGCCATGTGGCATGAGTGCTTGGAGCATTCATATGGGAGGCCTCTCCAGCATATTCTACCATGGTCTCAGGCTGTAGTCTTAGGCAATAATCAGGAGGTGGTCTCAGAGGCGATTTCACAGCTGATGGAGGTCCTCTCATGATGATAAAGCTGGGGTTCCCCTTCTATCTAGTGATGACCTGATGTCTAGAGCCCTCTCACTCTCTCAAAATGTAGTCTTTTACTTATCATATACCTTATGCATATAGAGCGTTGTCTTGGTGTTCATTTTGTCAACTATTTCAAGCTTTGCTATAGTCGATAGTAGTTGTGGTGTTCAATAAGTTTTTCATCAGTTGTTAATGGTGTGCCATGACTTTTTACAGATATTTTTCTTAGTCATGTTTTTTGGGAATTACAAGGCACTTTCTCGGCACTTTAATCATGGTATTGTAATTTCGTAGAAAGTAATCCACATGGCCCATATAATAATAAATATTTTGTGAAAGGTACATGCAAATATGTTTGTCACATAACATCTCTTATGAGTTTACAAAGTCAAAAGTCAAACATGCATATCTAACAAAGGTACTTTGGTTTATAAAAGGCCTTAGTGCTATTATACAAAGCCAAGATATTGCTCAATAATAGACATAGAAAAGTACACTTAATGGCATAAAGATGCACATGGAAAACCTTTGTTTGATACTTAGCATGCCTATGGTATATTTAAGATATTGCTCAACAATAGACATAGAAAAGTACATTTAATGGCATAAAGATGCACATGGAAAACCTTTGTTTGATACTTAGCATGCCTATGGTATATTTAAAATCTTAATGCATGTACCTATGATCCTTACTTTCATGTTTCTCATGGAGCAACACCTCATAAATGCCTCTTGAATCCTAGGTTTAGGCATGCCTTCATGGTATAAGGTCCGTTGCGATATAGACTAGTTCGTGAAACTCTTTATATATTAAAACGCGTAACGACATGTTGGTAGCTCTACTAGCATATAACAGCTCACCTTTAGTTAGAAGTTTGTAAACACGAGAGAGATCGGCACACATACTAAGACGGGTGGAGTTTACCAACGTGTGAACATGCAAGAAAAGACGATTAACATGTCATTCGGCTCCACAAAGCATTAACGAGCATGAAGCATCGAGCATCTTTTAACGATTAAACGAAGGAGAATCGTCTTCTATATTCGGTAATCTTTTATGCTAACTTTTCGGGGGTCCCAAGCTTGTGATATAAATGCTATTCTGGACTCCACCGAATGTGTGATGGATTCCAGCTGTGTTGTATGGACGGAGTTGCCGTAAAACATTTTGAAGCATCACATAAGTTTCCTGTACGCATGTAATTGCGTCGTAGAGAACCCCGAATTTCGTAGTTTCATCCAGCTCTAAAGGAAAGATGCATGCATTCTGAGAAGGATAATGGCAAAATATTACCTCTCTTGCAATGATTTTCTTTCGTAAGCTTTTATACTTTTTCTTTTGAACGTAAGCCGAGCTGACAGAGATGCACTCAGAAAAAGGACGGCTCTATATAACTTGGATACACTCAGAACTTAGTCCTCAAGAGAGAGGGGTGTAGAGTTACGAGGGCAATCAACCCGTCGAAGTTTTATATTGCGAAAATATCAGGAGGGAAGTATAATCGCCCTTCACCCTTGCCTGTAATGGAATTTGAAGACAATTCCCTGAGCCTCGCGATGTCTCATTTTGTCATAAGACTCGCCTTCCCTTACACACAAACTTTTCTTTATGGGGAATCATAGGTTATTTCCATAGTGAATAATAGCCGTGATACATATCATGGGTGGTAGACAAATCATTGTGTTTGGTGGATGATGCAACTAAAAAGCTACGCCTTTGGATGCTTATTGGGTTATGAGGAGTTATAGCTTGATTTGCTTGAGGGATTTTGTGCTATTTATGTGTGTGTGTGTGTTTTTGTCTTCGATTGCAGGTGTGCTAGTTTTGTGAGACTAGCTAGACTACAACCCCACCAGTGATATGCCATGGGCCAATTTGCTAGTGCTCATAACAATGGCCGATAGTCATATTACTGAACAACAAATAGTTGGCCTCAATCCACTAGTCCTCATAACATTGTGGAGTGCCAAAAAAATGATAGCCATATAACTTAATGCGGTCTATCACAAATCATAATTGATATGAAGTGGCCTTAGTACAAACTAGAAGCGAGAAAACACAACAAATGATACAAAAACATTGGCTTTTTAGATTGATCATGTCTCGAGCATCATCCATCATTTTAAGCACATAATGCAAGGAGAAGTAGTAAGATTGTGTCTTAAACTTCCCTAGATTTTAAAAATTTCTAACTATATATCATCATTCCACAACTAGACTAATGGACAAATGTTGTGCGAACATTTAACACTAAAACTTGATCTCTCTTTGCCCTTGTATATTTCATTATGATACTCCTTATAGCACAATTTATTATCCTTAAGAAACTTGCCATCCTTTATTTCACAGACTTTTAGCTTTATTTGAGTTATAGGTACATTTGTTGTTTAACCTCTAGCTTCTCTCATCGATGATCTATACAATCTTCAACATAATCACAATGATAAATAGCCAATATTTATACAACTTCTAAGTGGTAACACTTATTGATCTTTCATATATTAGATAATCACAATGATAAATAGCCAATATTTATACAACTTCTAAGTGGTAACACTTATTGATCTTTCATATATTAGATAAAATAGGGCATACATATTGATATATGGCACATACTAACATTGTATGAATCCAACACTGTGCATAGCTTCATTTACCAAGTACATGAGGGGATTGGGAATATATGTTAATAACCGGCCATATTATAACCCCAGATTAGCATTTAGAAATATGTTTAGCATAAGATAGTTTCCAGGATCCAAATCAAATGCTGTAACTGCCCAGAATAACTTTTGGGCTGATACGTGCATGAGAGATATATCAGATGTCATATTCCTGAATATAAATCTACTTTTTGGAAATATGAAAGCATGTAGATTTCCTTTCTATATTCTCTACTCTTATTGTCTATGTCTCTGTCGAATATTGATAATACAATTAGGAATGAGAGAGAGAGAGAGAGAGAGAGAGAGATGTTGTAAGTGCTCGAAATAACTTTTGGGCTAATAGGATATCTACACATGGTGCATGAGAGATATATCGGATGTCTGAATTCTGAATCTGTATCTGTATCTACAAGTTTTTCTGGAAATATGAAAGCATGTGGATTTCCTTTCTATATTCTCTGCTCTTGTTGTCTATGTCTCTGTAGAATATCGATTCGACAATTAGGAATGACACAGAGAGAGAGAGAGAGAGAGAGAGAGAGAGTTTGGTTATCTATCAATGCATATTCAGAGTGGAGTGAGAAGAGCACTACGTAATCTCGAACCCTTGCATTGCAACCCACTTCATCCGAGTTCAAACCTGACATTCTAAACCCCGTTAACGCTAGTGATGCTGCATTTTCAATGACTCAATCAAGTTCAGTGATCGTAGACATTTGGCCAAACCGTTAAGTCGAGACAGAGTGAGAGGTTGCACTACCAAAATCACAACATAAAGAATACTGTGCGACAAGGATGACAATCATGGAGTCGTAGTAGCCAAAATAAAGCGGTCTTAATTCCAATTCAGAGGTTTAGATTACTTGAAATCTGGAGATCCAAAAAGAGGCCGGTTTCGACGTTTTCAAACATCAATGGTATAGGTATGGTTTTGGAGTTTTGTTTAAAACCTAATAAGTAAAAATGAGCATGGGCATGGAAATGCAAATGTAGGAGAATGAATGTCTAAGAATTGTAATGGATAAGACTTTGTATCTAAAAAAATACACTTGCAAGTTTGACTCTAAAGAGAGTGGATGCAACAATGTTGCAAAGCAATGAAATAGGAACGGTAAGTGAAAGGATTCAACCTGAAGCTCCACCAAGGTTGAAGGTGTGGTCCAAATCACATCTCAAGAAGAATCGGAGGCAAAAAGTACAAAAGATCATACATAGGAGATCCCAAGTTGTGGTCGGACAAATTGGATTCAAGAAGAATGATTACCCGTTTACCTTTCTTGAATACCAAGGAAGAGTCAAAAGATAGGTAGAGAATCTAGTTGCAAACATCACAAGAAAAGAAGTAAAACTCGAACAAAGAATCTGAAAAAGAGGGGCAAAAAAATCTGGACAAAAGATCCGAAGAACAAATGGAAGATTTCGATGAAGAATCGAATCCAAAGACGAAGAAAACCCAGAAGAAAGATTTGGGGAAGATAAAGGACATTTGGACATAGAGTCTAAGCAAGACAAAGATTACCTAGCTTTTCATACTTTGCCTAACAAACCACCATCATAGCCATCACTAGTACCTCCAATGGCACACCCACAAGTAACCAATTTGAAATGCAAGTTCTCAAAACTCTGTGGTAAATATAAAGAAGACCCAGATAGCCATGTTGCTCAATTCACAACAAGATGGAAAGTCAGTAGCTTTCATACCCTATTTGGAGATCCAAAGGAGCTATTGTAGTAGTTTGCAAGAATGCTTGCAGGAAGAGCAATGCAGTGGTTTACCCCATATGGAGTGGGGCATTTTCATATGTATGATGAGCTAAAGATGGCATTTTGAAAAGGTTTCAAAAAGAGAAAACTCTAGCGATGTCTAAAAGAAGTTAAGAGAGGTGAAGCTAAAAACTCTATTTGTTGAAGATTATGCCCATAAATTCTTGAATTTAAATGTGAGGTTGGTCCAAGCAAAAAGATTGACCCTCGAGATGATGGTAGAATTATTTTGCAAAGGGCTAAAACTAGAAATCTATAAGGTGATGGGAAGGATTGTTGAGAAACAATGCTCAACATCATGTGATCATATGTGCCTAGCACTAAACCAATAGAGTGCTACAAAGGAAAGGGTTAGATGCCCTAACCCTAACCCTAAAAGGGTTTGTATATATTCTACAATTTAAACTAAATCTAGTGCAGAGTTAGTCATTTGTGGTGTGCCCTCTCTCCTCATCTCCACTCTTCTCCTCTCCCCTCTACTAGTGTGAAAGACACTCCCAACCACCAACACAGAGAGAGACCCGATATCTTAAAGATTTCGAAGAATCCTCAAGATTTTGATAGTAGCTCACACGTGGTGTCCCCTTAACCTTGTGTTACCCAACCTTATCACCAAGAGTTGTGGTTTATCTTCTACCACAAGGCACCATATCTGCCACCTCAATAAGTGACACATCAACACCTCGAGCCCCAAGCCATGTCACCACTAACACATAAGCACCATGTCATCATCCACATGGTAGGCATCTGCCATATCATCAAACACGTAAGCTCTGCCATGTTAGCAGGCCACATCATCCACACCACGTCACCTGCCACTAGTAGATGCAGTCAGCATCCACATCATCAGGGTTGACCAATCAATTGACACCTCACCCTGTCCAATCAGCACTACCACCTCAGCATCTGCCACATGGCTTTGCCCCCTGATAGGCACATTGACCCCTTTGCAGGCACACTTTTCACACTACATGTGAACCCACTTGCCACCTCAGCATAGGGCTTCACAGGCACGCTCCTTTGTAGGCACAGTTATTGCATGTGACCCCCTGAGTGCCACATCATCACTAAGCACATTTTCACCCTATTTGCCCCTCCACCTAGATCAAGCCGTATCTCTTGATCCGGGAAGAATTTGAGGGCACTCCAAAAAGGAAAAATGCTTTGATACCATGACAAAATATAAAGAGAGAGAGGAGAAGAGTGGAGATGAGGAGAGAGGACACAACTAGAGAGCACACGACAAATGACCAATGGTACACTAGATTTAGTTGAAATTGTAGAATATATACAAGCCCTTTTAGGGTTAGGGTTAGGGCATCTAACCCTTTCCTTTATAGCGCTCTATTGGGTTAGTGCGATGCACATATGATCACATGATGTTGAGAATTTTTTGTGTTCTATGCGCTTGTCACATCATGTGCACACTTGGGTGCAAGTATCACACACTTTTGAGCCTCAATGAGACAAATCCACTTCCTACACGCACATCAACCTCTACATCGATGCATCTAACCTAGCACTGTTATGGATAAATTTGTATAAGGAAAAAAGGCATAAATATGTGTGTGTGTTTGTATGTGTGGCAATAGTATAATAAAATATGGTGTGCATAGGGCCCAGTGTTGAGGTGGCAGGGCATGACCATGTGCCACCCTTCCACGTAAGAGGACCCATAAGGTGTGATGTACATAATCCATGGTAGTAATATTATAAAATGTAAGGTGGCATGGCTCCTTCATGTGCCACCCCTCCACCTAGGCTGCGTTTAGTGAGATATGGCTCAAAGTCCATGGGAGAAGTAATATAAAATAGGTGGAGATGGATATTATATTGGGTTATTACCTCCATATAGGATAGGCCCATGTGGGGGAGGTATAGAAGGTCCAAGAGAGCAAGTTAAATAATGGGGAAAGTAGGATTAGGTGGCAAGATTCCTTGTGCCAACCCTCCACTTGTCCTCCTAGAGGTTTGAACATATTATAAAATTGGGAAGAGACCAAGGGAGTATCATAGACTTGAGATATGGGGCTTGATTTATGTGGAAAAATGAGGCAAAGGGTTGTCACACACAATGTGCGTAACCGCCTAGCCCACATGAGAGACTTTTCCACACACACCATGCATGTGGGAGAATGCATTTATTGGGAGAGACCCCCTCTCTTGGCTATAAAAGGAGAGGGCTATTCCTTGATGTGACACGCTCATTCTTGTAAACCCACCTAGCTACTACTTTGATATTTTCCTCTTATCCTTTCTTTCAAATAAAGCATCGTCCTCTTCCCTTAATGTTTCCATCTTTACATTCCTCCTCCCATCATGTACATGCTTCTCTTCCCCCTCTCCCTTTCCCCTTGTGCAATAGTCTCCCTCTTCATTCCCTCCCCTTCTAATCCCATTCCCCCCCCATGATAATGTTTCGCCCCCATGTTCTCTTTTCCTCTATGGCCCTTGATCGTCGCCATGCTTAGTGTCTAGCATCTTGTCCTGATTTCTTTTCTGGCTAACAGAATTGGTGTGGCTATTGGGATCAAAATCTCCACGGCTAGTGGTGTTACTCCTACAACTGGGTGCGGCTCTGTGACCTCTTCTATGCACAGTTCTCTACTTTTGCACCTCCAAACTGTGTGCCTTCTTCTAGTCTGCCTGCTTTCTGCTCATGGCTCCTACATGTATTCTGGCTGGCGAATCTTCTGCTCTGTAAAACTGTAACATCGTCTCCCTCTGAGCTCCCATTCGTGCATCCACTGTGTACACCCGCGCGCATCGCAGACAGATCACAATGGTTTTCTGGCTCCTGTGTCTTCTGGTCGTGGACTGTTTATTCTGGTTTCTGCAAAATTGTAATAGATCCCGCGCCCCCTCTCTTCTCTTCTTCTTCTTCTCCTTCTCTCTCTCTTTCTCTTCTCCTTCTCCTCTCCTCTCCTCTCTTTATATGAAAGAGTGCCCCTTCACAAAAGGGAGACTTACCATTGGGCCAGCAGATAAGAAGTGATGAAAATATAATGAATTTTGCTTATATATTGAAATCTCGGGAACTGTAACTCTCTAACTATAGATTCTAAACTTTTTTGAGTTCACTTCACGGATGCACGCCACACGAGGAGGGTGGATATTTATGTCACTTCTCGACGCGTTTAAGGATTTGGTGCCTAGTCCTCCGCACCTTACGGTTACCAATTGGCTAGATCTCTTTCTTGATCTTCATTTCGACCTTCAATGGCTGATTATCCAGTGCATTGTTCAAGGAGACGCTTAACCTTCATCTGCCATCTGTGAAATCCTTTACCATTGAACTTATCCCTATTCAAGATGGTAGCCATGAGCGGGTCTAACCCAAAATGGGCAGTGTCTACTCTCTTACAAGGCTAGAAAGAGTTGAAGAGCTTTAAAACACAAGCATTTAGAATGGCAAAGGCTTGCAACCAAATTCCATACTACAAAACATATTGGAAATGATGTTTTCACTTGCATGCTTCATAGAGGTGGCTAAATGAAAGCATTTCAAGAAAATCCAGGTGTAGAAACTTCAAGCAAAGCTGTAGCCATAGTTGTACTGAAGCTATTCATCACTTTAAACATCATAAATGCTAAAGTAGCATCTAATGTAGCATCAAACTCACAACATTGTCAAATTTGTCCAAAACAGAGGCCTGAACTTGGAGGGCTTGTATCTCACTCTTAAAGCAAAAAAAAGAGGGCTTTATAGGTAGAAACAAAGCTCATATACGAGAGAAGAGCCACTGAGGAGGAGAGGTGAAATGCCATGTCACGTTGCCATAGCTAGTAGCTTGAAAGTCGACTAGTTTTTTTATTGTTGCACCTCCATTCCTTGTCAAAATGAGCTCAGATTTCAACAATGGGTTCCCTTCAATGTCATGCAGCTCGGGCTCAGAGGAATTGAAACAAGGATAAGCACAGAGGCAGCATTGCATGAAATTTTGTCAGAGAGTGTGAGTGTTGGCATTTCACGTATAGTCAAAATTTCACCAAATGCTTGTAGCTGGAAGTTTGCCCATACAAGAGGAGTTTGCAGCTCAAAGGGTTTGGGCAATGGTCGTTTGTAGGTAGAGAACAAAGCTCTCAAAGATTTTGGGAAGAAGGAGAAAAATGGAGAATATGAAGAAACTTGTAGTTTATGCTTGAGATAGCATCTAATGCTAGGCTAGGCTAGATCTAGAACCTAAAGCTCTGATACCAATTGTAAGATCCCGTAGGATAGAATAGATGCATCCTGCAAGAGGTGTGAGAACACAATGAAATCTCTATTATGAATGTGAGACAGAAGACTCTCTCTTATAGAAAAGGGGAGAAGGTAATACCTTCCCTACATAGTGGCAATCAGTCCCTACATCAGTGGGAATCAATCCCTACATCAGTGGGATTCCCTTTGTCTTACATCATCACTTAGGTCACACACTAGACGCATCATAACACTTGATGTGCCTTTACAACACACACAAACACACATGTGACTCCCCTAGATGCACATATGCACCATAGAGCAAGCCCTTGATCATACTTACCCCAACACCAAGTACATTACTCCAAGGACGGCATTAGGCTATGGCCATCTTCAATGCATTACAACACCACAACTTGAAGACATGGATTGCAACATGGTGGACACAAGAACAATGCAATCATACAAGGAAAAGATTGTAAAAAATGTGGGCATGGCCATGCAGTTTACATTTGACTATAAATGGTTAAGGTTGTCTTGGTTTATGCCTCTAAACATTTTTGCTTCTTGTTTTCATAATATCTAGATGCATAGAACAAAAACCATGTGGTCATGAAAGTGCCTACATGAGAATGCCCTTGAGGAATTGCTTGGGGTGAATTGGGGAAGCAGGTCAGGTGAACAAAAGGGTGATCTATTTCAATGCCATGTATGTAAGGACAATGTGGTTGTCAAGTACCGCATCTCTCGCCAAATGTTATATTTTGCTTTCCAATATAGGCACTGGAAGAAAATAGGTGGCAATTGGCTCCCCCTTGACTCTCAAGATGATGATAATATAGGGGTAAGTTTATGTATTGGTTCTCATTTAGGAGATGTCAAGAATGTGACTGTCACATCACAGTGGACTCTCAGGGACGTGTGGGAACACCTATTGGTCATGGAGGATGGCATGTCTGAGTCCTTTCACTTTACCTTAAATGGTGAAAAGGTAGGAAAGCGTGCAGAGAAGCTCATGCATAGTGCCACTTTTATCCCTCCTGCAATATTGAAGATTGTCTAGAAAATGTGGCGTGGAACAATTGTGGGGTTTGACATTTTCCAATTAATACTGGTGCAATTAATTTTGATGTTTTGAATGGTTTTTTTCATGTCAATGTCAAGTTTTTCACAAAAAATTTATAATTCTTTTTATTTTTTATATTTAGAACATTTGGGTAAATATAGGTTATAAAGTTACTTTAGTTTCAAAGTTTCACTATCATAGCCATAGTTCTCCTAGCTACCAAACTACCATGGATTCCGCTAGGTTTGCCATACTCCATTAATTGATAGAGAGGAGGAGTTATTTCCAGTCTTTGATAAGAGCATAGATGTCCCATCGATGATTTCATCCCCCGTACTCCATTAATTGATAGAGAGGAGGAGTTATTTCCAGTCTTTGATAAGAGCATAGATGTCCTAGGCACCTACTTGGGAGCTCGAGACTATTTTGAAGACCTCATCAAGTACATGCAAGACTACATCACAAGTTTTGCATATCAACTTGATGAGTCTACAAAAAGATGGGTCCCAATTGATTATCTGAAGTACTTGTTCAATCAAGAACCCAAGTGCATTTAGATCGCTTTCAAGCCTAGCTCACACCCCTAGGGTTTAAACAGGTGGACACTGATGACCTCCTAGCATGTGGAGTCATTGGAAACATAGGAAATAGGTTCCTATCCTAGGAAATGACCTTTATTTTCCTTCTCCAAGAGGGACAAATGGAAAAGGAGGCCTCGACCTCAAGCCCTTCTTATCCATTTGGTGGTCCAATCTGTTATCGAGACAATATGTCCCAGTAACCTCCCTTGAGTGGCTCTAATGGTGCATTTATCAGTGTTGATGCTGCCATTCGCATCATTGACCTTTGGAAGGCCAACCTAACCTTCATGACATGCTCCTTACGTGCCGAGAATATACAGAAATCATCTAAAAATACCTCCAAGAAAACCCCCAAATAAGGAGCAAACACCATCTACATAAATCTTTAAAAGGTAGCAGGAGCATTGCTAATGGCATTACTTTAAATGCAAATGTCCCCCAAGGTGTGGCAAATGTGGTTTTAAGCACATCCTCCTCAGCAATTCTAATTTGATAAGACCCAAAGTAACCATCACAGAAAGTATACATCTCATGACCACTTACCTTCTCAAGAATGAGGTCTTGAAAGGGAAGAGGCTGATGGTCCCTCTTGGTGGTTGCATTGAGTTTCTTATAGTCGATGCAGACCCGCCACTTGTTGTTTTTACTTGGGGTGACTACCATTGGTGAAACCCATTCAATATTGTGAACCGAAACAATAAACCCAGCTTCTACAAGTTTTTGCAACTCTAAGCGTAAAGCATCGGTCTATAGGGGCCCTAATCTCTGATACTTCTGAGCCACAGGCTTAGCATCAAGCTTCAGCTCTATCTCGTGTTCTATGGTAGTCACATGGTGAAGGTGGCGGTAGCTAGTTGCGAAGAGGTCAAGAAAATCTTTGAACATTTCTAGGAACTGGTCTTTCTCACTTGGAGTGAGGTCTAGGGAAAGCATAGATTCAAGCTGTTGAGGACTAGCTATTACCTTTTCTACAGGTGACGGGGTCGAAGACACCCCCATCATGTAAACTTCCTCCTCTGAGAACTCCTCCCCCCATCTGATTCTTCCATTGATTCAGACACCGAGGATGAGAGAGTATCATTGTCTTGCTCCTCTTCTTCTTCTGGTTCAGTGTCACCTGGTTGCACCGAGATCTTCTCCTTAGAAGCACCAAAAGACATGTGTCCTATCTTCTAATAGCTGACTGCATCACTCTTTCTCAAGCATGGTCTCCCGAGTATGGCTGGGTAACTCCTACCTGTATCTTCGATGTCCACTACATAGAAATTGACGGTGGTGGTCAACCCATTGACGGTGATGGGCAAATCCTTAATGACTCCCAGGGTGGCAAGTCGTCGACCATCTACTACCTTGATTTGAGTGGAGGAACGCCTTGTGCATTTCAAATTCAATTTCTTCATGATTCGAGGCACCATGATATTACATGCTACTCCCCCACATTAGAAAAAAAGGGAGCTCATTTTGGGGCCTTTTAGAAGAGAGAGAAAATAAGCTCTCAACCAATCAGGAGTGGGCCAATGTAACGTTGAAAATTCAACAAAAGAAGATGAAAATAAGAAAAAGAAATAGTACTATACGTTCGTAGAAGCATGTCACATTAATGAGGTGATCTAATTTGAATCTTTAAAAAATTTATTTTCTGTGCAGAATTTGGTGATTCTATTACGACAAACACGTCCGGAATGGCCCAAAAGCCCAAGAACAGCACTAAAAATGCTGGAATCGGACGTCCGAAGGCCCGAACACGGCCAAAAAAGGCCGAAAAGTGAGGTTTGCTGATAAACGCGATTTGGTACCTTTCTCCCCTTTTTTGGCCGTTTTTGGGCATCCAGATGTCCGATTCCAGCGTTTCCAGTGCCGTTCTTGGGGTTTTGGGCCATTCTGGACGCGTCTGCAGTGTTAGAATCACCAAATTCTGCACAGAAAAGTGTTGCTCTTATATGAACATTGAATGTAAAGCATGTGAAAGAATATATTTATTCCTTTTCACACTGACATTTCTCACGTAGGTATCCATATTTTCTTGCTTTTGTAGAGAGAGAAAAGAGAAAATAGTGAATTTCTTACAGGGCCCCAAAATGAGCTTCCATTTTTCCTAATGTCGACACACACACTTTTGACACGACAATTATCTATGATGACATCTACTATATGTGGGTGCCGATCAATTTCTTTAGAGATAGAAGAAACCTCTCGTACCTTTCCTTTTTATTGCTCCTCCTTGTTGAGAGCCCTTGCTACAACTCATGTCTCACCTTAGGGCTTAATGCTATTAGTTGAGGGATGTGATGCTCAAAGACCGATGAGCAAGGTCCTGAACGACCGAATAGTCCTCTTGCCCTGAGCTAATGGGAAAATCCAAGGGCGACTACTTACTCTTACGAGATCTTTTAGTCTTCTCTATTGGTGGGTCTGCCATCTCAGCATCTGAGGGCTCTGAGAAGGACACCTTCTTCCTGGGGCAGCCCGGTCCATGGTTTGGAGAGGGGTCCGAGGTGGTACGATTTCTTTTCCCGAGGTCAAGGATCTCTACGTCAAAATCCTCGGTGCTTGATTCACTCAGAAGATTCATCCTTGGAATATTGGGACATTCCATGCGATAATGACCCTTCTAGTGGCACTTGTAGCACACAACATTGGCATGTTCTCTTGGAGGGCGATTGGCTTGATTTCTGATGCCCACCATCTCAAGCCGAAGATCATTTAGGGCCTTGGCTAGGTCATTAACTCTGGGTTCTTTAGCAGGAGGGGCCGGGGAAGTAGGAAGGAGGGGGGGCTTGTGGGCGAGGTTGGGGAAATCTTCCAAGCGGAGGTTGAGGATATACTTCTTATTGAGGGTAAGCATCTAAGGGAGGACTATACATTTGAGGTGGAGGCGGTGGATACATCCCTGATGAGGGATGGGGGTATGCCCCTGAGTTAGACCCCCCAGGTTGTTGTTGCAAGAATTGAGAGGGTTGCGGAGGGACAATCATCTTCTTTGAAGCGGGGTTAGACTGAACTTTATCAAACTTTTGAGCAATCTTATGTGCTAGCACCATAGTTTCTAGATTCTCCCATTTAAGCTTGAGGCAGAATTCATCACTTGCTCCTGCTACAAGGTGGCCTAGCACATGCTGAGTCATTCCAACTCGAAATCCGGCATTGTCCTCCTACATGGCAATTAAACGATCTAGGAGCATGGCCACTCGATCCACATATCACGCGCCGTCTCACCTTCTGACTGCTTCAAGTTTGCCACCTACAGGTACACATTCTCCAGCTCCTCTTCTTTGTCGAAATACTCAATCATCAACCTTGGCCAACTTTGTGAACATCGTCGGCCTGCTTCTCATACCACACTTGAACCAAACCCTCTAGAAATGTGGGAAGAACCAACATCCATCTATCTTCAGTAAGAAAGTTAAGAGAAATAAAACAGTACTTGAAGGCCACAAGATACTCATTTGGATTTTCTTCAACCCATCCACAGAACACGAGAATGTCAGCCATGCTTGGAAAATGGAAAAGAGAGAGACAAAATGAGGCTTATCTATTGGCAAACAATGGAAAGAGGTAGCTTGAACTGAAAATCAGGTGAAGATACATCCATAAAGCACACATAGGTAGGATAGGGTGTGACTGGTGTATTGTAAAATATTACACGGGAAGAATCTTTAGCATAGAATAGCTCGTAGACAATCTTAAAAGGACCAATCCTCATGATATTACATCCATCTTTACAAGCGAGGGTTAGAAACACGGCGTTGCATGAGGTTGTTCATCAAGGCAAACAAGAATGCCATGACAAATGTCAATAGTTGGAGAGCTTGCACATCACCTTCAACTTGTTTCAGTTCTTATAATCGCCATGCTATTTCTTCAAGGGGTGTGTGTTCTAGCATCCTTCTTTTGAGAAATGTCCTTGAGGACCTTTCTGATGATCTTTTGAAGTCAGTAAACTCGTATCAAATATTCCCAACACTTAGTTTTCATGATGACCACAACCTTTGCATTCCTTACAAATGATCACCCTCCTTATGTGGCGTGCGTCCAAGGAGTGAACTTGAAAAAGTTCAGAATCTATGATCTAGTATTAGATATGAATAGAGCACATGAAATGAAGTACTTTTGCTTTTTACAACAAGAGGAAACTCCCTACGGTTAGAGAATTACAATTCATGAGATTTCACCATATAAGCAATATCTTTACAGTATGATCACTTCCTATTTGTTGGCCCATTGGTAAGTCTTCCTTTTGTGAATGGGGAGGTCTTGGGTTCAATTCCCACTTCTTGATAAAAAGAGAGGAGAGGAGAGGAGAAGAGAAGGGGAAGAGGAAGAGGATAGGGGCGTGAGATCTTTTGCAGGAGCCTAAAAACTCTGTCCGCGACGTGCAGGTGCGCTAGAAGATGCAAAAACCAAGGAAAACAGTCGTGATCTGTCCACGATGCACAGATACACTAGAAGATGCAAGAACTCAGAAAACAATCGCAATTTGTGATCTATCCATGATGCGCTAGCTGCAACTAGGGGGCATGCGGGTTTTGCAAATGTGCATAAGCGATTTTGCAAGCGCGGTAGACCAGAAAATGCGTGGCACTATGCAGAAACCCAGAAGATGCACAGGAACCGTAGGCTAAAGGCATAAGAACCCAGAAGATGCACAAGAATCGTAGGCTAAAGGCACAAAAAATGAGAAGTTATGCAGCCCAGAGATGAAGAACTATGAGCAGAAGATACGTAGATTGGAGGCGCAAAAACAAAGAACCACACACGAAAGGTGCTGCAGAACTACACCTAGCCGTAGGAGTAACGAATTTTACACCACAAGCCATGGAGATTTCGATCTGAGTAGCCATACCAATTCTATTAACTAGAAAAGAATTTAATGCATGAGGCTAGATGCTAGGCATGGCGACGCTCGAGGGCCATGGAGGAAAAGGGAACGTGAGGGAGGAAGCGTTCACATAGGTGGGAAAAAAAATTTAAGAGGGGTGGGAATGAAGAGACAGACTATGGCACAAGGGGGAAGGAAGAGGGGGAAGAGGAGCATGTACATGATGGGAGGTGGAATGTAGAGATGGAGACATCAAGGGAAGAGAGTCATGCTTTATTGAAAAGATGGGGGGGGAAATCAAAGTACTAGCTAGGTGGCTTTACAAGAACGAGCATGTTCCATCAAGGAATATCCCCCTCCTTTTATAGCCAAGAGAGGGGGTCTCTCCCAATAAATGCATCCTCCCACATGCATGGTGTGTGTCGAAGAGTGTCCCATGTGGGCTAGGCAGTTACGCACTCTCAATTGTGTGCGACAACTCTTTGCCTCATTTTTCCACATACATCAACCCCCATATCCCAAGTCTAAGATACTCCCTTGGCCTCTTCCCAATTTTATAATATGTTCAAACATCTAGGAGGACAAGTGGAGGGTTGGCACAAGGAATCTTGTCACTCATCCTACTTTCCCATTATTTAACTTGCATTCTTGGACTTTCTACACCCCCCCCACATGGGCCTATCCTACATGGAGGGAATAATCCAATATAATATCCATCTCCACCTATTTTATATTACTTCTCCCATGGTCCTTGGGCCACATCTCACTAAATGTAGGCATGGGACCGCCTAGGTGTAGGGGTGGTGCATGGAGGACCCATGCCACCTTATCATTTTATATTATTACTACCATGGATTATGTACAACACACCTTATGGGTCCTCTTACATGCAAGGGTGGCACATGGTCATGCCCTGCCACCTCAACCCTGGGCCTTATGCACACCATATTTTATTATACTATTGCTACACATACAAGCACACGCACATATTTATGCCTTTTACTTTGGTCAAATTTATCCATAACAACACACACATCATTGCTCTCTCTCTCTCTCTCTCTCTCTCTCTCTCTCTCTCTCTCTCTTCTCTCTCTCTCCACCTCTTAAGAGGGTATATTTTTACACCAAGAAGGTGTATATGTATACCATCTTTCTAAGAGAATTCCTTAAAAACAACATTACGAGTGTATTCATATTTTTTGGACTTTTTTTAAGTCCTTTTTTGAAATTGGACTTAACACAAGTCCATAAATTTTGGATAGTGTATTTTATGCAAAAACGCTTGTAGGGAGTGGTCTGAAGAATAGCGAAGAAGCCCAAGAGCTCAAGCAACAAAGCTAATAAGATAACTACTTGGGAGCAAGATGGCTGTTGGCATTCTTAGGAGAGCACTGGGTCATGAATACTTCCATCATGTGGATGTACGAAATTTGCAATAGATAATTGGGAAGTGCTTGAATAATTGTTTGGTACTAAAATGATAAATTTGATCCAAAATAATAATTATTTGGCTTTGTATAGGAGTGACTAAGAGTCTTGGCACCTATCTAAATCGAATGCAATCAATATTAAAGCATTTAGATGCTCTTGGATCCAAAGTAAATGACATTGCTCTAATGCAACATTGTAGGCCATGCATCACTTTACTTTATGCCAAAATACTTATGTTAAGAGTGAAATTCAATTTGTATTTGGTAGAGATTGTATTGATTTAAAAAGATATTAGAGCATGTGTTTCTTAATTGAAAGGAACACGTGTCTTAGTCCTTGATATTGGCTTACGCTATTTTCCTTCATTATTCAAACATAAGCACCTTGATCATTTATCATCCGTACTCATATGGGATAGTTCTAATATGATCACAACCACTCACAATAGTCCAAAGTGTCTAAAACGATCATTTTTAATCACTCGCCATATTTCAAAGTGTCCAACAGGATTATTTCCAATCACTCACCATATTTTAAAGGGTCCAAGCTACAAGCACTCACGGTATTTCTAAGTGTCCAAAAAGGATCATTTTCAACAAGTGTTGCACTTTAGAAATCTCCCCCCTCTTATGGCTTATAAAGGTAACATGTATTAAAACTAGTTCTTATGTGAAGCCATGCATTCCACTTCTTATGTCTCCAATTGTTGAATTTCTGTAAATCATACTATAACATATATTTTATGAATATAAACATTCCATTGCCTTGGCCCATTTATGTTATGTTATTATAGTCTCAAAATACCACAACCATATTAGTGTAGCATCCTTATCAAACTCAAGTAGAGTTGCGACTTTTTGCCATTGCACTTTTTAGCAACGTATGCAAGTATCAAATCGAACTAGTGTTTATTCTAAACTTTATCCATCTTAACTTACTGAAAGTCACTTGTGGAGACTATGTTTAAAACTTCTTTTAAATAACTAGAAAGCAAGGAGATGGTGCTAACACCATTATGTTTGAATTAGTTTGAGATGCTCTTCAGAAAACTTTCAATTTTGTTTCTGGTTGTCGACCTTTTGACATACTCAAAGTGACTTCGTGAAGCTGGCATGAAAGCTACAAACGTGTTGAAATTTCAATTCCGATTTGAAAACCAAGGACTAAAAAGTTCCCTTTAACTGATGCCCTGGTTCAACATACGACATCGCGCGATTTTTTTTGGATAATGAAGGCATTGTTATGGTTTCGAAAACATCTAGTCTCGATGGGCACGCCTGATCTTCCAGCATGATCATGATGTTTCTCCTAAGGCGATGTTTGGTTTGAAAGTAAGAAGCGTTGCCACAAGATGCATCCAGCTGAACAACTTCACAAAACCATCCTACTGTTGATCGATGCGGCTGTAGAACTTTTAGCTCATAGCTCTTGCGGCTTATCTTTGAGTGTAGAACGTCTAGAATATCTGCTTTTAACTCTTATTTAGCACGCGCATGGAATCTCTGAAGATCAGCAGATGGAAATTTTCAAAGCTGAGGAAATCATGATCATCAAGGACGTTGAGCCAGGTTGCTTTCTTTTGGTTCGAATAATGCGGGAGGATTGGTCTTTGTACGTCTATTTCAGAATATGACATGAAGCTAGTAATTCTGTGTGCGTGTAGTTGGTCGATTGGGATGACTTTCCAAGACTGAAGGTGAGGGAGGACGGACTTACGGTCGCCAAAAGCCAATAATTATAAGGAGCAAAGGGGGAAGCACAAGAAGAGAAGGAAGAGAGAGAGAGAGAGCGCGAGATTGAGATTTTGGAAATTATTAAGTTCTTTTGTTGCATTTTTACGTTCCTTTACTCTCCAACGGGTTTTTAACCTTTCTAGGGGTCTCACTTGAATGCGGCTACCATGAGTTCTCATTTTCAACTACTAATGGACTGAATTAGTGATGATTGGCAAACCAATAGAACACTCAAATGGGTAATGATTTCACCATTCATTCCTGATTTGGCTCATCAAAAATGAAAAAATGTGGTTGCATTCGACTAGATGCAAGTGTTTGTCGTGCGTGCATTCATTGCCTTGTCATCAAACATATTACGAAAACTAGAGAACAAAAGGAAAAAGTGTCCCATTAATGATCCTTACCTTGCACATCACTTGTGCGATGACTGGAAGAGGGTTTTTGTACCAATGCACTTTAGAGGTCATTTTTTCAAGAGCGGTGCGCTCAAACCATGCAAATTTAGTTTATATGAAGGAGTTGCCTTTAAACTCCTTAACAGACTGCATTTCCATGCCTCACAACTATCTGTTGTCGGATGCTGACTTTCGAAAGAAATGGAGTGAAGCGTACTATAGCGTGAACAACAAGCTCTTGAAGCGTACGCATCGACTCCTGAAGTTGGCTGACCCTGCACTAGGGGCAAGATGGTACAAGTAAGTGAATTGTGGGGATTACATGTGGAATGACAACGATTAGATGACAAGCTTACATACGAAGTGATTGTTTATTGAAACCACTTTTGGTTTGCAGGACTGTCACCACTGTAGACTAGGAGATGAAGCCCTTGGGGGCGATCAACAAGGAGAGGTTGTATAGCCTCGCAATGTCGGGGTTGATAAAGTAAGGTCTATGGAAGCTCTGGCAAGCGACGACAAGGGGATGCTTGTCATGATGGTGGGCATTCCTGAGCGTATGCTTCAACACACCCTAAAACCATGATGAATATGCTGCTTTGCTTTTGAATCGTCTTATCATTGCTCAATTGATGAACACTTGTTTTGGGTGCTTTTCTTTAGATGGAAGTGTGGTTTTTAGGACCTGTCTGAGACGGGAGACACTGTGGTCCAAAATGCATGAAGCTGGACTCCACATTTTATAGTGCTGGAGACTCAATTGAGTGCGATGAGAATAAGTTCTTTAGACACATGCAGGAAAGCAAGCACAAACATAGGGAGCGCTTCTTTATGCACGTCCATAAAAATTTCAAGCTCGATACTGCCTTGACATCTCAGGAAGGTGTAAAGCTTGCAAGCTGGAGGCATGTGTATTGGTATGCTTTCATGACACACGTTTTTTTGTGAGATGTATTTGTGTTTCATAGTGGAGAGCCTAACTTGGTGGACTCGGTCTTTTGGATGTGCCAGTTTCATGTCTGGAGAAGTGAGAACCAGCCTGTGAGCCATTTGTCAGTCGAGTGCAAAGATTGGGCCACGATAAATGATCCAGATGCATCAATGTATGAGGAGTTCCAGTTGGATAAAAAGTGGCCCGAGAAAGTGTACAAGAAGTGCTCGCTATTCTTGGATTACCCTGAATGGGAGCACCCACGAGAGGATAAAGAAATGTACATGGTGTACAACAAACTAAGGGGGCCCAAAGAACCACAAAAGCCTGCAATGATGGTATGTACAGACTCAAGTGTCCCCCAAAATATTTCTCTTCCAAGTTATTTTATGTACTTACAAAGGACTCTACACGACAGAAAAGTGAAGGAAGCAAGGTGGGGATGCCTGCATCTACTAGAGCAGGTAAGAAAGTGACTGAAAGAAAAAGGGGGTAGAAAAAAAGATCGGGAGGCCAGATTAACCTGATAGACTTGGACAGTCCCGCACCTAAAGGTACGAGATAGGATTGTGACAAAAATTGAGTTAGATTAAGAGTCCCATGGACGTTGTTTTTTTTTAATAGAGGGCCTTAAATAATTGGCAATGTATTAGCTTCTGCAAAAACGGATCCACTGGCTGCACAAGTTGGAAGCACCCAAACAAGAGCTGCAAGGGGAAAAGCTCAATGTGGAGATCAGTTCCTGTGGGTGTCCAGCCACTGTTTCTAATCAGTTGACAATCTTCGATGGATTGCCACATCTGATATAGAACCCAACGCTCTGGCCTTACAAATGAGGTCCAAAAAAGTGGTGGTGACAACCCCCTTCTGTGCTAGCCTGGAGTCGAAAGCAACATATTAAGCGATTCTTTAGCGAGGGCAAGGTAGCTAAAGACACAATGTGTTCATCAAGAATCATCGAACTCATCTATTCGTCCTTGATAACACAGACCACAACTCTCCATCTTCCGAGGTCACCTCCACTAAATGGCATTGGATGCGTATATGCTGGCACTTGTCATTAGGAAAAGCCGGCACTCAAAAGAAAAAAAAGAATTCATGAGTTGAAAACAAATGAAACATGGCTACTAATGTTGAATCACCCAAATCAATGGACTACAATACTTACATGTCCTTATCTCAGTCATCCACCTTGTGTGGCAATGGTTCCCATCCCAAATGTAAAATAAGGAATTGGACAAGAATGCCCACTCTGTGTTCCTAATTTCTTCCTCAAATTCTTGATGCTTCTAGAGCTAGTGCACATTCCACTCCCTTTTCACATCTTCATCCATGCAAACAAGCCACATCATCTTTTTACCCTCTCTCTTTTTGAAGTTTCAAAAGTCCTTTAAAAAGAAAAAGGTCCTCACTCTTTCCAAGATCCTAAGGTCCTCCAACCATTAACATCACCAATTTTGAAGCAAAGGATCAATCAATGATATTCAAATTTTGTTGATAAAAAAGAGTGAGTTGAATTCAAATATGAATCCAAGACCTTGAGTAAATAATACGAAAGCAGACATCACAAGAACAAGATGAGATACAAAGTGCTCACAGGTGGTACAAGCAGATAACAATTCTTGTGCATATCACGTACAATCATTTGCTTGATTCTTCCATGCCTGATGCCAATTGTCATGTTCCCTATCATCTGAGCAGGATTCCAGGTCAGTGCAACACACATACCATTTCTACATTTTAGATGATAGGGAACATGACACCTTATTTGTGCAGCATGCTTTTCTTCTGCATTGGGAATGGTTGAAAAAGGAAAATCCCCATGCAGAAAATCTAAAATAACATTGGTTGTGGTCAAATGGTGCTACCTCTCAATTTAAATCAGCCCATAGATTCTACTTCGTCTCAAGGTTCAAATCCTTGACTGGTCTAGACATGATGTAAATTTTATTTGGGTCTAGCCATGGCAAGGGTGAACATGATGGATGCAGTGTTGTTATTAAGCAAGCTCTATTTAAACACCAATTAACATGCCCTCAAGAAAAACTCAATGATGCCCATGATGATGTAGCATGGCTTACAACCAACCTCTCCACAGGCATGCATTCAACATACAATAAATAAATCCTTAAGAATAGTGTAGTACGTAGAGTGTTCCATGAAGTGAAAGTGGATGAAGTGTAAAGGAGAAGCCAGCACGATTGTGAGAAAATTAAAGGAGTTCGTGGTCTACTCAACATATGGGGCTTTTCAAACAACCACCTAATTGAAACAAGAAAACTTTCTTGTTTCGACAGTGCATGCATCATAGGGGATCATGACGATTGTGAGAACATTGCAACTGTGAAGACATAGGAGCGAGTTCAAGTTTTCCCTCTATGTTCAAATGGAGTGATAAACAATGGAGAGACAAACGACTCATCACAGTTTGGGGAGAGTTTCGATGACCTCACTGACTATTTGGAAGAGGGGGATAACTTTGCAGTTGTTGTCACTGCATCTAGGGAGAAGGAGGAAGATGACCCATACTTTCTATTACAGTGAACAAAACCTAAACACAAGGTTGAGGAAGCATTTAAGGATAATTGGGGAACAACCTATGAGAAGTGGGATGCAACTTGTAGAAAAGTCACCTTTTGAGACATCTTCTTTATTGTATTGCTCAAAAATCCCTTTGAGGGTAGATGCCATCAGGTGCATTGCAACTCCAGCAGACTGAGATGACAATTGGGATTTTCCATCCATGCAATTCTTTAGGTTGGTTATCACGCCCTTGGAGATCACACTTGAGAAAGATACATCACGTCTTTTCAGTTGCTCTACTATTGCTTGAACCTGCCAGAACTTCATAGTTCCTCTTGCATCAGGAAAGAAGTGAATGGTCTTCTTCAACACATCTTGGAAGTCTCTTGGCAAGCTAGAAAGCTTGACTCCACCATCTTTACTAATCTGAGCATTGGGGTATACATCTAAAATATCCTATCTCTTCCACTTCTTCTCGAAGAAGTGTGATTGCAAATCGCCTCTAGGAATGCCTAGCGCATTTTCAATCATGCTTTTAGTGATGGTAATCTTCTGACCTTGAGAGACTAGTTGCCCCTCCTTCACATTCACCTCTCGTACCAACCTGGTGAAGTTTTTGAGAGCATCCAAATTGGGCTTTTGAAGAGTGAGAGAGGAGCTCCCATATGTCACGATTTCAAGATCAAGGGAGGATAGGCTCTCACACTGTGGTATAGAGGGGGAGGAAAGATTGTGTGAGGACTGCTGTGCAGGGTCCATTAAGAGAGGGGATAGAAGTTGGAGGAAGAGTGCAAGGGAAATAGAAATGGTCGAAAGGGATAGAAGATGAAACATTGAAGGAAATGGAATACTGGAGGCTTGAGTTTGCAATTCAGGAAGAAAGAAATGGTCGACAGGGATAGAAGACAAAACAGTTAAGGGAATATAATAGCGGAGGCTTAAGTTTGTAGCCCGACTACACTATTAAGGTGAGAACCACCGTGGTGGTTGGCCCGAATTTTGATTAATTCAAGGCGACAGTCCTACCTTGTATGGTAATGAGTGATTAGAGGTGGTGGCATCTAAGTTTCCTAGCCACGTCTATGGTGGTAGCTAAGATTCCACTAGGCTGGCAGTTAATTACCAGCCACTGCAATGGCTCGCAATTAGTCTTCAGGATGCATGCTTCACATGCAACATAGCACTTGTAATGCTTTAGCGATCTCGTTCTAAATCCTTATTCCATAATTTTTTTGTATCATGTTCAAGTTTGGAATGTGTACTACAACTTGAAGACAAAGTTTGCCGAATTCCGTTGAGCAATGCATAAGTTATGGGTCATGCAAGATACCTATATACAAAAAAGTCCGTAAACCTCAGCAAAAATGGCTACACCCAGGCAAAAAATGACCCTTGCATATGAATCACTTCGAAGCTATTAACTCAAGTTAAAAGTTCCCTCTTGCAACACCTTGGTGAGGGTGTTCCAAGATCATCGAGTACCCAACTTGTCAAAATGTCATTTGTTCCTTCATGATAAATTTTAAGGGCGATCTATCTTTGCTTGTTTTTCTAAAGGCTTAATGCCAAAAGGCTATTCTAGAGGCTTGGAAGTTATCAGTTGATCTTGAATCTTGGGAGGGGGAAACTTCTTTGAAAAAATCCTAGCTAACTTGATGGTACAAGTAGCATCTATCAAAATTATTCAAGATGGGATTAAAACATAGGCCAAAGAATTCATGCTTTCTTAGGACAAAAGTGCCATTAACACACTATTCAAAATTTTCGGACTTGTGTAAAGTCCAATTTGAGAAATGGACTAAAAAACAGTCCAAAAATTTTGAATATACTAGTAATGTTGTTTTTTGAACTAGATTTGACAACTCAAAACAAAAGATTTAATGATTTTGAACTAGATTTGCCAACTCAAAACAAAAGATTTAATGATTAAGTACTAAGAACATCAATGCATAACCAAATCTCTTACAAAGGGGTCTACATAAACATTTTCATAACTTCACAAAAATCTCTTGCAAAGTGGTCTACATAAACATCTTCATAACTTCTTGTGAATTGAGCAACTATCACCTAAGAACATCAATACATGACCAATAATAGATGACCAATTCTCTTACAAAGTGGTCTACATAAACATCTTCATAATCACGTAAGAACATCAATAGATGACAAATACATGACCAATTCTCTTGGAAAGGTGGTGTAAATAAACACCTTTATGTATAAGTGGTGTGCACACACCTTTATGACCATTTCTTTTAGAAAGGTGGTGTACATAAAGCCCTTAGAAAGGTAGTGTAGATAAATCCTTTTATGTGTAAGTAGTGTACATATACACCACACTTGGTATTAAAAAACACCATTAAGTATAAAATGGCCCTCATAAACAATCTTTATACATAATAATGAGAGTAAAGAAATAAAAAAAGTAGTAAACTTTTCATTAGATATTAGCTTTACATAGAAGTTCAAAACTTGTGATTACAAAGCCGTTAGCCAACATGTTACTCAGTACCAATGTCCTCAATGCCAGGCCCTTGACTACCAGGGTCCTGACTAATAGGTTGCTCTAAGACTGGAGTCTCAGTAGCAAGGTCCTTACTAGTTTGCTCTTCAGCTCCAAGCACCTGACTAGTAGGCTGCTCTAGAGTCTCATGACCAAGTTCTTGGTAAGTAGGGACCTGGCTACTAGGTTCTTGACTAGTAGGCTGCTCTGGATTCTGTAAGGTCATGGTTGAAGAACCATCTATGCCTCCTGGTAACTCCTCCTGGTCATGCTTTGCCTCGTCCATACCTTCTTTGAGTAAGGCTTCCTTGCTTGATCCACTTGCTTGTCCTTCACCCAAGATCAATCCACTTGCCTGTCCTTCATCCAAGATCAAGGGTGCCTTCCTCACTTTTAATTTTAAGGGAAGTGCTTCCACCTCTTTAGCCTTACCTTTACCTATGACGTGCTGTACTACTATAACTTCTTATTGCCGTGAACCTTCCCGTATGATGAGTGGAACCTCCTTGACTCTAGTTGACAATTGATCACCCTTATTCTTTGTGCGGATTTCTTCTTGCCGTAAGTCATCGGATGCAGAGCTTTCATCCTCATCATCACCTGAGCTAGAATCATCACCCTCAGACTCACTACCCTCTTCTTTGACATTTTCCTCCTCAAAGAAAGTAGTGCAATTGTAATATGTGTCAAAGAACTCAATTTGATGGGGGGTATCAATAACATTTACATTTTTACCTTGCCGTAGCAATTTCTCAGCAGCAAAACCCATTCGATACAATGCTACTTCCCACCCATCATTCAATAAATTCTTTGTCATCTCTAGTATCACATCAGGATCCATCGGCTTTCTATAATCCACCATTGCTGCATCAAGCTTAACCTTATGGTCCTCAAAGTAATGAAGCTCGAGAGTCCTTAAAGGAGTTTGGATTAGATTACCACCACCCCTCGATAAGAAGCACATCAAGAAAGGCTGCAAGACTTGAATGGCAGTGCCTTCCAAGACAGTCATATGATTACGTAGGACTATACCATGGTATACTTTTGAAAGTAAATACCCAAATGAAGATGTCAAACTCGCATATAGGGCATCCCTTTGTGATTCTGTCACGAATAGGACCAACGTTGATCTTTTCTTATCTGCCATAGGACCTTCAACAATAAACCGCACAAGTTCAACTATCTGTGACACTGCAAGGTCTTGCAATTCATTTATGAAAAATACGCATGGCTTCTCCCAAGCATGACCGCTCATTGTTATGAAATGCTCCGTATCAATGCCATTGATGTGTGTAAATTTTGTATCATTCTCTGATAGCAGGATATCATAAGAGAAGCTGAATGAAGAACCATCATCTAAACCACCAATTGCTCTACCTTGGGTACTGGACTGCAAGGCCTTTTTCTTAATGTCCATATATTCTGTCTCAACAACCTTTGGCATTTTAGCTCTTAGATCCTTTGTTGGTGTGGCATCTGCATCCATTGAAGCCAACCACTTTCTAGCCCATGTTTTATCAAGGAGTTGACCTAGGCTAAGTGCTTTCTTCTTATCCACATCAATTGACTTGCCAGCTAACTCATCATCAGATTTCAATAAAAATAATAGTGCCGAGAGAGCAGCCTCACTTTGAATCATTCGGGTGACCACTTCATCTAAGTTGCTATGCTTGCTCTTCTTTCCAAAGAAGCAGTCACCACTTAGGATCTTCTTGCATACTTCTTCTGTTATTGCATCTGGAACAAACCTTAAAGCTCTCCACCAAACAATAGACATCGGTTTCTTTATTTCTTTCCTCTGAGTTGCAATGTGCTCTGGTGCCTCAAAGGATATCTTTCCTGTTTCATATGCTTGGCAAACATCCACGATGCTCTGAAACACTGATTCCTCACGGAAGACAATGCAGGTTACATCCCTGTATCTTGCAACAGCGGTGTTCAAATCCTTTGCCTCAACCTTATTACTTGGTATGCCTTGCGTATTGCTTACAACACCTTTCAAGCATCTATAGAACCGAGTCCTCTTTGTCATGTACTCCGATGTAGGTCTCCTGCCCTTCACTGTTTGTGGCTTTCCACAGCCCATCCATAACTCCCTTGCCTTTATCAAGATCTCAGAAAGAGAAGAGCTTTTTTTCAACCTAAATGGAGCAGAATTCAGCCTCTCTGATTCTAGAATGTACTTCGAGTCATCATTAAATATGCATATATGACAAATGACCCGTTGAAACTTTTCCATCCACTCAATCTGTGGCAAGTTTCCTTTTCTTCCCTCATCAAGGGCGATCCTGCAAGCCTCACAAAAGTGTTGCCCATCAATGGGCTCAAACCTACACCTTTCTAAGAATCTATTCTTTGCCAGCATGTATCTCTTCTCGATGTCACTCCCATATCGGCTTTGATACAAAGACTCTCCACGAACAAAGTCACTCTTTCTAAAGTTCTCAAAAGCATCAAGAAAGTCCACGCGCTTTTGAAATGTGACATCAGGCAATGTGGGATCATCTTCTTGAAGTCTCTTAAACGCCATAGGACGAAGAGTGATATTAGTGGCAACGGGAGTTCTTGTTTTCCTTGTATCTTCATACAATTTGCGTGCAAATATCTTATCGAGCTTTCTTTGATTTGTGAACAATGAAGCTCGATAGCTCGATCAATAAGCATTGTGGCCACGCTGAATTGTGAAAATCCCCAAATGTATCCCTCATCCTCTGGAGGATGTAAGTCCGCCACACTTATAGAAAAGTCTTCGAGACTTGTATCTTCTTCTTGCTGATCTTTCTCTTCATCGCTATCCAATTTTTCGCCTGGTTTTAAATAGCCTGCACTTGAGCGATCTCCACGTGGAGTAGGAGTTATTTTTGCTCTCTTTCTGGGAATAGCTATAGCACTTGAGTCTACTCCACGATCACTCCTTCTTGTTCCTGTAGTTGCAGCAGTCGATGGCGTAGGTACTGTTGGAGATACTGTAGTTACACTTGTTGGAGTTATCGGAGTTACCGCCACAGATATTGACGGTACTTGAGGGTTGTGTGTTATAGATGGCATAATTAGTGCCCCTGAAGGTTCAACACCACCACTTGGAAATGCATCCCACATTTTCTTCAATGCTTCTAAGGCATTAAGTAATTCTTGGGATCCCTCAATTGAATCTGGTAACGGTTTCAAGAAGTGCTTCAGAGTAACTCGTAACTTGTAAACCACCTCGTCATTCTTTCCTTGGCACACAATTTCTATTAAATTGTTTTCTTTAATATTGATGTTTGATACCATGCCACCATTTCTTACTGCCTCTGCAGAATATTTCGGGCTTGATATGTTCTCTGAAGTGATCACTAAAAAATACTTTGATTTCCGCTCCATAAAATACCAAGCATGTTCAAGGTATTTGAAAGACACCTTGGAACCAAAACTGGAAGCCATGAAAGCTATAGTTTTCTGAAAAACAATCAAAAATAAAAAATGAGAAATACAATGATTTTCAAACTCAAAATATTAAATAAATTTTTAATTAAATATTTCTTAAGTTTTATTTTTTTTTAATTTTTAAAATAAAATATTTTTTTAAATTATTTTATTTTAATTAGTTAGTTTATTTTAATCACCCACGCCCACCTCTTCCCTCCGCCCGCCCTCCTCCCCTTGCTCCTTCCCCACGCCCCCCTTCCCTTGCCCCTCCCCTTCCCTCTCCACACGTGTGTGTGCATGTGGGTAAGGGAGGAGCGGGGGCCGGGCGGGCGGAGGGAAGGGGAGGGGGGCGAGGGGTACCTGTTGCGTGCGCAACAGGTGGGGGCATCGATGCCCCCCTCGCCCCCCCTCCCCTTCCCGCGCTCCCCCACCCCCCCTTCCCTCCGCCCCCCCAGCCCCTCCCAACGCGCGCGGGGGGGGGGCGTGGGGAGGACGGGGGTGTGCGAGGGTTGGGAGGACGGAGGGGAGGGAACGGGGGGAGGATGGAGGGGAGGGAACGGGGGCGGAGGGGAGGGCGCGTGGGGGCGGAGGGGAGGGGGGCGGGCGCGCGGGGGGGGCGGGAAGGGGGGGTTGGGGGGGCGGAGGGGAGGGAAGGGGAAGGCGGGAGGGATGGGCGGAGGGGAGGGAAGGGGGGCGGGTGGGGTGAAGCCCCCCACCTGTTGCGCACGCAACAGGTTGGGGGGGCGCCCTCGCCCCCCTCCCCTTCCCCACACCCCGCCCCCCGCAGCCCCCCCTCCCGGCGCGCCCGCCCCCCCTCCGCCCTCGCCACGCCCCCCGCCCCCCCCGCGCCCCACCCATGCCCCCCCTCTCCTCCAGCGCCCCCCCACGCCACGCCCCCCCGTGCCCGCCCCCCCTCCCGTCCGGAAGGGGGGGCGGGCGCGCGCTGGGGGGCGTGGGGAGGGCCGGAGGGGAGGGGGGCTCTCCCCCCACCTGTTGCGCACGCAACAGGTGGGGGGGGGCCGCCCCGCCACCCACCTGTTGCGTGCGCAACAGGTGGGGGGAGAGCCCTCCACCTGTTGCGTGCGCAACAGGTGGGTGGGGGGGTCGGCCCCCCCACCCACCTGTTGCACACGCAACAGGTTGGGGGGCGCCCTCGCCCCCCTCCCCTTCCCCACACCCCGCCCCCTGCAGCCCCCCCTCCCGGTGCGCCCGCCCCCCCTCCGCCCTCGCCACGCCCCCCGCCCCACCCATGCCCTCCCTCCCCTCCCGCCCCACCCACGCCCGGCCCTCCCCCCCTCCCCACGCCCCCCCCCCGCGCGCCCGCCCCCCCTTCCGTCCGGAAGGGGGGGCGGGCGCGTGGGGGGGGGCGTGGGGAGGGCGGGAGGGGAGGGGGGGTGGGGGGGGGCGCCCTTGCCCCCCCTCCCCACACCCCCCCTCCCTCAGCCCCCAGCCCCCCTCCCGGCGCGCCCGCCCCGCCCTCGCCACGCCCCCCGCCCCCAGCCCCCCCTCCCGGCGCGCCCGCCCCCCTCCCCTCCCGCCCTCCCCACGCCCCCCCGCCGGCGCGCCCGCCCCCTTCCGACGACGGAAGGGGGCGGGCGCGCCGGCGGGGGGGGGCGTGGGGAGGGCGGGAGGGGAGGGGGGGGGTTGGGGGGCGGAGGGGAGGAAAGGGGGAGGCGGAGGGGGGGAGGGCGGGCGGGCGGCAGGGAGGGAGGGACGAAGGGGAGGGCGAAGGGAAGAGGGGGCTTGGGGGGCGGAGGGGAGGAAAGGGGGAGGCGGAGGGGGGGGAGGGCGGGCGGGCGGCAGGGAGGGAGGGACGGAGGGGAGGGCAAAGGGAAGGGGGGGCAGAGGGTCAACGACAGGGCAGGAGGGGGGGTGCGGCGGAGGGCGGGAGGGAGGGAGGGGAGTGGGAAGGGCGGAGGGGAGGGAAGGGGGGCGGAGGGGGGTGGGGACGGGGTAGCGACGACAGGGGGAAGGGAAGGAAGGGGACGGAAGGAGGAGGGAGCAGGCAAGGGGAGGGGAAGGGGCCTTGGGGAGGGAGCAGAGGAGAAGGGGGAAGGGAAGGGAGGGGAGAAGCGGGAGGAGAGGGGAAGGGACGGGAAGGGGAGGGGAGAGAGGAAGTTGGAGAAGAGGGAGGGAGGGAGTACCTGAGTGGAGAGGTGGTGGAGCTCCAGGAGAGAGTTGTGAGAGAGAATAAGAGAGTTGTGAGACAGAATAAGGAAAAGTAGAGTTTTATAGGAAATGGATAGCTTTTAGGTCAAGTCAGCTTTTTTTAGTTTTTAAGGTTTTTTTAGTTCTTTTAGGTTCACTATAAGTAGAACATTCTTCATTCTCTCTTTCATTCAAAGATCATTCGTTTACACTCCACGCTTCTCTCCTCTCATCAACCTGTTGCAGGATTCGCAAAAATTTTCAAAATGATGCAAGAGGTGAGTTGTTGCGTACGCAAGAACTTCTAAGAATCAAGTTTTTATAAATTTGAATTTTTTTTCAAATCCGATCTTTTTCTAAAAAACTTGTGTGTATGCAACAACTTAAAAAACCATTTTAGCATTAAATCTTTTTTTCCATAAATTTTCCTCTTTAACTCAAACTCTCACAACCCCTCCCTACCTATTGCGTACGCAACAACTTCAAAACAAAATTTAACACTCAAACCCTACCTATTGCGTACGCAACAACTTCAAAACAAAATTTAATCATAAATCTCTCAAAAAAACTCATCAACCAAAAAAAAAAATCTATTACAAATTTCTCTCTCAACCTCAAAGCCACTCAAACCTCCCTACCTATTGCGTACGCAACAACTCCAAAACAAAATTCAATCATAAATCTCTCCAAAAAACTCCTTTAAAAAAAAAAAAATCTATAACACATTTCTCTCTCCACCTCAAAAGCACTCAAACCTCCCTACCTATTGCGTACGCAACAACTTCAAAACAAAATTTTATCACAAATCCTCCAAAAAACTCTTCTCACTACACGTTATTACAAATATCTCTATCAATCTCAAAACCACTCAAATGTCCTACCTATTGCGTACGCAACAACTTCAAAACAAAATTCAATCATAAATCTTTTCAAAAAACTCTTCTCACTACACTTTATTAATATAAGAAATCCATTTATAATATTTTTACCCCATAATATAATAAACTAAATTTTTATTAACTAATGTTAAAATATAATTTTACTAAAAATATATATTATTAATCTATAAATTAATATAAATATTATATAATTATTATATAAATAAATATATAAATACATTAATTTAAGAAAAAAATTGAAAGGAGATCTTCTAGCATATGTGCTTTATATAATACTTAGTCTTAAAACAATGAAGAAACCATAGAATCTAGAAGACTACACTATCATTGCATCCATATCATTTTTTTACTTTAGTAACCATCAGATATCCATGATTCCATGTGTATAATACTTGTTAGTTAGTCGAAAGAATGCAAAATTAGATAATGTATTTGTAAGGTAGGTATTTAAAACCATAGAATCTAGAAGACTACAGTATCATTGCATCCATATCATTTTTTTTACTTTAGCAAGCACCAGATATCCATGGTATCCATGATATGGAATACATATTTCTTAGAATGTCCATGATATGGAATATATATTTCTTCGAATATTTCTTATCAAATACTTTTTCATTTCTTCTCATACACCATGCACTTCATCCTAATCAGTGTGCATACATCACTTCTTCGAATCGGTGTGCTTTTAGCCTATGTACTTGTTCCTAATCAGTAGGATACTTTGAGTAGGTAGGCTTGTAACTACTTAAAGTAAAGCCTTTGCAAAGGATCGTACCTTTTGATACACCATGCAGCATGAATGTAAAAAAATATGAATCGGTGTGCTTTTAGCCTATGTGCTTGTCCCTAATCAGTAGGATACTTTGACTAGGTAGACTTATACTTACTTAAAGTAAAGCCTTTGCAATGTATCATACCTATAAACAAAACACTTTGGAAAGCATATAACATATAGTCTATATATATCTAAACTAAGTACTTTAGAATGCATATTTTATATAGTCTATATATCTTAAATCTTACACCCTAAATCTTAAATCCTAAAGTTTCCTAAATCTTAGGTTATATAATCTAAGCTCTTAAACTTATATAATAGTTATAATTCCTAAACCTTAAATCCTAATCCCTATAACTTAAATTCTAAAACCTAATTTTCAATTCTAAACCCTAGATTCTACACTCTAAGCTCATGATCTTATATACTAAACCTTAAAACCTAAATCCTAAACCCTAAAACAATAATCATAAACCCTAAAAGCTAAACCCTAAACCCTATATTTTTAACCCTAAATCCTAAACCCTAAACCCTAAAAATATAATCATAAACACTAAACCCTAAACACTAAATCTTAAATCCTAAGCCCTAAATCCTTAACCCTAAATACTAAACCCTAAACCCTAACCCTAAAATACAATCAAAATTTTATGATTTTTCTCGATTTGTGCAACATGTTAGATATACCCCCAACCTGTTGCTTAAGCAACAGGTTGGGGGGTATATCCGACCTGTTGCACAAATCGAAAATTTTCTCGATTTATGCAACAGGTCGGATATACCCCCCAACCTGTTGCTCAAGCAACAGGTTGGGGGATATACCCGCAACCTGTTGCTCAAGCAACAGGTTGGGGGGTATATCCAACATGTTGCACAAATCCAAAAAATTCTCGATTTGTGCAACAGGTCGGATATACCCCCCAACCTGTTGCTCAAGCAACAGGTTGGGGAGTATATTAAACATGTTGCACAAATCGAGAATTTTCTTGATTTGTGTAACAGGTTGGGGGTATATCCAACCTGTTGCACAAATCAAGAAAATTCTCGATTTGTGCAACATGTTGGAGTATATCGAACTTGATTCGTGCAACAGGTTAGATATACCCCCAACCTGTTGCTCAAGCAACAGGTCGGATATACCCCCCAACCTGTTGCTTGAGCAACAGGTTGCGGGTATATCCCCCAACCTATTGCTTGAGCAACAGGTTGGGGGTATATCCGACCTGTTGCACAAATCGAGAAAATTCTAGATTTGTGCAACAGGTCGGATATACCCCCAACGTGTTGCTTGAGTTGGGGGGTATATCTAACATGTTGCACAAATCGAGAAAAATCATAAAATTTTGATTGTATTTTAGGGTTAGGGTTTAGGGTTTAGTATTTAGGGTTAAGGATTTAGGGCTTAGGATTTAAGATTTAGTGTTTAGGGTTTAGTGTTTATGATTATATTTTTAGGGTTTAGGGTTTAGGATTTAGGGTTTAGGGTTTAAGAATTAAATGTTTAAAGTTTAGGATTTACAGTGGTTAAGATGTTTTGGTATTAATTATTTAAAGATTAGGATGTAGGGTTTAGGTTAATGCCTTCTCTGCTAGTTTTGATATAGAAGTTATTAAGTAATAATAAGCTCAATGATTATTTATTAAATGTTCATTTTGAGTTGCTAATTTACTTTTATACATAAAACAGGTATTCACCCTAACAGAGGGTATGGATGTGGTGTTATATGAGAAGAATAAAGTGGTGGCTTTTGGACGAATTCATAGTCTTGATCCTATGAATGTGTGTCATTTTCAACGTTGTGGTGAGAGAAGATGTGTAGTGATAATCACCAACGTTGTAAATCCTGAAGTACATTTAAAATATCCACATGGAGACTTTGAAACATTGGGAGATATCTTACAATGTGATATATTTGATATGCAAGCACACAGAACACTCTGGGACCAAGATGAAATTGTTCCAAAGACATACTTTCAAGATATCAAGAAAACTTATATCCAGGGGGAAAAAGTACAGATGTTATCTCGCTTCGGAGAAGTTTTAGCAATTGGCAACTTTAAGGGCTATGCTCAGAGTTTTCTCTGTATAGTGGAGATAATTAAGTTGACTAGTGCAGGTGTCATTCAAAATGCAATGGATAGTACTTCACAATTAGACGTCCATAATACTACATCTCAACTACAAGTTCATAGTACTTGTAAATGGGGGTTAGCTTTCTTGAAATCAAGTTTGCCCAAGACAGTTTCCTTCAATGTCATGGAAGACACAATAGAATATTATCAGAAGAAAAAGACTATAACACAAATGGGATCCAAATTGATAAGAAGCTATAGTAGTAATCAAGAGTATCATAGTGGCATGCTCACAGGTATCGAGGACATTATAGTAACAGATGTTGATGCAGAAAAGGTTTCTTGTGTTGCAAGTGACTCAAATATACTCACTGGTATAGAAGACTTGTCTTGTGTTGCAAGTGACTCGAACAGGCTCACTGGTATAGAAGACTTGTCATGTGTTGCAAGTGACTCGAACAGGCTCTCACTGGTATAGAAGATTTATCCTGTGTTGCAAGTGACTCAAACAGGCTCACTGGTATAGAAGACTTGTCTTGTGCTGCAAGTGACTCAAACATGCTTATTGATATAAAAGACAAAAGATGTGTTGAAAATAATAAGATGGGACCACAAAGAAAAATACACGCAAAGATCAATGGGATAAGTGATGCAATAACAGGAATTGATGATATTAGTGACAATGATCATGATGTTACCACTTGAATACAAGGCAAAAGGGGCAGAGAATCTGAGAATATTGTTGCTAGCATGCCAGAGAATATAGATGGGAGAATCTTGAGTTACGAAGGAGAAACAGTTCAACCACAAAATTCAAGAGGCATTGGCAACAAATTGACATCAATGAACATGTCGACCAGATTGCCATTTCCAAGATATTATAAGGTATCAAATAATTCTCAAGCCTACACAGCATTTGATTATAAAGGTGAAGATTCAAGGGAAATGGATTCGAGGTTTGATGGTCTTACAACTAGAAAACGCAAGACACTATTTACAAAAAGAAAGTATGTGAGTGTGAAGAGGCGAAGAATCATGGCATCAATTCCAGAACCAAAGAGACATGTGATGCTATCCGAGGAGAATATGGAAAGGATGCTTATGCGAGTTTGTTGCAAGAGACTTTACATTAGAAAAGTTGGGAAAGATGATTGTGCAGCCATACGCCTTGGTATTTGGAGTAAGACAGCGCCTAATAGACATAACTATCTTCTTCAAGAGTTTTCATGCTTTCTTCATCAAAACACTAATCAAGATTTGAGCACAGGACACTGTAAACCTAGATTGAAACCCATGGTTAATGGGAGACCCATTTGCAATCGAGGATATCAATGGTTAACTGGACTATCACATGGCACATATTGGACCATCTGGGCAGAGGTGAAAGAAAAAGTTATTCATACAATTCATGGAAATACGTACAAGCTTAAATGCCATGGAAGCACTATAAATGCAACCGCAACATTAAAGCAAGTTCTCGAAGACCATGCATTACCGCAGCCTCATCTTCAACAAACAATGCTAGATGGACGTGTCAAATGCCAACAACATCTTCCTTTGGGAATGACAAAGAAGGTCATCCTAGAGACTGTCAATAAGACTTTACAAGACAGAGACGAGAGCATGATTTCACGATCAACCTTGTACAAAATTTGGCGTAGAGATTTTTGCCATGTCAAGACACCATCAAAGCAAAGGATGTCAAAATGTAAGACATGTGATGAATTAAAAAATGCCATTGAACATAGTAAATGTGAGCAGCAGCGAGGAAGATATATTAAATGGCGATCAATCCATTTACGTCATGTGCAGGATGCTCGAAAGTTGTATGCTTCTTGGAGAGAGGAAGCTATTTCACATGTCAATAAGTCCATGTGCATCACCATTGATGGCATGGACCAGAATACAACCACTTTGCCACGATATAGACGTATTCCACCGGCATTGGAGGGCAAACGTGGACTAAAAACACACTTGTGTGGAGTATTAGTACATGGATACCGAATCTTTTATGATGTATGGATTGATAGTTTGCATGACCATGATAGTAACCAGGTTGTTACATCAATCATGAAAGCAATAAGAAAGGTCAGAGATGCTCGCGGATGTTTGCCTAACACATTGCGAATACAAGCTGATAATTGTTGGAGAGAGAACAAGAATAAATATATATTTGCTTTATGCTCTATGTTGGTTGGTTTGAAAATATTTGAAGAAGTGGAAGTTGGCTTTCTTCTTGTCGGCCATACACATGAAGACATAGATCAAATCTTCAGTGTTATCTCTGGTGAGTTGAAGGCAATGGATGTTTTGACAATGGAGGATATGCTATTTCGAATTGGGAAAAAAATTGGAGGTTCTCGTAAGGAAGAATCAGAAGTGGCTATCTTAGAGAGGATGGTAGATTGGAGAGCATTTATAGAGCCACATTTACAAACAGGAGATGATGCCCTAATAGGACACACAAATCCACACTACTTTCGGTTTCACATGCATAACAATATTCCAGTGATGCAATGGAAGCACTACTCAGTAGATGGAGATCATTTATGGAGTGAGTCATATGCTTTGTTACAACGAATAATTCCATTGGAGGAAACTAGATTTGTTCTTGCAAAAAACAAATCACTTGACATAGATGAAATGAAAGGCTTGAAAGCCTTCATTAAACATCTTCAAAGTATGATGCAGAAATATCCTGAGCAATCAACTAAGAATTTGGAGACAATTAAATCAACTAAAGCACTTATCCAATCTTTAGAAAGACAAGAAAACTTAATGAGCATTGAATACTCTGAATCCTTTTGGTCGGAACAAGCTAGGTCACCAAGTTTTCCTTTGGATATAAATATGTTAGTAGATATGGAGGAAGCAGAGGAATGCCTTTTACCTCGAAAATATTGTGGCAGGAAGGGAGACAAACCCTTACCAGAGTTTATACCATGTAATGAGATTGAAGAGGGTCTATTTGTTGCAGTTTGGGCATGTGATCCGGGTTCAGAGTTGGATGACCAAGGTGGCCCAATTTGGGTTGCAAAGGTTACTAAGATAGAAAGGGATGACAAGGGAACTCCTATAACATTTACAGCTTTATGGTATGAACCAAAGCCATTAAAAAATCTCCCGAGAAGATATACAATAAAACAACTCTATGAGGGATGCTTGCAAAAGAAACGTGAATGGGTTCCAAATAATGAGGGATTAACAGAGGTGGAAGTCAGTAGCATTATTCATTGCTGGAAATCGAGGACACGAAGTTTTAAAAAGAAGCATGGATACAATGTTGAAAAATGTATCACAATCCCTGATCCAAGTCGTGTCCATATTAAACATCATTTGGCAAGACTTGACCCATCAAGCTCAAATACATTACATGAGTCTAATGACTCTGAACGAGATTCAGATGCATAAGATAATGTTTTGTATGCTTTTTTCCATACAAATGGTGTATCTATACACCACCAATAACGAGATTCAGATGCATAAGATAATGTTTTGTATGCTTTTTTCCATACAAATGGTGTATCTATACACCACCAATAAGATAATTTATTGTATGGTTTGTTTTTTAAAAAAGGGTGTATCTATACACCACTTATGTATTGAATTCAACAAACTCTTTTTTTTTTTTTAATGGTGTATCTATACACCACTTATATGTTGAATTCAACAAACTCTTTTCATATGGTGTCATATTTTCACTTCATAGTGTTAAAATTGAACTTGAGTTAGGAGACTACTATTATTATTATTATAGTTATTGGATGGAGGCACCATGCATGAGTTTGGGAATTATAGCTTCAGCGAGCCATTTTTTTTAAAATTAGAGGTTACCACTTGACTTTTTACTAGCTTAATAAGGCCATATTTGTATATAAGTGACCCATTAAGTGCTCAAAAAACCCAATTTTTTAGCTCACTAAGTGAAGTTGAGTGGAAAGGATATGCTCCAAAAAAAAGTCCAAACCAAGAGAGAAAGTCCAAAAATTTTGAATAGTGTGTTCATTGAAACAAGGGTAGCATGTAAGACCATTTAAAGACATTGAATCACAACCAAGATCATATTTCCCAAGACCTAAATGTTGGGGTAAAGGGCAGTGTGCCCACCCACTTGTACAGTGCCCATGTATACTCATATATATATGATAGAGGAATAAGCTGGAGTAGCTTTTGCTCCACCACTTTTGGGTGTCTCCTATCCCTTTGTGTGTGTGCTCTCCTCTCACACAACTGGTATCTTGGAGATGGGTGTGGCATTGTATGCGTTGCCTGTTGCATGAAGATGGAGGTAGCTCGACTTGGTGCTTAGTCAATTGGCACCTGGGATATGCAATTGCGTTGGGCATTGTGGAGTGGCAGAAAGTAGTCGATGTAGAGGGTCCTTTGCTTTGGGCCTGAGCTTGCTAGCTCATAGTCGGCTGGAGAGGCATGGAGTCTTAGGCGATTTTGAAGAGCATCGTTGCTGTTGGAGAGCGGCTATGGAGTCCGTTGGTTGAGAGGCTACGCGTGACGGGAGCTGCTGATGGAGGCTTTTGGAGCTCGACGGAGCAGTTGGCTTGTTGGCATTAGAGCTTGCAGCTGCACTTACTGCTAGAGGCCATGGACTATAAGGATTCGCAGGTTAAAGAAGCCCAATGATGCATGCAGCATTAGAATCTGCTATAGGCATCTAGGAAGGCGTGGCTGAGCAAATAGCTTGGCGCTTCACTACTGGGAGCCTTGTAGTTGTTGCAGGAGGGCTAGAGATCAGCCCATGAGCCCGCTAGCCTGGGGCATTGATGGAGGCTGTAATCAACCATTGTTGGAGCCTTGTGAATCCGCTTGCAGACAGTCATTGCTGAGGATGCCTTGGTTGATGCGTGAGCTGGCTATTGTGTCATCTGGCTGTGTCTTACGACTGTTGGGCTTTCGCTACCATTGACACTATCGAGGTTGCCAATGCACTTACAACGGGAGACGTTGTGAGCCTTTTAGTGGATTGCAGACTCCAAATTTGCAGAAGGAGGGCAGCCTGAAGCTCTTACAGTCCAAGAAGCAATCTCTACAAGAGGAACTTAGTGGCCTGTGAAATGTGATTGCGCCACAGCAAAAGAGTAGGGAGCTTGGTTGTCATTTGGAGAGCAGCAGAGAGAGCTGTTGGGACATATTTCTGGAAGCCTTAGTTGGAGTAGGAGGTCACAAATGCTCGTTGAAGGAGAGGTTACTGAAGGGCACTTTTGCTCGTGATGCCATTGAAGGGCTTGCTCAAGGTTGCCATTAATCTACCTCTCTATTTCTCTCAATGGCTTTTTCTCAGTAAAAGTGAGCAGAATGCCATTTTCGACAGCAAGTATTTGCAAATCCATAAGGATTTAGGCTCGATGCCCAACAGAGGAGTCGGAGAACTTTGAAAGGGCTACATTTTCTCTGTTGACAGCTCGGTCATCCGTGTTTAAAGTACAGAGTTATTTACTATCCAAAATAGGGACAGTTCGTGATCAGTGTGCAGACAACCATTTTGCAAACTGTATATTGGCAAATGCATACATGTTGATACACTTTGGCAAGTTGATGCATTTTGGCAAAATGATGCAGTAAATGTCACTTGGTATATGCCATTGGTGATGCATTTTGGATGCATAAGTGAGTGGCAAATGCATATAATTTGATGTTCACTTGAATGCCAATATAATGAGGCCATATACATACAGTAAATGCATTTTGGGGACTCTTGAAAGGCATTTTTTATTCTCTGGTATGCAATTTTCCGAAAGCGGTTTATGCATTGGATGCCACAGTATATGCAAGTATTTTGCTCAGAAATTGGATGTTCAATATCTGATTATGCTTTGAAGCCCGCGAGAAAATGATTGATATTCTTGACTGACAGGTCATTGAATAGTTGCTGCTGTTTTTTTTTTTTTTTTTTAATGACAGAACAGTCATTTTCAGGACTGAATATCTCTTTCCTTGTGCGGAATTGCACTTTGTGCTGAACTAGAAAGTTGTAGTTCACAGAACATACTACAACTTTGCTTTTGGAAGCAAGTTGATCCGGTATAAGCTGCATGAGTTACAGCCTTTGCAAAACCACAAAAAGTTGCAGTCTGCTGTCTATTTGTAACCAATGTGCAGGAAGCTGTTTTTCGGGTGAGAATATCTGAGAATCCAGAAGGATTTGGCTCTTGAGGTCAGCTGACAACTTGTAGATCTTTCTACCAGCTACAACTTTGCTGTTTACAGCTTTGGCATCCGGTCTTTCAGTGAAAAGATATCGCTGTTCAAAAACAGGGACAGTGTGTTATTTTGCCCAAACTGGCTGTGAGGTATTGTTGTAGGAATTTCTCTTGCACAACAGTGAATTGGGAACTCACAGTAAATTACAGAAAGTGATTGGGATCTCACTTCAGTCCAAGGGCATTATTGGCATTTAGGCAAGTCATTTTGGCACATTTGGCAAGTGGTGAATGCTTGATTTTGTTGCCAAAGGATTGCACACTCGAGGTGATGCATTGGTGATGCAGTAAATGCCATTTCAATGCATTATGGATTAGCATTGGTGGATGCCGCACTGATGTTTATGGATAGTTGAGCTGGGCTCCTATTGCCATTGGTTGAGCAGGCATTGCTCATTTGGTTCAGTGCATTTCTTACTTCAATTGCCAGGCATTGGAAGGTTACTGGGCTGCATATATTCTTGTTTATGCCTCTTTATGGCTGAGTACTTTTGAGCATTGGATCAGCCAGTTTATTTGGAAACCTGATTGGTCTGGACAACACTATATTTTTTGGTCATTTGGGTTGCCTATTGCACTATACTGCTCTTTGGTTGTGAGCTATTGTGCCATAGATATGGCATCTACAGCTGGTAGTGCCCTCTTTCATATTGAGAGGTTGGATGGATCAAAATTTCAGTATTGGAAAGAGCAGATTTATGATGTGTTAGTGCAGAAGAGGCAGCATAAGCCCATCCAATGCAAAGGTATCAAGCCTAATAGCATTTAAACAGAGTGATTGGGATGACATGGATGAGCAAGCATGCTCTATCATTCAATCATCACTCTCGAAGTCAGTCTACTTGCAGGTACAGGATGGTGTACAGGGTGTAGACTACCATGCATATGAGTTCTATACTCGTATATGCCGGATGTATGACCATGATAGTGTTATGTTACAGCATGATGGGCTGAAATACAGCCTTGATATGCACTCCAAAGGTCGATCAATTGGTAGAAACAGGTCATGTTCAAGGGGGAATTCCAAGAGCAAGACTAGCTCTCGGACTTGTGTTAGATGTTTCTATTGTGGAAAGTATGGCCACATGAAAAAATATTGCTGGAAATGGCTGAGAAAATACAAGAAGAAGAGCAAGGTTAAGAATGACAGGAAGAAGGAGAAAAAGCATGTTGAGCTTCAAGGCGTGGATGCCAGGGTTTCCACTGATAGTAGCAGTGATGAAGGCATTCTTTTGTCTATGTCTGACACCTCCTTCTTGGCCACTGATGTACCCATTCTCGGTGATTGGATATTAGATCCATGTGCTTCATGTCATATGACCCCTCATAGGTCATGGTTCAGTGCATATCACGAATGCATTGTGGAGAGTAGTTTGATGGGCATTGATCATTCTATGGATGTCTATGGTTATGGGGATATCCACCTTGTTATGCCTAGTGGCTCTATTCTTGTTCTACAGAGGGTTAGACATATACCAGGACTTGCTACAAGCAAGATCAGTACTGGACAGTTGGTTGAGGCAGGTTATCATGTCTCTTTGGGTGATCATGCATGGAAGATTGCTAGAGGCAATCTGGTTATGGCTAGGGGATCACGGGTTGGATTCTCTTATGCATTGCATGTATTAGGTGTCCAGGATAAGATGCTTATGATTAGTAAGCAGCCATCAGCTAGTTTATGGTATGCCAGACTTGGACATATGTCTACTGCAGGTATGGAAGCCCTTACAACATTGAGATACATTCCTGTTATGGATGTCTCTCAAATTTTATGTCATGATTGTGATGATGGTCAGCAGTCAGGATCCTCCTTTGTGAGGAAGACAGTCAGTGAGAGGTATCTTGAGCCATTGCAATTGGTTCATAGTGCAGTTTGTGGGCCTATGCCTACCGTTTCACTAGGTGGCGCCTCTTACTTTGTGACATTTATTGATGCTGCTACAAAGTACATATGGGTATATCCGATACGGCAGAAGCATGATGTATATGATACATTTCAGCGCTTCTTGGGTAATGCTGAAAATCAGTCAGGAAAGAAGCTATTGAGCTTGATGACTGATGGTGATGCAGAGTTTACCTCTCCTAGATTTCAGCATCTATGTGATACACTTGGTATCAGGAGGGTATTGACCACTCCTCATCTTTCTGCTCACGATGCCTTGGCAGAAGGCATAAATCGGATTCTATTGGACAGGATTGGTAGCATGCTATGGTATGCAGGTCTTACCGAATGCTATTGGGCTGAGGCATGTAAGACAGCTGCATACTTGCTTAACAGGTCACCTAGGAGATCTTTGAATGGTAGAGTGCCATTTGACTTCTTGACAGGCAAGGCACCATGTTATGAGCATTAACGTGTGTTTGGCTGCGAGGCTTATGTTCATGGTTCCCGATCGAGGAGGTGCATCGTCCTTGGATATAGTAAGTCCAGTAAGGACTACAGGTTATGGGATTCTTCAACTAGAGAGTTGATATGCAGCCATAATGTCTATTTCAGAGAGGATGCTATGTTTGGACAGCCCAAGACTGTGGATAGCAAGAGAGTGGTGTTCCAGGAGGGTGTAAGTGCATTGATACCTCCGAATTCTTTGCAGGGGCAGCCCATATCCCTTGGAGTGGGAGGTTTTTCCCACGGTGAGAAGGTTATAAAGTTAGGACAGCCACGATTACTTCCTGATTCGATCAGATGTCTCAAGTATTCCACAGGTTTATACTCCCATGGAGATTGTTGATGCATCTTCTATGGACAGTTACAGTTTACTCCCAAGATGCGGAGTGCCTCGTGCAGATGAGGATGAGGCTATGCATTGTGAGGAGGATACCTTGGCTAATGATGCCCGGTATGATCCATTGGCTGGTTATGCCAGGACAGATGTGGTTTCTGCAGTTATTGACTCGGGTCATATTGTGCATGGGCAGGAATCATTGATATGTTTGCTTCGTAAGTGCCTTCATGGCCAGAAGCAATCCCCTCGAGCTTGGATTCATAGGTTTGATACCGTTATGAGAGCTCAGGATGTGATGCGCAGTGAGACAGGTTATGGTCTCAGTATTCAGGAGGTCGCTATCCTTCTAAGGTTACTTGCCATATGGTTCCTTATGGACAGGGATGCTTTGCAGTGGGAGCTGCATGGTCTTGATGATGTTTCTCAGATACTTGGTTGTTTCAGTATGGAGAGGGGGAAGTTACTGAGTACTCCATTGCCTGTATTGGCTCCATACTTGAAACACAGTAGGTTTGACGATCACAGATCAGTTGAGCAGCAAGTTATGGTTGATATGGCAGCCATAGTACTTCATGCATCCATGAATGTGTTGAGACTTGGTTCTCACATGTTTGCCATTGGGGCTACACTTCCAGTTCTTGCTTCCGTTGCAATGGGAGTTGGTAGCATGATTATGGCAGATTTTGGCAGTAGGGAAGCAGTTGTGGACATCAGGTCCTAATGCTTCCAGGAGCAGCATGCAGGTGATGCAGGTTGGGTAGACCAGCAGAGGTCTATTGTAGGTTATGTGCTTATGGTCACAGGTGGTACAGAGACATTTTCTCTGCACAGTGATAGTTCGAGTGCTATGGACTTAGCACAGGAGCACGTGGTGGTGAGAGTTCACTCTCCCAGTGAGATCTGGCATGAGATCTTGGTTGACAGGCATCTACAGCTTGTCATTTTCTATCCTACAAACGTGATGTCTACTAGCAGCTTATCCTCTATGCACTTTGCACATTGTAAAGTGCCGATGGGCATAGGATGACGGTCTGGTCATCTTGTTTTTCAGCCTATGGCTGATTGTATTATAAGTGTACTATACTCCCTTAAAGGCACACTGCATTTAAGTGGGAGGTTGTTGGGGTAAAGGGCAGTGTGCCCACCCACTTGTACAGTGCCCATGTATACTCATATATATATGATAGAGGAATAAGCTGGAGTAGCTTTTGCTCCACCACTTTTGGGTGTCTCCTATCCCTTTGTGTGTGTGCTCTCCTCTTCCACACTAAACTAGGCAAGTTGATGGCAAAAGAGAAGTAGGGGGAGCAAGGAAAAGCATCCCCCCCTAAGCACTGAAGGACCCAAGACCATCCACCTTGACAAGATAGAACCTCCGACCAAGGAGCTAAGACATATGCCTAGATTGATTCTAAAGCCATATTAAAATTTGTATAACTTCTCCATCTCATAAAGGAGGGAAGCTAGAAGGTTAAGTATTCCATGACTTGCCGACCGAAACATGTCGCATTAAACCTTGCCACTATGTAATTTCCTTAGTGTCACACACATGCACTCGTGTTTTAAATACAAAGAAAATTTTGGCTACTTTGGCATTGTTGCCAAAAAATCTTTGATCAAGTCCTTATTTCAATTAAAACTTCGGTTAAGGAGAATAAGGTATTATAAAGAGAGCGAAGCATGTTCCTTCGAAGCACTTTGATAGGCTTAGAAGGAAACCCACACAAGCACAAAGCAAATAATGGAATGCTTCCTCCTAATCTATTGGGAAGCATAGATAGTGTGGTTTGATTTAAGAGTTACCTTATTTTGAAAAGAAGAATCACACATTGAAATTCACAAAAGGAAATAATTCTAACTCTTGAGAAAGGTTATTACAATGACACAATCTTCCCCCTAAAAAATATATATACCCGTGGGTTAATCACCTTGAGACAATTGCAAACTATTCAAAAAATAATATTTACACATGGAAATTCCTTGCGGGGAACCCGACCCGGGGGTGGAATCTCCATTGATCTCCACTCCTTAGAGTACCGTCATTATCATCAATCGTATTAAGCACCGGCACAAAGCAATATAGCAAGGAGAGCCACCAGCACTGTGTCGACAATGGCTGCCCAACGCAAAGCAATATAGCAAGGAGAGCCACCAGCACTGTGTCGACAATGGCTGCCCAACGCAACTTGTTGATCGTCTTTTGAAGAACTGTTGCCCTGCAAGAGTTGCAATTAAAACACAACCTCCACACATCATTGCTCCACGTTTCATAGTCGGCGTCTGCACCCGGAGTTGTGGCGTTCGTCCAATCCGTTACCGCTACGAATGTGAATCCGCAGGCACTTGGAGGTCTGCAGCATCCTGACTGCACATGCGACACCACAAGTCAGGTGCACAGCGACGGACTATGGACTCAGGAATCTCTCGTATTTGAACAACGAAATCTTATTACCTTTCTGGGGGATAAAGCTGCGTTGTACAAAGCATCTACCATTTCATAGATGCTATATTCAAGATCAATGGTATTGTGAGGTATGCTTACTATCAAATCGCATTGATTGCATTTTCTTCAATTTAAGCGCCGTCAAGTTTGTTACATACATCCGAAGTGATAATCGCCCTCCTAAGTTTGTCCCATTGACGTTCATTAGTCACCTGCTTTTGCAGCCATGTGGAGTAATCATGGAGATGGTACTCCTTGAAATGTAGAATGTCGACTCTTTCTTCGTCTCCTTTGTGGGTCACAACTAAACTGAAAACGGTGAAGCATAAGAAAAGAACCGCGAGGAGGAACATGGTAGCCATCATGCAGCACTTAACAATCTTGCGAGAGTAGGGGCCCAGGAAGAGGACGAAAGAGAGTAGTGTAGAGATGCCGAAGAAGAGGATAGGCCATCGCAAGGAGGCAACGCAGTCGCTGCACTAGACAATGGGGATGCCTGAATTCATGATACCAAAAGATGCGAACACTATGGGGACACAGCAGAACATGTAGTAACCATTCATATTAGCAAAATTATGGGAGACCTGTAGAGCCTTTTTACTTTCTTTACTTCTTAGATCAGCTAAGTCATGCGTTCTCGGCTTTTAGAGTCATGTGTTTTGCTTTTCTTTTTCTTCTCCTTTTATTAGCACTAGCTCCTTAGATGGAGTATAACTTAAAAATATTAATTAAGTTACACTCCTTACAAGGAGTGTAACTTAAAAAGATTAATTAAGTTAGAGATGAATCTTTCCAAGGTCACTTTAAAAGCTCCTCTGTTTTCTCTCTTACATACAAAATTGCTTACTTTACCGGACTCAGGAGCTAATGCCTACGTGCACTCTTCGAGTCTTCCCAAAAAACAAAGTCTATATCCTTGCATGGATCCTGACTTAGAATTAAATGTGTTTGTCAGCCAAGAAGATAGAGTCGATATACTGCATATGATCCATCATACTAGCAAAGTAATGGGGTTAAGCTTTCTTTTAGTGCTTATGTCCTTACATATAATATCATGAATTAATGTTATGGCTCCAAGGCTTCCTTACAGATGAAGATAACCTCTTTGTTAAAAGACTCCTTTTAACACACACGTTGTTTAACACATCACATTCACACACAAGCTGCAAGAGGGATAATTAAAGCTAAACATATCACAAAATAGTTGAAATACACCATGTTTGCTAGTTCTCCAAGGAATACACTAGTTACAACATTATTTTCCAAATATGTGAAACAATCCTTGAATTAATTCCTCCAAAAATCTCTCCTCTTTCACTAACCCATCATTTCTATAGATCATTAGCCAAGCTTCTCTTTAGTTTTCTGCCATAACCAATCAAAGGCATTGTCTGCATCACCCAGCAAATGAAGCATTCGAGTTATAATCACTCCCACTGATTCTAAATTGAGCTTACAGAAATGATTAGATATAGGCGCATTCATAGATACAAGCAAGAATATTTTACGAGCGCCTCATTTCTGGTGTCATACTTGCCCTGTAAATAGACTTGATTCCACCAATGACCTGATTGGGTGAGCTCCCCCTCAAGCACACACAAAAAGATCCCAATGTTTCCATTTTCGTTTCCATTTTCCCTATGTCCAAAAGTGATAAGTCCAAGATACATTTTGTGCCTATTGAATCCTTGTTTCTTGATTGATAGGACCTAAAATCGTTCTTACATTTTTATATCATATTACCAATCTAGTGCTTTATTATGCCCAACTTTTCACTAAAATTGCATTCTAGGATCGGACTATAATGCACATAATTTAAAATGTGTTACATAGTATTTTTATATTATTATCAATTTTCAAAGACGTGATGGCTTGTATGTATTAGTCTTACACTCCATTGCTCAGCATTTAGTCTTTCTCTTCATCCAATTATTGCATAGAGTAATTATGCATATATCCTTGGTCAGTTCCCTTGGCCTATACCAAAATAATGTAAAGAAAATTGTGTTTTTATTTTGATCTTTACTTTCCATCCCCTACTTTTTAAGATTCATATTTATCACCCAAGGCTTGAATCGCCATAAAACTATGAGTTTGTATGTGTTGTGTTGCTACCTGTTTTCTTTACTTTTTTAGATTCTTTACTTTCCATCCCCTACTTTTTAACATTCATCACCCCAAGGCTTGAATCCCCTACTTTTTTAGATTCTTTACTTTCCATCCCCTACTTTTTAAGATTCATCAGCCAAGGCTTGAATTGCCATAAAACTATGAATTGTATGTGTTGTGTTATTACCTATTTTCTAGAACCTATCTAACTTTCTAGTTGATCCATGTAAATTTTATCATCGATGTAATTAGAAAGGCATTATTTACATTGTTTTAATAAAATGACAAATTATGGTGTGTAGATATGGCAATGATTTTATTGATTGTGATAATTTTTCCTACAAGAGAAAATATCTCATCATAATCAAAACTTTTATCCTTATGTTGCAAGCGTAGCTTTGAGGGAATTCATGGGTGAAAGCATGATAAGGTGGTACACTGGCTATGTATTTTTGCACTGATTACAAGATGATAGGTACCACTTCAAAATTCCCTAGAAGAGAAATTCAAAACACTATCAGCGTGGGAGGTGGCCAATTGTTCAAAGGTATAAATGGTGGTGTCCTTGAAATAATTACTTTTCTTCTTACCTCTGCAATGGTTACAGAGATCCTCCTCTCCTAGTGGTGTCTGAGACATGGACATCAAGTCCAACTTATCGTGCTTTCACCCCCATGCTCTCTCACCTATGTGAGGTCCATCCACTAGCATGTTTTTTTTCTTTGTGTGGTAAGAGTTAAATGATCTTGACACCATGTAATTACAATTGCCAACACAATCCAAAGGTGAATGATTGGTTGGGAAAAGGGCTAGAGGAAATATGGTATTAGCCTTTCTTCTTATTGATAATAGTCCCAAAGATGAGATTACTAGTTCTTGTTGTAGACGACACCTTTTTCATAAAGGAGGCAAGGAGCATTGATCTCCATAGTACATTAGGCATCAGCACATTCTTGTTTCTTCGCTAGCTCATTCTCTTGCTTCTTCATCACATTTGCATAGATATTCTCTTGTGCTTTAGTTCACCACCTTTGTCAACAAGGTGGTGCGCCTTCAATATACCTAAGGTAAAGAATCTATTGTGCTTTTAGCTTGTGTATTAGTTATCCATCTTTGTCAACAAAGGTAGTGCACCTACAATACACCTAATTTCCCTATCCCTTAAACACCACTTATCCTTTCAACCTTCTTGTAGATCGTGACCTTGTAGAGTCATCTTCAAGCATATTCATTTTTTCCTAGCTAAAGAGATCCATGTTCTTTAAATCTTGTCCTTCATCCCCTTCCTCTCACCATTTGACCATGGCTTAGGAACTCTAGGTTCGTTGAACATTTTGATGGATTTGGCTAGAAATAAAATCAAAAAATGATCTTGGAAAATCAAAAACTCTGGGGCCATGTGAATGGTAATGAACCTAATGCAGTTAGCCATATTTGATGAAGGATAGGTGCTCAACCGAAAAATGATTGAGGTTTTAAAATTTATATAAAACACAGTGTAAATAAGATTGGGTCAATTGAAAGTATTGGACATTTTACTTTCTTTTCAAATGCAAGATATAGATAAAATCCCCTAAATCTTTCTATGAGATGACTTCAACATCAACTTGTATATCTAAAGCTAGGATAGGGAGAGAAGGTTGAGATTGATCAAAGCATCATTTGAGTGAACGATTGCAAGCCATGGTCTCACATAACCCTAATAATCATGATGTATGTAGCTTTTCAAAGATTATCAAATGCATGGAAGTGAGTACTATGCCCAAAGTGCATGACTAATCTTAAACATTGAGAAACCACATGAATCATTAAAAAATGAAGACACTGCAAATAATGACAATCGATTGACATTTCAAAAGGGATGACATTGCTCAGAAGGTGGCACTAGAAGAGAAGGACCATAACTTAAAATTCATAGTCGATAGTACAACTTATCTCCTCCAAGGTGACACATGGTGCATACATTCTATAGTCACTTGAAACATGTCCTTTAGAGTTGTTGATGAGCAACTAGTGGAGACTGCTATCGTTGGTTGCTACTGCTGCTCCCTAGCCTCCCCTCGATAACCCTGTCCAACACCTTTGACTTTCCTCAGCCCCCCCTCAGCCTCCTGGCCCTCGCTCTGCCTCCCCCTTGTCCTCGCAATGAGGATCAAGTTACCCTTAGATGCCAAAGGGGGATGTCTGCTTCAATCTCTTGATAGACTTGATTCTCTTGACCATGAGGCAGGGACCCTGCCTAGCCCTTGAGCCCACTCCAGGTCTAGACTTAAGTGAGGTGCCCTTCTTTCCTTCCTTCCTGCACTACTCATTCCCACCCTCCACCACCAAAGCCCCTCCCCCCTTTTGCTACCTCTGTAGTGAGGCCCAAGATCATCATCACTACCTGTTCCCCTCTCTTTCTCCATGTTTCTTCTTCCCCCTCCCACTGCCAACCTCGTCATCCTTATCCCCTCTCTACAGCTGCCACAAGTCCTTCCCTCCTCCCTTGTTTTGCCTCATCAACTGCTCAAGGTCCACCTCTATCTAGGCCCCTAGATCAAAGTGTTGCTTCATCCTCATCGTCACAACCCTCTTCCTCCCGGGGTCAAGCCGTGGGCCCCCTAAGCCATCCAAGGAGTCCTCCCCTTTTCGGATGATTACAGGGCTGAAGCCTCGCCTGGGATGCCCTTCCACAAGATTTCTAGTGGACAAGGCCTTGGAACTATTTAGACATTCTAGACAACTACTTGCTTGCGATAAAGGCATTAGTCTTGTTTTTGTAGCCCCAGAAAGGTGCTACCATCGCCCATAGTTGGAAGCCGATCCTGATCTTTCTATGGCTTCAACTTTGTAGCCACGGGGTAGTAGTGGACCCCCATTATTTTCTTTACAATGATGAGATTTCAAATGTTCAAGATGACAAATGAGTGGTTAAGCAATAGGAGAAGGACGTGTGGATCACGCATGGAGATACAGCTACTTTCCATCTAGCTTTACTTTGTGAATCGCGGGGAAAGCTTTTAAATGATGAGGTGAAAGTATTTAATGAAATCCATTCAACTTGTGAAGGAGATCATGTAAGTACGGGATGACTTCGGTTGCAAATGTTTAGAGTGATGTGTGAAGTCACTCACTTGAGGGCAGTTTTGCATATTGTAGAGGATCTGCACTATGTTACATACACTCCATAGAGGGTGGAGTGCAATAAAAAACATCCAATGTTTTGATGCAACAGATGCCGTAGAATATGTGGGTTGATCTAATGTTGCCCAACTTGTTTCAATTCATGTTGCACATTGTTTAAACAATACGTTAAGACATTAGCAAATTGGAATGGGTAAAGAATGTTATTGAAAGTGAAAGAAAGGTGGTTGGGTTCATAACATATCATTAGTTTTCTCTTTCTTTGTACCACAAGTTGATCTAATGTTGTGCAGCTTGTTTCAGTTCGTGTTGCACATTGTTTAAATAATCTGCTAAAAGACATTGGCAAATTGGAGTAGGTAAAGAATGTTATAGAAAGTGGAAGAAAGGTGGTTGGACTTATAACATGTCATTAGTTTTCTCTTTCTTTGTACCACAAGTTTGTAAGGAAGGAGCTTTTGAAGTATGTAGAGATAAGGTTTGCATATAGCTTTTTGATGCTTCAAAGACTACTTGATATCAAACTTGCACTTAAATAAGTTGTGGCAAGACCTGAGTAGGATGTGTGGTCCACTTCTAAGCAAGCCCTTGGGATATATTGCTATGACTTGTGCATAGGTAGTGATGATTTTTGGGGTGATGAATCACACCTTGTTGCTTTGTATAAGTCAATATTAAAAAATGTTGATGTAAATATGCCTTTTATTTGCAAGGTACATGAGGGGATGGATCGCATGATTCAAAATTTCACAAAGTACAAAAAATATTCCCACAAGTTGAGACAATTGACAGAGTTGTAAGTGCAATTTACATACATCACATATATCCGCAATGTATGAGCTTTGCAAAATCATATTGCGATTATTACGTGTTCGAAGGATTGTGGAGTTGATTTTCTAAGCAAAAATCGCTTACCATTTGGATTCGTAGCCAAGATCGTAACTCCGCTTCTTGTGAGCGCTTGCAAAGCAACTTTGCCCACATCCACACAAAGAAGAGGAACCATCTCGTAGCACAAAGAGCCAATAGTCTTGCCTTTGTTAATGCAAACTTGTGTTTGCTTAACAAGATGAGACAGGAGTATTATAACATGACAATTTATCGGTTTTCATAGGCCAAATGACACCCTTACTAATGCAAAGGAGTAGGAGGCAAAGGTTAAGCCTTGAGGACGAGGATCCCATAGGTGAGCCAGATATTTGATCATTAGGCATTTTGGGCTTTGTGTTTTTTACATCAAACATATATGCTATATGTTATATTTCTATTTGGCATTTTGTAACTTGCTACTTGTTTCACGCTTCAACCTTCTTCATTGATTTCACATCTGGTGCTAATTAAACCTTCAATCATTTCAAATTTGTGCTATGCACTATGTTTAAATTATAGGTAGGCTGTAGGTTGTAGCATTCTAAATGTGTGTACTCATTTTGTTAAATGTATCTTTAAACCCCTTTTGGAATGTAATCTCAAAGCCCCCTTGCTGACATAGTGTTTTTCAATTTCGGCCCCTCCCAAAAATGTCGAAACATTTCCATTTTATGATTTCCTTCCTTAAGCCATGACCAAACATAGATGTTTGGGGCGAAAGGACTGGAAGCTGAAGGAGGGCTAAAGGAGTGGAAGAAGAGGATGGGTTGAACGAAGGCTGAAGAGCCTGGAGTGCAAGGAGTTAACGATGAAGGAGTGGAAGGAGTGGAAGTTTGCGAAATAGAGATGCGGAGACAATTCACAGCTATTAGAGTGCAAACCAAGGGAAAATGACATGTTTCTCCCTAGGGAAATGTTTCACGACGAATGGAAAAATTATTCAAATGCCGTTTTTGTCCACGGGCATGTTTCTTGACAAAATCATCGTTTATGTCTGGAAATGTTTCTAAAACGGCATTTAAAGGGAAAAGGGGTGGGGAACCAATTGGAGTATAACCATGACCCTTGGCATTAATTTGCCCATGATGCCTTGGTCAGGTAAAATTCTGAAATAACTAAATGTTATCTTCCTAAGAGAGGTTTTTACCCCTCAAAAACTTCAAAAAGAAAGTTTTATCCCATGGCAATACCAAAGTGACTTTGTAATGAGATCATCAAGGGGCAAAATAAGACATTCTTGTTTCTTTGTAATGGAAAAGCAATAATCGCCTGGTAAGATAGTTACACGTTTTTTCCAAGCATGAGATGCGCATTGACAATGTTCTTTTACAACATGGATTCTACTCTAAATTGTACGAAGTTACATATTCCTCTCCCGCACGCAAATTGCACTCGTCATAACAGTTATACAAGATAGAGCTTTTCCAAGTTTTAAATTAAATTTAGCCTCAAACAATGTCACTCTTGCTAGTATCATATTGAACCTATATCCTCCAAATCTTAATATTCCAAGACAGATACTTAAGATACGGTAACGAGTTAAGATCTTGATATCCCAATTTTCTTCTGGTACTGTGAGTTACACATGGGAAAAGGCTGCTGATAAACCTTGCAGCGTGTCTCCTAAAGCCACCACATTCATTTCCTTCCCGCTTATTCCTGAAACGAAGGAAAAACTTCAAGCAAGAATGGCTGGAGCATTGAGTACATCATTCATGATATGAACGAACCCGCACTTTTTACTTCGTCTTCAAATTCACTGATCTTCTAAAATGATCTTCAGACCACACCTGGGCCATCTTTATTTGCTTATTCATAATACGTAGCCTTTAAAGAACAGATCATCTTAGCAAGGGAATCTCTTAGCTACAAATAATGGTCCAACATACCTTGCCATTGATGATCATGCCACATACTCTGCAATTTTCAGTGCCCTTCAACGACCTTACTCAACAAAATTTCCCTTAAAAAGGAATATATCATGTTTGCCTCTTTTGAGTTTGCACCTTAATCTCAGAACCAAAGAACTGCCTTAAAAATGACAAGGCCAATGCCTTGGCAATCACAGATCAAAGAAATTTTTTTCTACATCTTAGCCTCCATTTTCCCAAGGCTACAGCAAAGAAGTGAGGAACATAGCTTAATCACAACCCAAGACAACTGACTAGTCATAACTGGTGACAACAAACGTCTGCATGAATAGCATGGAGACTTGACTGCAGTCACGCCACGTAAAGGTAAACATGCTTATCCACGAATTCTTTGGGCAAAGAACGTCACAAGATCAAGAAAAAGTCAGACCGGCAATGGCACCCTCCTGTGCAACCTCACTCCTAACCAAATAGCGAAAGACATCATTCTTCAGCTGGTAAGGTTGGGCTTTTTGAACACTTGTCAATTTTATGCAGCTCCTTTAATTTTTCAGCTGCATTGCATAGGCCTGCAAAAAATGATACACCTCTAGCACTGTGATTCTAAGAAACAAAATGTGTATGAAAATACATATAGATTTCAGAAAAACCAAAACCTTAGAAACCTTGTGCCTGCTTTCTAATTATTTGTGGCAGGTCAATATTTCCAAAGAAAACAGCATCAAACAAAGCACCTGAGATGGACGGCAAGCATAAGGCAAGAGACCTCGTCATACATAATTGTCACAGGCAATTGCAATGAAATTTCCTTAAGGTAGACGTGGTACTTAAGATGCTTCAAGGCAGCTCAATCTAGACAATCTGATGTGCCAGGCATGACTATAACAAAGCGCCTTAAAGATCTCTGAAGGAATATAGAATACAACTGCTACACAGGAACCCCCTGCAGACTACGTCAAAGAATCACCACCACGATAAGCCTTTTCCTTTGAAGTCCTGAATACTGGAGACTGTTGTGCAAAGGTAGCAAACAATGACTTGGTTGCAATACTTTAGGGGCTAAGGGGTCAATTTCCAGAGCTTGAACAGGCCACGTGAGGTTCTACCAACTGAAGAACTATGATGTTGCTTCCTTGTCCTTCTTCACAAAAACACACATCAACAATAGGTTTCTCATGCTCAGCATACAAGATGTGGCCATTCTAGTAAATCTATGGCTGTGCTTGTCATCTGTACTTTCCACTGTTGCCATAAGTGATCTGATGAGTCTCCTGCTATATCAGATGCAAGAAAGGGGTGTCTAGTGAGTACTCATACGGCGGCAAATGGTCCATATACATGACCTGCAATCAAGACCATCTGACCGTATATGACTTGTGATACCAAAAACAAATGTAGTGTGCTTTGTGAGAAAGCAACCCTAGTGGTTGTGAGCAATGTCATGAAAAAGCTCAACTTGTTCCACGGTTCCATGACATGGATGATTTGAGTGCCCAAACTGCCACATTCTAGACTGACCTATTACTTCCTCTCTCAAGAATGTTGTATGATTGTTTTAGGCATTTATCTTGTGCGAGGGAAATACCATAGGCACCCCAAAAGAGTGTGTTGCATGATTGCACGTCAAACATAAGATTCCATTTTCATGCCTGATTGCACGTCAGACACAAGATTCCATTCCCAACCTTCCACATGCCATCACTTTGTCTCATATCACCCCTCAAATTGACGCCGCCATGCTCTGTGTCTGTCTAGGGTTTGAGAAAATGTGGATTTGAAATCTTTGTTCCGTGAAGAAATGTGCCCTTGTGTTGTCTGATGCACGTTCCTCTTCCAAACTCCAAAAAATTGTCATGCAGACAAGCCTCTTTAACATCACCATCCAAAGAGGGTATCTCTAAGTCTACCTCTCATCATCAAAACACGGAGTTTCATCTGTTTGGTCCAACTTGGTTGCAAAAAATTTATTTACATAGTATGCTCTAACAAGTCTTCCCGTCCAAGAAATTCCCATGGCACTCTCAAAAGAGAATCAAATAAGGTGAGGCTTCTCTTACCTCCAAGAAACTTCTCAAACCATTTTTGCATATTTTCCACCTCATTCAAGGTTGTAAATCCCATATAACAGAATAGGTGTAACAAATATATCAAGCATGTATTTACCCTGTCTCCAACAACATGTCTCCTAATCTACACATGTCTTCAAAGGCATAATATTGGCGCTAATCTCTCTTTTCTCCTCCCATTTGTGCCATTAAAGGCAAACCCCAAGGTAATAAAATTTTCTAGGACTTTCACCTGGCTGTCTTAAAAATCGCCCTCACAGAATCACTACAACTAGTGCACTAAACCTTATGATGTGAATGAAAATTCTCTATATGGAGCACCCACTACGGTTTAGACATTCTCAGTCTTGAGTATGAGAATTCAAAATCTTTCACAGAATTTTGCCCTTGCCTACATGAGCACTTGTCAACGGGTTCTAGTAGACCAATGAAAATACTAGTGGCCAAGGTAGCCGTAAAGTCCTCCAAGGAGTCCTCGCCTTAGTTTAGGTATGTTGCCACTACATGCAAGCATGTTTCCTCACAGAGCATATTTATAAAGACATCAAAGATGATCAATGTAACAAGAACAAGAAAAGATCTTTACCAGAGCATTTTGGGATATCCCAGACTGCTATTGATGTGGCTGTACATTGAGGATCACAAAGGTCTCTATTGTCTTCATGCTGCACATTCATGGCAAGCATCCATGCCCCAACAGTGACATCCTCGTTGGTGAAGAAACGAAAGCTGCAATAATTCAACATCCATAAAGATTATGTTAGGTTCAATTTAATTCCTATGCAATCAAGATACAAAAGGTAACTAATTAAAAACCAATTTAAAGCATACTTCTGCCCACTATATGCACAGGCTACAGCATAATGGTGAATCAATGTCTTCTTTTTAATAAAATGTGGTTGTGAAGGCATAGCTATAAGTTCAAGGACTCCGCTGTAAGAAATTCATGCCCATTTTTGAAAATGGCACATGCTTTCATTCACTAAATCAAGATTAAAAAATTTTAAGATCACTTGTTAAAGATAAACTCATTTTCAAGTTGTTGGTTTTAATCGCTGTGAGAAATTCATGCCCATATTTGCAAGCGGCACATGCTTTCATTCACTAAATCAAGATTGAAATTTTTTAAAGATCACTTGTTAAGGATAATTTCATTTTCAAGTTGTTAGTTTTAATCCATTCTCTCTCAGCCACTATGAAATCAGGGTTCTGATTTCCTTGTGTAACAGAAGATCTCACTCTACTCTTCCACTCAGGATTCCTTGCTCCATGACCCTTTTCTAGGCTTACCCGTGATTAAAGCTGCTTGCCCGTAAGTAGTTAAGACACTCTTCTTTGTTTCGTGCACCCACTTCCGTTACAAGTGTTATGCAGGTCACAGGTGCATTACAAGTGTTATCAAAGTAATCCTTGCATCTATACATCACAAGCGAGTACCCAATAACTCTCTCTATGGCTTTATCAATGATCAATCACCACCTAATTTTCAAAGGCTAAATCCTAGAATCTAGCGAGGTCAACTAAAAGTCGCATGCCTTCAAGCATCTACACTACCAAAATCATGCCATCAGTTTGCCAGTAGTAGCCTTTCAATGAAAAGAAACTAAGGTGTATGAATGAAGAATCCATGACAATCATCTTTGTTATCTTTGTCTAGTTCAAATGGCATTTCCTCTTTGGAAGAGCAACAAAAACAATTGGAATTTTTTCTTCCAAGCAACTCGCAGCATCTGCTTTTTCCTTTGTTCTTAGCTTTCCACCCTCTCATCAAACTTCTTGATATATTTCTTCAGAATATGTTTGATACTTGGGAATTGATTTATCTGTCTTCTCTACCTTTAGGTTCTTCATGAATCATATGCTTTGCTAGATAGCCTATCTCATGTTAGCACTTAGCCCTGGTATGAGCCTTGTAGGTCAGGTCAACTCTATGAGTTGACGTCAACCATCTTCCCGCACTCCACTCCCATTCCATTGCTTCTTGCACCCAACAGCGGTATCAGAGCAAGTTCTCTTGCTCCTACCTACCATTTTGCTGCAGCTCAGTCCGGTGCCTCATCTCATCACTGGAAACCTGTTTCTTGAGCAGAAAAACAATCCAATGACTGTTTTTTTACTTTTTGAGGTTCGATTTCAACGTTTTTTAAAATTTCTGAGCTGCCCGCATACAAACGACCCTGTCCCGCACCATTTCAGCCGAAAAACATTTGTCAGTACAGTTGTATGGATGACCGTACGGCCTTCCGGATCTGTATGGACAGGTGCATGATGCTGCTAGGAATCCGTATGGCTTGTCAGAAGTTGATTTCAAGCATTTTTTACCTGTTTTTTGAGGTTTTTCCCTCAAATCTGGACTCTTGTCAGTCATTCGAGCCTTCCTCCAGGTGCTCCAACCTGCTCTAGCATCATTTGGCTGGGATTCTCTCCCTCTTGACTCAGATCTGCCTGATTTTGTAGTGACATTTGCTCCTTTTGGTCACATTTTCGGGCTTTTGTAGTATTTGCCTTATTTTGACTTCATTTCCACTCCGACACTGGGGATTCTGGATCTATTGCTAACAGATTGCGGGATATTTTTAGATTTGCAAGTTATTTTGTCACATTTTCTTTATTTCAGCAAAATTTGGGGGCTTTTGGTCATTTGTCCCAAATTTGACAATTTTTCCCTTCCAAAAAAATTGGGGGTTTTGTTACTTTTGTTAAAATTTGCAATGACATTGGCTTGGTAGAGCCAATTTTGGGCATTTGGTAGACATTGACATTGGTTTGGAATTGTAGCACATTGAGTCACATTTGCAACTTGCAGCACAATTTGGCACATTTCCCAATTTGCCCTTCTTTTGGCATATTTGCACTCTCAGATTTTGGGCCTTTTGCTAGATTTGATGGCCATTGCAATGACATTTGCTATATTCACCTCAATTTGAATATATTATGCATTTGCCCCTTGATTTGGGCTTGTTGTCTTATCGGATTTGAGGCACGCAGCCTCCATTTGGGACATTTACAGCTCAATTGATCATTGGATACACTTGCAAACAATTGTCCCTTGTTTTGGGCTGATATTTTTGCAGGACAGCTATCTTTGGCAAGGGGGTCCTCTAACCGGACAGATATTGTTTTGAAGGTCATATTTTGGGGGACAGCACGTGCATTTAGCTCACATTTAGCTCATTGTTTGAGCAATCACTTTTTGGTTGGTCACGGCCTGGCATTTGCTGTCATTTTTGGACAGCCAACTCATTTTGCAATGAAAGCCTTGAGGCTACTCTTGGGGGCGCACATTTTTCCTTCATGGATTTATTTTTGCCATGGGAAGCAACGATTAGATGGGTATGTTCTCAGCTGAGGACAAGCTCAATGGACCCAATCATCCCATGTGGTCATACATGGTGAAACATTTGCTGGTTGCCAAAAAAATTTGGGATATTGTCTCAGGATCAGATCTTCGACCTTCCTCTGTGGCATCCACTTCTGCTACTGCTACAGCTGGTGCAACTGCTACAGCCACCTCTGGATCTACTACTACTCCACCCACCCCTCCTACACCCGAATAGGCCAGATGGGATGGTAGAGATGCCCAAGCACATTCTATCATTGCTTTTTCAGTCAAGAGACATCATTCCTCACATTCGGTCTTGCAAAACATCAAAGGCCGCGTGGGACATCTTGGCTCACCTTTACCAAGTTTCGCAATGAGGCACGTGTTGCTTTCCTACGCAAGCGATTGGAGAATGTCAAAATGGAAGAGGGGGACAGCATGGATGCATACATCACAAAAATCAGGGATTTTCAAGAGCAGCTCATTAATGTGGATGAAATTATTTCAGATGCTCAGGTAGTGTCCACGACACTCAATGGACTTCCTCAATCCTACCAGGGGTTTGCTACTACATTGAGGTTGGTTGCCATGGGCAATCCCAACACTTCTTCTTTTGACCAGCTTGTTTCCCTTCTCCTGCAGGAGGAGCAGAGTCGCACAAATCGTGATGCGTCTCAAATTGCAAACCATGCTTTTGTCACTAATCACAAAAATAAGGGAAAGAACGGGTAAAATTACAGCAAACCCAAGCCTTCTGGAGATTCACCTACTGCTGGACACTCATCTAATTCTGCCCCGTCCGATACAAAGAAGAAAAACAGCAAACGTTGTAATTATTGTCGGAAGCTAGGACATGACATTTCTGAATGTCGCAAGCACATCGCTTCTAAAAAGAAAAAGCAGCAAAAGGGACTTGCTGTCACTACTACTGCTGCTGCCCCAAATTATGGTCATGAGGCAGCAAACATTGCTCACCATGAGTGGGCTTTCACGGTGACATGACAATACCATCCAGAGAAGCATGCTACAGCCTTGTCTGTCTTAGATTCTAAGTCAGATTGGTGCTTCGACGGTGGTGCTTCCAAGCACATCCATTCTTGCATATCACTCTTTCATACATTGGGGGCTGCTTGCTCCACATGGTGGCACAGTGACATGTGCCAACAATGCATCATATCCCATGAAAGGGATTGGCCACAGGTCGAGGTCACTTCAGTTTTAGGTGATACGATCACGCTCATGGATGTTTTGTTTGTCCCAGGTATCAAGAAGAACCGCATCTCCATTGCAGCCATATCCTTGCATGGCTTTCAGGTTTCCTTTTATGGTTATCAATGCGCCATGTATGACAACCAGTACGATGACATCATAGTGGGTCACTTTCTTCTGGGCTATATCATCTTGATGTTTATGACAAACAGCTTGCTATAGAGGCCAATTTGGTGGCTGAATCTGTAATTTCAAATTCCCACTTATGGCATGCGAGGTTGGGTCACCTCAACTACAGAAGCTTGGTTAAAATGCATTCACAAAACATGGTGGTTGCTCTCCCACCCATGCATGCACCGGTTAAACATGTTTGTGAGGGATGCTTGTTGGGCAAAATGCACTGTTTCTCATTTCCAAAGGATGGGACAGTTGGTGCATCCAGGAAGCTTCACCTTGTTCATAGTGATGTGTGCAGGCCGATGCAGACAACATCTCTTGGGGGCTACCTTTACTTTTCTACCAAATTTGTTTCGATATATGGCATGAAGGCCAAATCTGATGTGTTCCCATGCTTCATACATTGGCTTGCCATGGCTGAAAATGAATCAGGGAACAACCTCCTTACTCTATGCACTGACCAGGGGGGAGAGTACATGTCCCCTGAATTCTCTGATCTTTTGGCAACTCGGGGTATTATTCATCAATGTACAGTGCCTTATACTCCGCAGCGGAACGAGCTAGCAAAGAGGAAAAATCAGTTAGAGATGGAAATGGGCAGGTGCATGCTCAAAGGGAAGTCTTTGCCAAATAAGTTTTGGTTGAATGATGTCATGTGCTCTGACTGTGCTCAATCGGGCACCCACAAAGGCATTGAAGACTATCACACACCTTACGAGGCATGGCATGGTCGCAAACCTGAAATTTCTCATATGCGGGTGTTCGGGTCATTGGCTTATGCTCATGTGCCATCTCAGCTGAGGCACAAGCTAGAAGACAAAGCTGTAATGCATATTCATTGGTTATACCACAAAGAGCAAGGGATACCAGTTGTATCAGCCCAGCACGGGCAAGGTCATTGTCAGTAGGGATGTTGTATTTGCTGAAAATGTGCCTTTACCTTGGCTGGAATGCAAAAAACAGCCTATTGTTGATTCCTCAAATGTCTTTGATACATTGTTGCCTCTTTTTCAATCGCCCACAGATCCAGAGCAGCCAATGCAGTGTGTTGTGCCATACACTTCAACCAGTGCACATCCTCCTCCAATAGTTCCTGCTCAGCCTAATATGACTTAAGTTGATGATCATGCTATTGAGCAAGCAGTTGCACAAGAGAGTGCTAGCAAAAATAAGTCCAAGATGGCTTTTGGACACACTCAAGGACAGCAAACAAGCTGAGCCTTTGCCAGCCCGCACTAGAGGTGCACATAAACAGACGTATGGCAACTATTTGACTGTAGCTTTGGTTGCTACTGCTTGCAATGAGGAACCTTTATGTCACAAGGATGCCTTTGATAGCAAGGAATGGATGGATGCCATGAAGGCTGAGCTTGAATCCATTCATGCAAACAACACCTGGGAGTTTTGTGACTTGCCAGCAGGCAAGCGTGCCATTGGCACAAAGTGGGTCTACAAGGTGGAAAGGCAAGCTGATGACAATGTTGACCTCCTCAAAGCCTGCTTGATTGCAAAGGGATATGCACAATAGCACGGCATTGACTTTGAGGAGACCTTTGTTCCCACCTCACGCATTACTACTATCAAGTGTGTTATTGCCATGGCATCTCATCGGCATTGGGAGGTTCATTAGCTAGACATCAAGACTGCCTTCCTTCATGGTGATCTTCAAGAAGAGGGCTATGTCACTCAACCACCTGGTTTTGAACAATTAGGTTCTGGAGATATGGTTTGCCGGCTCAGAAAAGCCCTCTATGGCTTGAAGCAGGCACCCCGGGCATGGTATGCAAAGATACATGCATTTTTGACAGCCCGTGGCTTTCAGAATAGCCCAACTGAGGCCATTCTATATGTCCGAAAGAGTGCATCATAATTTTTCATTCTGATTTTATATGCGGATGACATGCTTATCACTAGGCCAGATATGGAACAAATTGCAGATTTCAAGGCTGATTTACAGCAGTCTTTTACCATGACAGATATGGGCCGACTGCACTATTATTTGGGCATACAATTTGCATATGTTAAGGGGGGTATAATAATGAGTCGGTCCAAGTTATTGGACAGCTCCTTGATCACTTCCAGTTCGAGGATTGCAAGCCAGTTTCTACTCCATTGGAGCCTATCTTTCGTTTCTCCTCCGAGGATGGAAGTGATGCATCCCTTTATCAACAGGCTGTTGGTTGCCTCGTATACCTTTGTCATACCCGGCTTGATTTTCAAGATGCCATTTCCCAGCTCAGCAGGTACATGCACAAACCTAGTACGTAGTGTTGGCAAGTAGTGAAGCGGGTCTTTCGATACTTGAAGGCCACGCAGCATTTGGGTTTACTCTATGGTTCAGAGGCCCCACTTGTTTTACATGCATTCACGGACAACGACTGGGCAAGATGTTACAACACTAGGGTGTCACACAACGGCAACTATTTTATGCTTGAAGCTTCATGCATCTCTTGGTTCAGCAAGAAGCAGCCTATAATTGCCACATCCAGTTGTGAGGCTGGGTACAGAGCAGCTTTCAGAGCTACAGTAGAGTGTGTTTGGCTTCGCAAGTTACTTGCAAATCTTGATATCATTCAGCCCGACTCTACTACGATCCACACCAACAGCTGGAGTGCTTTGGCGGTTGCTAGAAACCCAATGTTTCATGCACGCACAAAGCATATTGAAGTCCACTATCACTATGTTCGACAGTGACTGTCTGGTGGAGACATCCAATTGTCTCTATGTTCCCACCAAGGACAACTTGGCAGATCTTTGTTAGAATTATTGGTATATTCTAGGCAGTGACCAATGTAATCCATGAGTGAGTTAGGGGCATTTTTCCCTCATTAGAGGTTTTTTCCCCTAACCACAGTTAGTGGGTTAGTGTAGTTTTGTCACTTAGACAAAACCATCTCCACACTTGTACTTCTTTTATCTTATCTATTGCATTCTATGTTTTGTTCTCTAACTCCCTTGCATCTCCTTGTGCTCCCATTTCAACATTTTGGTATCAGAGCCTTGCTAAGCTCCTGCCTCTAGCCCAAGATCTTGTCGTTCGTGTCTACTGCTCATGCTCCCGTTGTTCTTCTTCGTCCATACAACAAATATGTACTACCTACAGCTCGCCATACAGCCTGCACGCCTCTCGTCCGTACAGTTTGTATGCTCGACACCCGTACAGTCCGTCGACCGCATAACACTGCGCACAACTGCTGTACAATCTGTACGCTAACTACGAAGTACATCCGTACGATGCCAACTCCGTACATAGCAATCGACATACAACTCTGACTTGCATGTGGAAGCCGTACCTGATTCGCCAATCGTACCATACGTGGAAGCCGTACCTACACCCATACTGTACGACCTGTGCAACTCCTATCAGTTGCATCCCGTTCGTACGCCGTACATCCATGTACAAAGTGCCGTACACCCGTACTGTCTGTTCCATGCAACAGTCCGTACACAATATGAGTATTCGTACATTTTGCAGGTGTCCGTACCCTTCTTTGGCGCCGTGCGCTTCTTTGGCGTCCGTACATTTTGCAAGTTTTCCTTGTAGGGTCTCTTTGCAGGATCATTTTGAAGGCGCCTTCATTTGCAAGTGTTTCTATTGGCAAAGAAATTTGGGCTTCTGAGTCCTTTGCAGGCACATTGCATTTTTGGGAGTGCTTTTGTGCATTTTTTAGTCAAACATTGCAAGCAAATTGCAGATTTGTCCAAAAATTTGGGGCTTTTGCAGGCAAAGTGCAATTTTGACAGCATTTGGGGCTTTTGGTCAATTTGCCCTCTTTCAGTTGCAATTTCTTGCACAAGAGCTTTTGCATTTTGGATGCAATTTGGCAGTGGACAGATAATTTGGGAGTTTTGCAAGCAGTTTTGGACTCAGTTTGAGTCACATTGCAGACATTTACCAATTTTTGCAGACAAATTTTGCAGATTTTGGCTTTGCAGAACATTCTAGTGCATTTTAAGCCTTTGATAGGCTATGACAGCAAATTGTTTTTTTGGGCAGATTTTTAGCAAACTTTGGTTGTGCATCTTACATCCCAAGAAGGGATTTCACTTGTCTGGTTTGCTGCACTTTTTAAGTTGTCTAGCAGATATGGCTCAGAACACTCCCAATGAGGTCTTTGGTGTCCTCACATAGGAGAATAAGTTGGATGGCACCAACTACTCCTTGTGGAGCTTTATGGTGGGCAACATCTTAGTTGGCACACATCTATGGGATTATGTCAATGGAGATGAGACACCTGTGGCTACACCTGTTACTCCTACTCAAGGTGGAGGCAGGGCTAGAGGTGAAGGTGCAGGACGAGTGATAGAAGCAGCAGTTGCTACATTGGTGGCTTCCACACCGGAACAGAAAAGGTGGGATTCACGGGATGCACAAGCTATTTCAATCATTTCCCTTTCTGTCAAAAGGTTTATCATTCCTCACATTCGGTCATGCAAGACTTCGAAGGCAGCTTGGGATATTTTAGAGAGCATGTTTGCAGCCAGAAATGATGCCCGAGTCTCATTCCTAAAGAAAGAGCTATCTCACACACATATGGATGAGGGTGATTCCATGAATGCTCACCTCACCAAGCTTCAAGATTTGAGGGAACAATTGATGAATATAGATGAGATCATTCTTGATTCAAAGATGATTACCGCCACTTTGAATTCTCTCCTAGAGTCGTATCTCGGTTTTCATACCTCGCTGAATTTGTCATTGAGGGAGGGTAGCAAACCTCTTTCTTTTCACGAGTTGGTAGGACAGGAAGAGCAAACAAGGAAGAACGTGGCCACACGGGCTGGCGAGCATGCCATGCTTTCAAAATTCAGGCCCTAAGGGAAAGGGCAACAAAAGCAACATGGAAATCAGCTCACACATCAGCATAAAGCTGATTCCGAACAGCCCTCTCATAAGGCTAAAGGTGATGCAGAGAAGCCAAAGAGAAAGGGTATTTGTCACTACTACAAGAAGCCGGGTCACTACATTGGTGAATGCAAGAAAAGAATAGCAAAGGAGAAGAAAAAGGATTTGAGTATGGCTGTCTCAGATGCATCAGCTCCTAATGCACATGAAGGAGGAGATGGTACAGCCAACTTTGTGGAAGAGGATTATGCCTTTTTGTCTTGCATTTCAGATTTTCCAGCGGTTGGTCGATATACTACAGCCACTCTTGAGGATGACTCATATGCTTCCCTAACTTGCAGCTATGAACCTTCGAAGGATGCATGCACTTCCAGTGTCAATGAGACACTGAACACATGGTATTTTGATAGTGGTACATCCAAGCACATCACTTCACGGAAGAGTCTTTTTGCATCTCTGCATGCACCACCCGCTAAAAAGAAGGTGACATGTGCAAACAATTCTTCTTATTTAGTGTGTGGAGTAGGTGATATTATACTTACCTCCACGGATGGCACAGATTTCAGAATCACTGATGTTCTTTATGTGCCTGGTATAAAGAAGAATTTACTTTAAGTGTCCTCTCTCAATCAAGGAGGATTTCAGGTTATCTTTGATGATGCTAAGTGTGCAATCTGAGACAAGGAGAATGATTATGCTTTGATGTTGTCTAGCACTTTGTATCGGGGTCTTTTTCAACTTGATATTTATGAGAAAAGATCCGATCTTGCACTTGCAGTGGCACTCTTGCCATGCACAATGCGGAGTTATGGCATGCCAGATATGGACACATGAGCTATGGCAGCTTGATGACACTTCAGAAGCATGCTATGGTTGATGCATTACCTCCGTTGGAGTCACCTCCTCCTCATGCCTATGAGGGATGCATCCTTTGTAAGATGCATAGATTTCCCTTTAAAAAGGATGGTGCAGTACGAGCTACTCGCAAATTACAGCTCATACACAGTGATGTATATGGTCCCATGACGACACCTGCTTTTGGTGGTTATCTATATTATGTCACACTTATAGATGACTACACAAATTATGCTTGGGTCTATGGCTTGAAGAAAAAATCAGATGTGTTGATGCATTTCAAACACTTTGTGGCCATGGTTGAAAATGAGACAGGACTCAAGGTGCAGACACTTCGCACTGATAGAGGGGGGGAGTATATGTCTCATGAATTTGAGGCATTTTTGAAGGAAAAATGCATCACACATCAGCTTACAGTGAGGCTTACCCCTCAGCAAATGGCAAAGCTGAGCAGAAAAATAGAACTCTCATGGAGATGGATAGATGCATGCTCACTAGCAAGAAATTGCCTCACACATTTTGGCTCGAAGGCCTCATGTGTGCCAATTATGTTTTGAATCGGGCTCCCACAAAGGCTTTGAAGACAATCACTCCCTATGAGGCTTGGCAAGGGAGGAAGCCTTCAGTGGATCGCTTTCGTGTTTTTTGATGTGTTGCATATGTCCACATGCCTGCGGAGTTTCAACATAAGTTGTCAGATAAGGCACTAAAGTGTATCTTTGTTGGGTATAGTGCACAAAGCAAAGGCTATTGTCTCTACAATCCTGCCACACGCAAAATTTTTGTGAGTAGAGATGTCATTTTTTTAGAGAATTCAGCTCATACACATGCTGACTTCACTTTCCAGGTTCTTCAGATGATGTTTTTGAGGGGTTGCTTCCTATAGCTTTTGGTTCCCCAGCTGATGCTCATGCTGAAAATTAATATTTACAGCAACCTCCACATGCCCAGATTCAGCCACATGCTGATTTTGTTCCTCCACATGCAGTGGATGATGTTGTCAGGCAAGAGATTCAAGAGATACAGGCAGCAAAAACAGTTCCAAATTGGTTGCTACAGACTCTCAAACTTGAGGCACCTATGCCTGGCAGGACTCGTAGTGCAGCAAGACATGCAGGGGGAGGCTCTTTCTATTAAATCAGCTTATACAGGTACTCTTCTTGATGAAGAAGAACCTGAAACTTTTCAAGAAGCCAAGGATAATGTGCGTTGGATGAATGCCATGCACAATGAATTGTAGTCCATTGAGAAAAATCAGACTTAGGATGTTGTGGATTTACCACCAGGCAAACATGCCATTGGTACCAAATGAGTTTTCAAAGCTAAAAGGAAGCCAGATGGGTCTAAAAGGCACAGCTGGTTGCCAAAGGCTATGCTCATTAAAAGGACATAGATTATGAGGAGACTTTTGCTCCTACATCCCGGATGACCACCGTCAGATCAGTTATTGCCATGGCTGCAACTTTTGTTTAGAATGTCCATCAGTTGGACATAAAACAGCTTTCCTTAATGGGGACTTGCAGGAAGAGGTTTATGTCAAACAACCTCCTGGCTTTGAACTTCCGGGCAATGCACTTCACGTTTGCAAGCTGAATAAAGCTTTATATGGGCTGAAACAAGCCCCACGTGCATGGTATGCCAAGATTGATGCCTTCCTGGCAAGTAAGGGGTTCCACAATAGTCCCACAGAAAGCACTCTCTACATCAAGAAGGATGGGGGCGATATTTTGGTCATCATTCTTTATGTAGATGACATGCTGCTCACAGGGTCAAATGAGGAAATAATTGCAAATTTCAAAGCTGAATTGAAAGCTGAATTAGACCTGACAGATTTGGGCATGTTAAATTTCTATTTGGGGATCCAGTTCATACAAGACAAGCGTGGCATTGTTATGTCTCAATCCAAGTATGTGCAAAAGCTCTTGGATAGGTTCAACATGCAAGATTGTAAGCCTACAGCCACTCCTATGAAGCCAGGGCTGAAGCTTACTATGTATGATGCAAGTTAATCAGTGGATGCCACACTTTACAGCCCGACTGTTGGATGCCTCATTTATTTGTGCAATACACAACCCGATATTCAGTATGCAGTATCTCAGGTGAGCAGGTATATGCATAGCGTTGGCTGCCAACCGTTTGGGGTGGTCTCCCTCTGCTCTACTAGTCTTATCATACCTTCCTCTAGAGTCTTCTTTTATGATCTCAAAATAGCATCGAGGACTTTTAGGCCAAGGAAGTCCTTCTTCTTATGATGGTGTGGCTTCCCTCCATTGTCCAGATGTAGAGCTTCTTTTTATTCACCTAGCTGTCACGAAATCATATTTATCCCAAGAAATAAAGAGAGATCTTTATTGACTACGGTCAAAAAAGTTGACTTTGGTTAACTAGAATAAGTTTTATTGTTTTTACTTTCGCTTTGCATTGGTAAAAGAGAATTGTGGGGGCACCCAAGACTAGTTCAAGAACTAGGAATGCATGCATTTTCCTCACCTTTAATGGGTTAAAGTGTTGGTGATTTTGTAGGACTTGGAAGAGTGCAAAAAGGCTCACAAATGATGGACCAATGCCAGAGAGGAAGTCCCACAAGCCCGAAAAGCACCAAGAAGATGGTGCCATTAAGGAGGGTTGTAGGAGAGAAAGTTTCATGCAAAGTTCGTGCAGGATCTGGATGAACAGACGAGATCATGAGCACCATCGGGGTCAAACAAGGATCCTTTGTCGCCTACCTTATTTGGCCTCTACATTGACGAGCTTGAGACAGTGATGCAGACAAGGGGGGGTGTAGGTTGCTCTCTTGCGGACACACTGATCCAGATATTGCTCTACGCAGATGACGTGGCTCTCTCATCTTCCTCGGCAGAGGGGCTCCAGAAACACCTAGACACACTACAGTCCTTTTGTGAGTCTCATGATTTGAAGGTCAACCTGGGTAAAACCAAGGTCATGATCTTCAATACATCTCGAGCCATCATGCGTCAAGAGCAGTTCACATTTGAGGGGTCACCTTTTGAGATAGTTTCATCATACACTTATCTTGGGGTTATCTTTTCCAGACCCAGCTTCACTATGAGACCCGCGATGCAGGCACGCTTGAGCAGAGGATATGCTTCATTGGCCAGACTAGAGAGGCAATGCTTCCGCTCGCACTTTCAGGATCCACACAACAAGGGTTTGCTTTTTGACTCCTTGGTTCGCCCAACGGGGATGTAACCAAGATTCAAAGGCATCAAACATGTCAACATCTAGCTTTGCTTTGCAGTCCATAAGAGGAGAAGCTAAATGTTCAGCAAAGATTACATCTCTACTGACAATAATCTTCCCAGTATTTGGTTGATATAACCGATACCCTCTGCTCTCCTGGCTGTAACCAATAAATATGCATTTGATTGCCTTGTCATCAAGCTTATGTCTCAACTGAGATGGTACATGAACATATGCAAGAGACCCAAAAACTCTCATGTGTGAAAGTGAAGGCTTCATGCCTTTCCATGCTTCATAAGGTGTAACAGTCTTCAATGCCCGTGTAGGTGATCTATTCAACACATAGTTGGCACACATTAGTGCATCAAGCCAAAATTTATTAGGCAAAGACTTGGCCTTAAGCATGCATCTGGCCATCTCCATTGTAGATCTGTTTTTCCTTTCAGAAACAGGATTCTGCTAAGGAGTGTATGGAGTAGTACATGAGTGCATAATGCCCCGTGAAGACAGAAATGCATCAAACTCCTTTGACATATACTCTTCCCCCCTATCTGTGTTGAGGGTGACAAGCTTGCATCCTGATTCATTCTCAACCATATTCAGCCATCTCTGAAAGCATAGGAAAACTTCAGATTTGGCTTTTAAAGGCTATATCCAGCAATATCTTGTGAAATCATCAATGAGACTCATGAAATACTTATACCCCCCAATGGCATTTGTCCTCATTGGGCCACAGACATCACTGTGTACTAGCTGCAATTTCCTTTGTGAGAGTTTTGGACAATTCTTTTGAAAAGGAAACCGCTGCATCTTACCCAAAAGACAACCCTCACACACATGTTTGGAAACTGTGTGAGTTTGAGGTACATCATTTGCCATCTGCTGTGAATGTAGCTTTGCAAGAGCTCTATAATTGAGATGGCCCATTCTCTCATGCCAAAGATGAGTTTCAGCAAGCTGTGAATCTGAAATAGCCAATGCTTCAATAGAAAGTGCAGCTGAGTGATGATCAAGGTGATAAAGCCCCTTTTGCAAAGTGCCAGTGAGAACTATGGCATTGTCATCACCAAGATCATAAACTAGGCATCTGTAGCCATCAAAAATAACTCTGAAACCTGAAGTGGCAATTGCTGAAATTGAAATCAAGTTGACTTCAATTCCAGGCACAAAAAGAACATTTGTCAGAGTAACAGGATGGCTTGAAATGGATGTGAGCTGCACATCTCCAATTCCTTTTACAGCATATGAAGCATTATTAGCACATGTGACAGTCCCCCCTCGAGGTGCATCAACTAAAGAATGAAACAACTCTCTGCAAGATGTGACATGCTTGGAAGGACCACTATCAAAGTACCAGGACTGAGCATCATTAGTAGTAAAGAATGCATCAGCGTTGGAGGGATCAAATGAGCAATGGACAGCCCATACCCAATCATCCTGAAGAGCATGTGCATGTGAAGCATCTTCTGGCTCATGGGATTCAATAGCATGTGAGGCATTAACTATCAATCCTGCTTTCTTTTTCTCCGAAGCAATGCGCTTCCTGCATTCTAAAATGTCATGTCCAGGCTTGCGACAATAGTTGCATCTTTTCTTCTTTGACTTATCTGCTGTATTTTTAGATGCATGGGAGGAATTGCAGCTGCTATGCGCAGATTTTGGCTTGCCCATAGGCTTGGAAGCCTTGCCTCTTCCTGTCTGCTGTGAAGCAAATGCATGATCAGGAATAATGGCTCGTCTATTAGCTCTACTTTGCTCTTCCTGCAAAAGCAAAGTAACTAGCTGATCAAAAGAATGACAAGCTATGAATTTGGCACCACCTCATCAATGTTGGCAAGCTGTTCCATGAGGTCCTTGACCTTTGTCAGGTATGCATCCATAGACTCACCTTCATTCATACTAACTTCCTGTAATTGCCTTCTCAAATATGCAACACGAGCTTCATTGCGAATCTGATAGAGAGAAGCCAATTTATCCCAAGCATCCTTTGCTGTCCTGCAAGACCGGATGTGTGGAATAATGATTCTCTTGCATGATAAAGCAAGGCATGAATGTGCATTTGCATCTCTTGCATCCCATCTTGACTGTTCTTGAGTTGGAAGAGCAGCACACATTTTAATTTTTGGTAGCCACCACCCAGCAATAGGCGCACGAATCAAAACGCGAATTCTTGAAATATGTTTCGCCTTTTTCTGCTGTATGTGATTGCGCCATATCCTTGCAGCAAGCCGTGCCCTTCGTCAGGCCTCCATCTTGCATAGTTCTCAATTGCCTGCATCAGCCGGCTCTTTTGCATACCTGCCTACAAGACCTTTTGATCGAACATATCCCCTTTGCAGCCTCTATCGTCATCTTGCTGCCCAGATTTCTGCAAACAAGGCGTAAGTGCCAGAAATTCGCCATCTTCTTCTACTGCAAATCACTTCAACCAATCCCTCTTTTTTCCAAGATCTCGCCTCCATCAATAGATCGAGCCCCAACTGGTTCATCGTGCTATCGCTGGCAACATATTTCTGCCAACAACCGGACTGTTTGGTCGCTAAATCGCCTCCCTCTACAGAAAACCCTAATTTCGAAATTTGAAGCATGACTATTGTCTTCTACCAACTCGACATCAGGACCTGCTTCAACTCGCAATTGATGCTGTACTTTTTCCAGCCCGAAGCCCACCGCTGGTGCAGCAGCAGGAGTGCTAGAGGAAGAGGCATCAGGAGTAGTACCCCCTGCAGAAGGACCAGCAGTAGAGGCAACCACTGTAGCATTGGCTGGCCTCAGATCAACCCCAGAAACAATATTCCACAAATGCTTCGCAACAAGAATATGTTTCATGAGATAAGACCACATCGGATAGTTGGTGCCATCCAACTTATCATCTTCACGAAGAACTCCAAATAAATCTTGATTATTCTCAGCCACCCTGAAAAAGACCTGAAAACCCAAAAGCCTCAAGGCTATCACCGCAAACAGCTGGCTGTCCAAAAATGACAGCAGATATCTGCAAATTTCTAACCCAAATCAAAGGGCAAATGCAGAGCTGACCCAAAGGTGACTGTGGCAGGCAATGTTCACTGCAAAAACAGTAAATCTGGCAAAAGCCCCAAATTTATTGAGGGCAAATAGGCCAAAAAGAGGGCAAATACAGAAAAGCCCCAAATTTTGCTGAAATTTTTGCAAATGTGACCCAATGTATGCAAATCTGACCCAATGTATAGCCTCAAGGCTTTAAACTGCAAAAGTATGATTTACTTTCCCAAACACCAGCTGAAATTGAGCTCCCAACACAAAAGCCCCAAATTTTGTTGACCTGAGTGATGACGTGGCACAATGTGACAGTCCTGAACCTGAAATTAACTGAAAATTTCAATTTTTGGAAAGATTTCAATTGTCAACCTTGTCCAAAATATTGGATTCTTTCCATTCTTTTTCTAAGAATTCGCTTTCATATTGTTATTTGCTGCTCATTATCAAATTACAGCAAATGAAAGCCCCCTCCTTAAAGCATGGAAACCCCTGGTAATGCCTCAGTCCCTTCAAGGACACCTCAGGCATCATCTATCACACAATATCGTGTTCAGATTGCACAACCAGCCCATTTCGGAGCTTTTGTATCGTGGGTCTTTTGTGTCACGAGCCCTTCCAATGACTTGGACCACATCCTATATCTTTTGCGTGAGGCACCTCAATTACATTACTTCCTCAGCACAGTCCAGGTTGTGTTTCACGAGACACGTAGATACCCAGAACCCAATATTCCTCACGAGTTTGCTGACCATCTTTGGAGAGACTTTTACCCCTCAGCTTCAGCATCTCCTAGGTACTCTCTGTGGAAGAGAGAGAGGGAGCACACCGACACACACAAGCAAGATAAACACAAGAGTGTGGGGATAAAACATATGTGTGTACCTCCCCTAGCACACAGTCAAATTTTTATATGAAAGGATAAGGTTACAACACTAAGTACGGTGTACTTAGTGTACTTAACAAATAAAAGTACTAACTGTACTTAAGTGTACTAACTGTACTTGGGTGGCCATAGTGCCTTTACCCCAACAACCTCCCACTTAAAGGCAATATGCCCTCAAGTAAAAATAAATGAGGCTCAACCTATACCCATCAACTGTCGGCAATGTGCAAACCGCTCTGCAGGCAAGCCTTTTGTCAACAGATCTGCTGGATTATCATCTGTGTGAATCTTGACAAGCTGAATCAGCTTATCATCTATTACCTCCCTGATGAAGTGATACTTCACATCAATGTGCTTTGTCTTTGCATGAAAGACAGGATTGTGTGCCAACTGAATAGCACTCTGACCGTCACAATGTAACAATGGAATATCACCTGTAATGCCCAAGTCTCCCACTAGCCGAGATAACCATAAGGCCTCCTTGCATGCCTCTGTGGCTGCAATATATTCAGCTTCCGTGGTAGACAAGGCTATGCACTGCTGCATCCTTGACATCCATGACACTGCACCTCCAGTGAATGTATAAACATAACCGGTAGTAGACTTCCGGTTATCAGGATGACCAGCAAAATCTGAATCCACATAACCATGCACCTTTGCATCTCGCTTGCCAAAGCATATGCACAACTCCTGTGTGCCCTTCAGGTATCTCATGATACCTTTCACTGCATTCCAATGCTTTTTGCCTGGATTTGCCATATACCTGCTAACCACTCCCACTGCAAACGCAATATCAGGTCTGGTAGCAACCATGGCATACATGAGACTGCCACAAGCTGAAGCATACGGAATCTTGGCCATTTCAGCCCTATCAGCATCTGAGTGTGGGCTGTCCATTGCACTGAGTTTCACATATGGAGGCAATGGAGAACTAAGGGTCTTCCCCCCTTCCATATGAAACCTGTGCAATACTTTGCCAATATATTCGGTCTGAGACAAATACAACAAACGCTGTCCCCTGTCTCTCCGTATCTGCATTCCCAGTATGTGATTTACATCACCAAGGTCCTTCATATCAAAGGCCTCATGCAATCTTTTCTTAAGGTCATCAAGCTCCTTACGAGCTTTACCAGCAATAAGCATGTCATCCACATATAAAATGAGAATGATTAAGCTGCCATTTGCAGCCCTTTTGGTATATAAGCAGTGATCGTCATCACTTCTCCTGAAACCTTGGGACTTCATGAAGGTATCAAATTTCTTATACCATTCCCTTGGTGCCTGTTTCAGCCCGTAAAGGCTCTTTTTAAGCTTGCATACAAGTGACTCCTTGCCCTTGACTGCAAATCCTTCTGGCTGCTGCATGTAGATCTCCTCATGAAGATCACCGTGAAGAAAGGCTGTCTTCACATCCATTTGACATAATTCCAAATTCTCACATGCAACCAAAGCAAGTACAATCCTGAGTGTGGTCATCTTAACCACTGGAGAAAAGATCTCATCAAAATCGACACCATACTCCTGCTGGCTTAGCTCCAAGTGTGACTTTCAATCTATACACCCACTTGCATGGCAGTAATTTCATGCACCGATTCCCAAGTACCATTTTTATGGAGACTGTCCATTTCAGACTTCATGGCTAGTTCCCATAGCCTTTTATCATGCATTTGCCAGGCTTCCTTGTAACAGGAAGGTTCTCCACAATCTGTAAGCATAATAAAATCTGCTCCTGGAACAAATCTGTCTGGCGGTTTCATTTGTCGAGTGGACCTTCGGACCCATTGGTCTTGCTGTCCAACTTGCTGCTCACCTAAAACAGGTGGCTGTTCCAGTAGATCAGGCTGCAGAATTATGCCTGGGAGGTCTTCCAAAGGTGGCATGTCCCGTAGTACATCTTCCGCCACTGTGGGCTGTCCATTTGGACCTGCTGCAGCATCATGCATTGGCTGATTACGCTGCTGTTGTGGCTGATTCGCAGCCTGCCTGAATTGTACAGGATGTCCCGAGTCATCAATGTCAACCTCTGAAGCATCAGAAGGCTTATCTGCTGCCTTAAACATACATGACTCATCAAATAAGACATCATTGCTGCGTATTAGCTTCTTATTTACAGGATCCCATAGGCGGTAACCCATCTCACCACTGTCACCATATCCAAGAAAAATGCATTTAAGAGACTTAGGATCAAGCTTGCTGCGATCTTCTCTGCGTATATGCACGTACGCAGTGCAGCCAAAGACCCTCAAGTGCTTATAGGAAGGAGGTTTTCCTGTCCAAAGCTCCTCTGGCACTCTGCCATCTAGTCTTTTATTCGGTGACCTATTGATGAGGTGTACTGCTGTTTTTACAGCTTCAGCCCAAAATCCATGAGGTAAAGCAGCATGTGACATCATAGAGCGAGACTTTTCCTGTATGGTTCTATTCATACGCTCTGCAGTGCCATTTTGCGCTGGACTGTAAGGAGCAGTGAGTTCTCTTTTAATACCTCTAGCATCACAAAATGCATTGAATGCATTAGACATATACTCCCCACCGTTATCTAACCGCAAAGCCTTCAGTGTTCTGCCTGTTTGGTTCTCAACCATAGCAAGCCATTTCTGGAACACTGGAAAGACATCACTCTTCAATCGAAGAAGATACACCCACACCTTTCTTGTGGAATCATCTATAAATGTGACAAAGTACCGTGCACCTCCAAGTGAAGGACTAGGCATCTCACACACGTCTGTATGCACAAGCTCAAGTTGAGCATATTTATGTCCTAATCTCCTTTTATGAGAACACTGTAACTGTCTACCATATATGCAGTGCTCACAAAACTTTAAATCAGAAAATTTAAGAGACGGTAAGTAGCCAAGGCGAGCCAATTGCTCCATTCCACTTATGCTCATATGTCCCATCCGGCTATGCCACATAGAAATATTCGGCAGCTCGGTGGCATGAATATCAGCATGATTACCTACTTTAGCATGAAGAGTATACATTGTGTCAACCTTAGAGCCTCTGGCAACAACCAGGGCACCTTTGGTGACCTTCCAGAAACCATGACCAAAGCTGGTCACAAAACCTTCGTCATCCAACATGCCAGTAGAAATCAGATTTTTCTTGACTTCGGGTACATGCCTAACATTGTGAAGCATAAGCTGAGTACCATCAGCAAATACAAGCCTGACATCTCCAACACCGACAATACTGCATGCATGATTATCCCCTAGAAAAACGACTCCATTACTGCCTGCTGCATATCTTACAAACAATTCTTTGTAAGGTGTAACATGGAATGAGGCACCTGAGTCAATGATCCAAGAGTGCATGTCTGCAAAATCTCCTGCATGGAGAGAATGAGCATCCAAAGTAGAGAGAAATAGAACCTCTCCCTCACTGTCATAACCGTGTGTAGAATGAAGCTCTTCAATCTTCACACTGCTCTTGCCATTGCTTACCGGTACAATTGCTTTTGCATCTGACGCATCAGTGTTTTTGGCTTTGTCTCTCTTATCATTTTTCAGTTTAAAGCACTGCTTTTTGGTATGTCCCTTTTTGCCACAGTAGTAGCACTCAACATCTTTGTTGGAGCGGGACTTGCTCCTCCCTTTTCCCCTTTCCTGAGATTTGCCTCTTTGCTGACTTCTCCCCCTTGCATTTAAGGCATTGTTAGGCTTTACTGCATCTTGAGCTTTCAGCTTCTGCTCTTCTTGCAAAATCAGCCCTGTGATATCTGAAAAACTTATGAAAGTGTTTGCATTTGTTACAGCTGTGGTGAATGTATCCCAACTTTCAGGAAGAGATATCAAGAGTGCCATACCCTTGGTTTCCTCATCCACCACATATTTTTGATTTGCAAGTTGAGTGACAATTGAATTAAACTCATTGAGATGTGCATCCATGGAGGTCCCTTCCTTCATCTTCAGATTGAAGAACTTGCGCAACCAATATATCTTTGTGGCTACACTTTGCTGCTCATATGTGTCCTGTAGCTTTTTCCACACACCCCAGGCTGTTTTTTCACCATCCACATTCCAAACAACACTCTCATGGAGTGACAATTCAATTATGGACTTTGCTGACAGATCAGCTAGTGCCCAAGCATCATCAGTTGTGCCAGTGGGCTTCACACCTTTGTGTATAATAGGAGCATGAAACTGCCTGAGAATTAGCACATTCAGGACCATCTTTTTCCACATTGGGTAGTTAGCAGCACCCTGCAACTTTTTAATATTGAGAAGAGAAGATTCCGAGGATGAAGCCATTACAATCAGCAAGAAATATAACCCACACTTGGGTGCCTGACTCCCTGCAAACTAAGTGCACAGATGCACTTGTAGTTGTGCTCAAAAGTTAATTCCTGCAATGGAAGACAGGACCTGCAACTTTCTCCCACTTAACAGTAAATACTGTCTGTTTCCTGCCTGCTGCAGATCCAGAACAGCAATACTTAATGCATTAACTGATGCTCTGTAGTACAGTACAGCAGTACCTTTATCTGACACAATGTATGTCCCTGCTGTAACAGTGAAAAACAGCACTGTTTTATGCACTTTAAACTTCAGTAAAGTGACTGTTTACAGTCCAAAAGTTGACTCCGGACAGTACCTGACTGTACTTTCTAGTACAGCAACAGAAATTGACTGTATAACTGTCCAAAACTGTCAGAATTAGACTTTCTCTTGCCTCTATAACTGTGTTACACAGTTAAGAACTTGAATGAGGCAAAAGCCCCTTGACCGGAAGCCAATTTTTTTGAAGATTTTAGTGCATACACCGCTTTCCCAAAGCTCCACTGATCACATAAAGCATCTAGGTGTTTCCCCCAACACTGATATGCATAACAATGTCAAAAGCCCCAATTTTAATTGCACATTCAATGCTCAATGTAACAATGTGGTTCACACTGTATCATCTGCATCTGCCACTGTCCCGTAAGTCATAAAATGCATCAAATCCTTGCACAAATTAACTCCAATCAGGAGGATATACGCAAACAAGTGCGTGTATAAGCCAATGCTTGGCTGTGGCTACAAAAGCCCCTTGATTCCGCAATTCAAAAGTGAGAATTCCTCTCACATAGGAGGCATAGATCTGCAGATCTACCTCACTGACAATACATCAGACCCACAATGCTCAGGTATGAGCTCAGAAATTGCGCTGGGACAGAAAAGAACTGAAGGCTGAAGAAACCAAAAAAACACAAGTGGATGAAGCGGGCTGCTCTACGATGTGTTGCACATCGTGATCGTCTCCGAGCTCTCCGGCGATGGCGATGGCGAGTACAAGCACTTGTGGCCACTTGTGGCGCTGGTGGCGGAGTTGCTGGCGCCGCCTGGCTGGCGACGCTGGTGGCGCCACTTCTGGCTTGGCTGCTGGCATCGCCGGTGGCCTTGGCTGCTGGCGTCGCCGGTGGCCTTGGCTGCTGGCGACGGACAGCCTCGACGGCTGATAGCGCTAGCAGCTGCTGGCGCTGCTGGAGGCGCTGGCTGCTGGCGCCGCTGCCTGGCGATGGCAGTGCTGCTGGCTGTTGGCTGCTGGCGCCAACAAGAAAGCTGCTACTAAGACCCACGTTTGGGCACCCACTGAGAGAGACGAAACCAGGCAGCTGCAGAACAGGCGAGGATAGGGAGAGTGTGCTGCTCCAAGCTCTGATACCAGTTGTGGAAGGGAGAGAGGGAGCACACCGACACACACAAGCAGGATAAACACAAGAGTGTGGGGATAAAACATATGTGTGTACCTCCCCTAGCACACAGTCAACCTTTTATATGAAAGGATAAGGTTACAACACTAAGTACGGTATACTTAGTGTACTTAACAAATAAAAGTACTAACTGTACTTAAGTGTACTAACTGTACTTGGGTGGCCATAGTGCCTTTACCCCAACACTCTCCACCTCCTTCAGCTCCTCCTGCACAGGTTTTACCTTCCCCAAGACAATATTTACACTCACTCCTTCTCCTAGATATCATCCACTCCCGACAGCAGCTCCTTATCCCTTCTTAGATCCGTGGACTCTGCAACCTACCCTTGTACTCTCACGAGCAGTAACACCCACTTCGGCATCACCGGTGTTACCTCGAACAGGACCCCCTTTACCAGATTTCCACGGGTGGTTCCATCCTGCCTCACCTACCTCCTCCAACATGAGCAACCTCAGGGAGCAGCCCGGATCTTCTTCCAGGAATGGTACAAACTAGAGCGCAGGTTCATGCTCTTCTCACAAGGACCTCAGATATGTCGCAACGCTCGCGTGCAGCCTCTCCGGTGATAAGCGACTCAAGTCCAAAAAAGACCCCTGAAGTCAACTTACAAGGCGAAGCACTACTTCAACTTCAAATTTCTCAACTTCAGGACATCATCTCCGACTTGGTCCAGAAAGTCCAACAACTCTAGGATTCTCGCAATACCACACATACAGAGGATGACGTGATGCCACCGGACGACTACGTGGACTCGTTCCCACTAGAGGTAGAAAACACTGAACTACGTGCCCTCTACCGCTTACTCCAAGCTTCCAAAACTAAAGACATTAAACTTCCGGAAGCCTACAATGGTCAACGAAATCGCCGAACAGTTGACCAATGGCTCGCAAAACTGCGCATGTACTTTGATACTATTAACCTCACTGAAGGCAAAAAGATTGCCTTGGCAACCTCCCTCCTCAAGGATACAGCTTCCCTATGGTGGCAACAACGCTTAAAGGACAGCAAAAGTGTGTTAACTTGGGAACATTTTGAACACGTGCTCCTACGCAGTTCATACTTGCCAATGCGGACTTCCAAGCACGTTCAAAACTCAGACAATTGGAGCAAACGGGCTCCCTGTCTTCCTACATCTCTCAGTTCACCACATTGGTGCTGGAGATCGATGGTTTAACTGATGATGATTGCCTTCATGCTTTCATCTCAAGCCTAAATCCCTCGTTACGCATTAATGTCCTCAAAGCAAACATCACCACCACAGCTAGCGCTATTGCTTACGCAGAGCGCATTACCGATTTCCAAAACACAGGGAAGCTGAGTTCTAATAGAACACATAACTCTACTATGGCCAAGGGTGCTCGCCCTCAAGATAACCCCAAGTTCAGAAAAAACTCGGGTAATCAAGGTCAGCGATAATCTCAAGATCCCCACAAGTCTCAGAAATCGTATGCTGGATCCCAACAGAAGCACTCCCCCAAGGACCGCGCCTCTTCCTCTTCACAAAGTCATGACCGTCATCACCAACATAAAGGTGCGGCCACTGACAAGAAGAACAATGCCAGCACAAAAGGACTTTGTACCATCTGTACGGGCGACCATAGATAGTTCGATTGTCCCAAGCGACCAAAGCAAAATTCCAATATGGAACCTAGCACTTCCCAAACAGAAGATGCTGCCCCAGCACAAGACAAGAAAGGCAAAGTTGTTCGAATGGCAAATACCATCCACATGAGCCTTGCCAACAACCCCGAACCTTCCCGGGTCACTCAAGTACTTTGTGTCCAAGGATCGATTCGTGGAACAACGGTCACTATCCTCATCGACAATGGCTGCTCTCATAACTTCCTAGCTAGTTCTATGGTTGAAAAACTTCGGTTGACCACCAGTCCTAGTCCCATGGACTATCAGATTGAACTCGCAAATGGAACTACCTTCTTGTGCAACACCAGGATCAAAAACCTGTCTTTTCGCATACAACATTATACCGACAAGTTGAACTTTGACATCATGCCTCTTTCTCGGTACGATGTCATACTCGTACAACAGTGGCTCTACGACTATGATCCATCAATCAGTATTCGCATCCATATTATCCAGTTTATCCACCAGGGAAAACTTATTGAGCTAACTGGTTCTAGGGACTCTCCTTCAACCCCAGTTGCCTCTGCCCTACAAGTAAAGAAGTGGGTTCGTAAACGTCAAGTAAAGACTTCACTTCTGTTGGTTACGGCAATAGAGGAGACACCAACAAAGGATCCTCCTGAGTACCTCAACCAACCTTTTTTCCAGCCCTACCTAGATATTTTTCCACAGGAATTGCCAAAGAAGTTACCACCTCGACGACCAATGGATCACCCAATAGGTGACCGAACTGCTCGACAAAGGTCACATTTGGCCCAGTCGCAACCCTTTCAGATCTCCTATACTACTTATGGAGAAAAAGAATAAGTCAATGCGCCTATGCATCGATTATCGAGCCCTCAACAAGCTCACTATCAAAAACAAGTATCCATTGCCTCGCATCGATGACCTCTTCGATCAACTTCTACACGCAACACAATTCTCAAAGATTAATCTTCGTTCAGGTTATCATCAAATTTGCATACGAGAAGGCGATGAGTACAAGACAGCTTTTCGAACAAAGCCTTTCCTCGATAATTTCATCATCGTTTACCTCGATGACATCCTCGTTTTCAGCAGATCCCTACATGAGCACAAACAACATCTTCACCAAGTTTTTGAAGTTCTCCGCGCAAATTCTCTCTACATCAACGTTGAGAAGAGTGACTTCTTCAAGACCCAACTCGAATATTTGGGACATGTTATTTCAGCTGAAGGCATCTCCGTGGATCCCAAGAAGGTTGAGGTAATCCGAAACTGGCCTACTCCTAAGAATGTTCATGATGTCCGCTCTTTTCTCCAATTGGCAAACTTCTACCATACAAAGGTCTATCAATTTTCCGAGATCGCAGCTCCTATGTCCGAATTATTAAAAAGCACAGCAGTTTTTCAGGTTTCCCGAAACAGAGTATAGTTTCCAACAACTCAAGCAAGCACTCACTACCACACCAGTTATGGCTATTGCTGACCCAAACCTTCCATTTGAGGTCATGACCGACGCTTCCAACATCGCTACAGGAGTAGTCTTGATGCAAGAAGGCAGAGTTATTGCTTTTGATAGCCATAAACATTCCGATATCCAAACCCGATACCCGGTTTATCATAAGGAGTTTCTTGCCATTGTACATGCTTATCGCTCTTGGAAACATTATCTCATGGGAGCCGACTCGGTGGTCAAGACAGACCATCACTCTCTAAAGTATATCTTTACTCAGCCAGTCATGAACGCTCGACAAGCACGCTCGGTTGAGTTTCTAGCCAACTTTCACATGACCATTGCGTACATTCCCGGACTACACAATGCAGATGCTCTCAACAGGTTAACTCTAGCATCAGCTATGGTAATCTCTACATTATCTGTGGATGTTCCGAATTCATTCAAAGGGAAGTATCTCAATGATAAAGACTTCAGCACAGCAATACAAGTTCTTTCGAAAGATCAACCTTCGACTTCCGAACATAAGATTTTCTCATCCTATTCTTATACGGACAACCTTCTGTATTATCAAGATCGCATCTGTGTACCACATGACAAGGATGTTCGACGAGCATCATGTAGTTCCATTTTATTACAACACTACCACGATCCTCCAGAGGTAACACTCAGATTATGGTAATTGTTGATCGATTGTCCAAAATGGCACACTTTGTTGCTTGCAAATAAAGTGCACAGGCTCCGGACATCGCTAAACTCTTCATACAACACATCTTCCGACACCATGGATTGCCCAAGAATATCGTTTCCGACAGAGATCCTAAGTTTACTAGTCACTTTTGGATTTCACTGTTCGAATCTTTCGGTACAACTCTACTGTTCAGTTCAGCCTACCACCCAGAGTCAGATGGACAGACTGAAAGAGTCAACCAAGTTCTGGAAGAAATGCTCCGACATTATATTCAGTCACGCCTAGCAGCTTGGGAAGAGTATCTACCACTCCTTGAGTTTGCTTATAATAACTCTTTCCACAGTGCCATCAACATGACTCCATTCCAAGCAACTTATGGACACACTCTGATTGTACCAACGAATTTTATACTTCAACATCGAGTGGCCCTAGCTGATCAACTGGTTCAAGAAATGCAAGACATTCTACTCCAAGTCAGGGATCATATGCGAAAAGCGCAAGAGCGGTATCCACAGTCCGCCAACAAACATAGACGTCACCTGGAATTTGAAACTAGTGACATGGTGCTATTATTTGTAGCCCCACACCGCTACAAGACGGTTAAGTCTGTCTTTCCTAAGTTGCAACCAAGATACTATGGACCTTTCCGGATCGTCAAGAAAAATTCATCTTCAAGTTACAAATTGGAATTACCACCATCATAGAGTAAAATCCACTCGGCATTTCATATTTCTTGGCTAAAGACGTACATTCCAGGTGATGAAGCAGTTCCTCCTGCAGGTGATTATGTCCCAAAAATCGAAGACAATTGAGTGGGAGGGGATGTCACGATCTGTGACTTATTCCTTTCTCTATACCTTAGACTTATGGATGGTTTAATGAATGGATACTTGTGGAAGGGTATGCCCTTTCGACGGGACACTTCCTATGAGGCACAACCCTTCACAATTTGGAGATTTCTATGTTTCGGAGTAGGCCATAAAGACAAGAGGTTCCATATGAGTTTTACCAAGGACCACCGAATCATTCCCCTAAAGTCCTTTGTATGAAGAACCCACAATAGAGACTTCACAAGGAGTGAGGTTACCAAGCACTCTTTTAGGAGGCGGCAATGGAAAATATCATCACCAGATTTGCACTTTGGAGGAGCCTCCTAAGGCGGTTGAGTGCAATGGATGGCTAAGGCCTTTCCAAAAAGTAGGTGACTTGCCAAGAACGAACACCTACGCATCAATAAGAGAAGGACAAAGCACATCAAAGAGATCTCACATCCATTGAGAAAGAAATAAAGTCTATGAAACTGAAAAAAACAGGTATGACAAGAAAAAACTGAATGGGTGAAACCACTAAGTGGGCATCCACACCTAGGACGAATACATCTTAGAGACTTATGTTTTACATCAAATATTGATTGAATGTCTCCACGTCTACATTGTTGACCTAGCCAATTTGAAATCTTGAATGAGAGCAATGCCTTCACGATATACTGCCCACTTGCCATGCTCTCGAGCTACCCTAGTTTCTGAAGCTCATTAGGCTTCATCTTAAGCTGTTGAGGGGTAAGATCAGCTGCTATCTTCATGCCTTTCAAGGCTTTGGTTTGGCAAAGAATTGCCAACCTATCCTCTTGTGGCTTGCATGTGATGATGGCATGATTTTGTGGTGTGCGTTGGAATGTGTCAACTAATGTACTGTCCCAAGAAATCATTGGCATGGCATTCACTATGTTGTCAAGTCATTGCTCAAACAATGAAGGAACTTGTAATCTTCACTTCGGCAATGCCCCAGTACACCCCAAATCTGGACACTAAGTGCCCAGTTTCTCCCTGTCCATAGCTTTCTCTTCCTTCAACGCTAAATCCACATGTTTGTAGAGTCTTGAAAGGGAACTAAAGGCCTGTAAATACATTAGTTGGGCACAATGTGACAGCTGCAGAACCAGATCTATGTGGTCCTTGAACAGACTAGCACAGATTCCAGCAATGGAACAACTTGCTGGCCTATCACTCTTGGGAGACACTAGGCGTCCGATAGCAAAGATCGGCGCAACCATTCCTGTGAGGCCTACGCCATACAAATGACGATCCACCAATACATTGGCCACAGTAGTTCTGCCAAACTCATATTCAATTACTATTACTGCACATGGCTGTGTTCTACAATATACAAGCTAGTGAAATACAAGTACTTACATACCTCCACTACAAATACATTGTACGTTCACACGGATAAAGGAATCCAGTGGTTACCACACTCATTGTGGGTGCTCTCTACTCCTGGCTTACATTAGGCCATGCGCTTGAACCCTGAGAGCAGGCAGTAAACAAGCTAGTCTCTCCAAGGGCTGGGGGGGCTTGCTACATGCCACATTACACTATCTCCTCATTCATGGCACGTGGGTATACAGCTTCAAATGAAGGGATATCAGAAGGATGAATGCTGGCTTTCTAACATGAAGACAAGCTGTGGAGCCTGGGCAGAATATGAATACATTTAATGGTTTTTCAAATATTTTATTTTAAAAGCAAGGTGGTTTATGGACATATGCATCGTTCAGTCACCTTTAAACCCTTCAATTCCACTATTCCAACACTTGAAAAACCTGTGCAACAGTAAAGCTCTTGTGGGTTCAGCCTATCAAGCAGGCAAAGATAATTTAAATTAAATAAACTAAATGCACGCAATATTTATTCAAACCTGTCATTTCTGGCAATGGCCAAGCTTGCCACCACTTCTGCTGATAGTGCATATATTGGCCCATATGCATGGTAAAAATACTCATTCCCAAGAAGATGTCCTATCGGTTCATACCTGCATTCCGAAAACACAAGATGGTTACCAATGAAAAGAACCAAGATAGACATATTTCATTTTTATACAGGAGAGAAATCACTAACTAGAATTCAAATTGAAGATCATGGAAATGTTCATCTTTACAATAGACTCACCATTTCAGCTTTGGATCAGTAATTACAGGTCCCTTCTTCATGCATCCAAGATAAGTCCGGGGAAATTCTCGATCTTTTGCAAGCAATGTTGCTAGGCGATCTGATACAAAGAAATCATGGAAAATCCCATGACTATAGTTAGTTTGAAGTATTTACTTCAAAGGTGCTGCAACACACAGGCTAGGTGGACATTCCAAATAACTATCACCAGCACGTGACCAAAAAAAAACTACTTTCCCACAAAATGACTCAACCTGGTCGTAGATAGATATCATCATCAGCTTTCACATAAAAGTCTGCATCAAAAAGCACATAGGCAGCTTTGAAGAAAGCCAACCTGCAATAACAAATTACTATCAGTACAATAAAATTACTAGACTGTATGAAGGGTTGCAATCCTGCTAGAAAAAACCGTGTGAAGCTAATGAAATCTACTACATGCAAAGGAGGCACATCTTTTACAAAGATATTTTCATGTGCATGCGGGCCCTTCTACACTTTTGGTCCATGGAATCTAGTTAATAGTCCTAACTGCGCCGTCACCAACACTGTTGCCCTCTCCTTGCTTGTCCTCCTACTAATAGAAAAGAGGAGATGAGTGTCTGCCTGATGGCTGCTGGCTCTTGGCAAATGTGGTGTCTAACTTGCTATGAGTGTGAGAAAAGAAAGAAAGAAAGAAAGAAATCTATCAACGTATTCGAAAAAGTCATCATGCATCACTGATTGAGATGGGCCAGGGAATCTGAGTGGTTCAAATCTGCTCTTAAATAGACAGTAATACATTATGCAGTCCACAAATCTCATAGCATACAAGGCATCTAAATGTAACATGCCCCTCTGTCTGAGCTGAAGTATGCCCGTGTGCATAGCAGAAAAACACTCTCCCAATGCACAACAGTAAATTGAATCCCACAAAACTGTAAATAAAACAGGAAAATAAAGCAGCAAAGGAACTTCCAAAAGTACAGTGTACACTCAGTTTTGTTGGAAAGGTCACCTCCCCATCTGTAAGCCCCCAAATGAGGAGAGCGTGGGGGAGGGAGACCTAGGGCAGGATGTGCCCAAAGAGAGATTACCTGGATGTGTGGATCTGGGACAGATCTGGAGCATTCATGGTTGGTGGGGTATCCCAAGGATGAAAGGCTGCATCAGGAGCAGCTCATGTGCAGGAAGATGGCAGGGACACATTGTCTTGGATCAGGCCTGGCATGAGGCACTCAGAGGACAACTTCAGGGGGAACAGGCGCTGACATGGCGGGGGATGGAGCAGCACATGGCAGCCCATATGGAGGGCTGGTTGGGCTGGGCAAAGCCAGCCAACCAGGCCCTATCTTGGGCTGGCCAAGGGCTCAGCCCTTGCATGGAATCGTGGTCCAGCAAGCCCTGGAAAAGAGAGCCCAGGAGGGCGATTTTGTGAGGCCCAGGAGGGGCCAGAAAAGTCGGCCAGGGGGGGGCAGTGGACTGTTCAAACTGAGCTACATATGCAGGTAGAAGTGCTCCACAAGATCTGCTCCTGCATGCCTTTGAAAGGGCTTCAGTGGGATGCAGATAATGAGGCAAGGGCCGCACTTATACAGGGCAAACCAGCCCTAAAACTGGCCAACTGGGTCTGTCCCAGCCAACCAACCAGCTGACCAGACCAGGCTGAACTGGTCTCGTGTCGGTTGCCCATTGGGCAGTCCTTTCAGGTGCCTAAAAGACGACCCGTTTTCTGCCTTATTTCTGCTGACAGAGGTTGTTTGCAACCCTAATCTGCTGAGAACTTCTCAGCCCACCATCAACTGCCTGCTGATACATTATCCTGATGTCCTCCTCATATGGGGGCTCACAGGTGGGTCAGTGATCTTTCCTAACACCCCCTCTCACTGACTCAATGTGGGCCAACCGAATGAGATGCTCCATCTGCTCACGAGAAAGAGCCTTGGTGAATACGTCAACAGCATTTGCTTTTGTAGGGATGGAAGTCAGCTCAATGAAGTCATCCATGATCAGCTCTCTGATGAAGTGGTAGTGAACCTCAATGCGCGTCATCCAAGCATGGAACGTTGGGTTCTTTCGCAATGCAACGCTGGTTGTCGCAGTAGATCTCCCCCACTTCGTTCTATAGAACCTCCATGTCTGCTATGATCCACCTGAGCCATAAGGACACGCATGATGTCATACAAGCCACACTATACTCTGCCTCCATAGATGAAAGAGCAACCATGGGTTTCTTCTTACTACTCCTGACCCTAACAAAAGCAGTAGCCAGTCATGGAACGTCAAGTGTCCCATCTCCAGCCCAATCAAAATCACCATACCTGAAGAAGTCAATCCATGTGCAGTATGTGATCCTGTATCCTTAGGTAACCTTCAAGGACCATAACACAGGCAAGAAAGCAAAACTGATTCACTCGAGTTTTTGATGAGAACTAGCAAAGTAGTCCCACCAAGAATGCGATTTCAAGATGAGTGTTTGTGAGGTAGTGTTTGTGAGGTAGAGCAAGCTCCCCACAAGTCATTGATATTTGGTCGAATCCACTAGCTCAAAGAATCTTTTCTTTGAGTTTATTCCCAACTTCCATGGACGACATCGCCTCCTTGCACTCTTTCATTTGAAACCGCTTTAGGATCTCTTGGCAGTACCTTTCTTGAGAGATGAAAGTCTTCTCTTCCTCCTTCCGTATCTCTATCCCCAAAAAGTAGTGCAACAAACCAAGGTCAGTCATTTCAAACTCTCCATGCAAGAGAGTGTTACCTTCCTTATCTTGCTACAATGATCCCCCGTCAGGATAAGACCATTGACCTAGAGAATCACTTTTATTCTCATGGCCCCCCTCTGAACTTGCCGGACTTGCTTCTACTTCTTTTGCTTTGATCTAGGCACAGCCGGTAGTAGTGCAGATGCAGAGGCTGTCTCGTCATCAAGATAGGCCTTGGTCTCTTGGAAGACTACATCTCTACTGACCACCACCTTCTTTATTTCTTTGTCGTACAGCCAATAAGCCTTGGACTCATCACTGTAACCGACGAACATTCCTGCTCCTCACATCCAATTTTCTTTTGGTGTCTTTGTGGACATGCACCTATGTGCCACATGATAATAGGTTTCTTACCTAAGTAAACCTCCAGAGGTATCTTCCCCACAACTGCTTTAGTCATCGTCTTGTTAAGGATGTGGACAGCCGTATTGACTGCCTCTTCCCCAAAGGACCTTCGGCACTCTTGCCTGTCGACATGCTCAAACCCAACTCTACTATTGGTCTATTCTTCTCCTCAACCACCCTGTTTTGCTAGGATGTGCTTGCTGTCATCAACTGCCGTTTGATGCCACTCTTCTTGCAGTAAGAACTGAATTCAACCGACATGAATCCCCCCCCCCCCCCTACCTCAGTCTGTTCTGAAAGTTTTCAGTCTCTTCCCTGTTTTTTTCTCTACCTTTGCCTTCCATTCCTTGAATTTCACAAAGGCCTCTGATTTTATAGAAAGACAATAAATCCAAGTCATTCTACTAAACTCATCCATAAAGGTCAGAAATTACTGTGTCCTAAAAGTGAGTGTGTAGGCATGGGCGCACAAATATCTGAATGAAACATCTCTAGTGGCTCTATGGCACGATTCGTGGCCTCCATCGGGAATATTGCCCGGTGTTGCTTGCCTTTCATGCAAGTCTGCAAACCTCCTGCTTGTTCAACAGTTGTGGAAGTCTGTCCACCATGAATACCATGCGCATCCACAGTGTAGCCAGTGTGCCCGCCGCCCGGACCTCTCGTGCCATAGCTGAGACATCCCAACATCTCCTTGTGCCATCATAGCACTGATTTTGTGGAGTCCTTCAACAACTCCTCGAGCAAGATTCTTGGCCTCCTTGCTGCTCTGATATGCAGCCAAACATGAGGCACTGAGTGAATGATAGACTCCCCCAAGTAGCGGCCTATTATAGGGCTAGAGCCTTGCTGAGCTGGCCTACCAGTCTTTAGGTCCACCAGACTCAGCCGCCCCAGTCTGGTCCTCCTGCTCAGCCGACCTGCTGATGTGCCTATATAAGGCCTTGGCCCAGCCCCTTTTGCCCCATCCATCCTTCTGCACATATACCGACCTGACCCATAGACTGGGCCGACCCAATTTGTGCTGTCTACAGTCCATTGTGATCTGCTCCAGCTCTAGGCGCCTTTCTCTGGTGGCCTGCTGCGCCTCTTCTGGCCCCTTCACCGGGAACTCATTCGAAGCTTTGTCAAGCCCTAAACCATTCCCAGAAAGAGCCCTGCACAGCAGCCTTTGATGCTGCTCTTTACAGTCAGCCTTAGGGACTGTCCACACTACCCACGTGGCAAGTTTTTCACTGCCCATGTGCAGACCACCTGAATCCCTGTTCAGCCCATCTAGCAGCCTTATGGACTGCATGCACTGCTTTTCTTAGATCCTGTACATGCTGCTGGTACACCTCCCCCATGTCACTCCTCATTTGAGGGCTCATAGGTGTGGGAGGTGACCACAATAACTGCATCTAGAGCAGCAGAAAGGCCCAAGAAGTCAGCATCATCATGTGCTCAGCCTGCGGATCACCTCGCAGGAGTGGAGCAGTGGGAACCCCTTGTGAATCGTTATCACCTCATTGGAGAGAGCATAGGTCCCTGACATTGGGAGCAGTCCTAGATGCAGATCTACATCCATAGGTGAGCATAAGGAGTGCGTGGAAGGGAGCTGTGTCTGTTGAGAACACCAGGGCAGAACTTTTGCAGGAGTGCTCTGCCTTGAGCAGCTAGTGACATCTTTTGGTGCCGAGTGTTTGCTGAAGGTGTTTGGTACATGCCTTGGCAGCCTTTGGACTTAATTAGCACCATTATATCTATTCTATTTGGCTGTACATCTGTGTTCTCTTAACCTTTGTTGGCAGGATAATGCATTATAGAACAGCACGCATTCTTATATAATTACTCTTTAGAGCAATCAGATGGGAAAATTAGCACTCGTGTGAGACTACTAACAGAGAGCTTCACGATAGCATACAATGTGTACGATAAATTTGTATTAATAAAGATATCTGACATATGCTGCCATAAATGTTTCCATGCCACAGTCAATGACACGCTGTAGATAGGACGTAGGACAAGGATGCAAAAAGGGAAATCACTATGGCATTTTGATATCAAGAATTACACAGGCCATAAGACCAAATTTTAGGCCATGCAAATGTATTCTAAATAAAGCTATCTAGCTAGACTGAATACTACACACTGCCTGTTCAAGGAACAGAGAACAGATGTGAGGGGTATATATGGTGGGATCTGTGAAAACTTCACATTTACTCAAGCCGTATTCCTTGGACTACATGCAGTTAGGATTTTCAATAGACATACAACACCATGAAAAGTGAAAGTCGGCATCATACGTTTTCCGTGGGAGCTTTAGATATTCTTCTTCCACATCCAAGCGTATAAAATCCTTGTATTTCTCAATCTCCCTGTCAAGTTCTGCCATCTTTCGTGTATCTGAAGTCCTTCCAATCACAAACCTAAATGCCAACCCTGTTGCTTGCTCCAACCTACAAACATAAATCATGAATAAGATTCATTATGTCAGCAGTCCCAAAGACCGTAATTATTCATATGGATTCAAGGAAACACAATGGTGATTCCTTTTCTTTTACAGTAAAGTGTAAAAGACACAATATCAACCAATTATGAAATAGAAGACAGTTGGTATCTACATTGATTTTGTTCAAATAAAACATCAATAGTTCAAAAGTTAACCTAGCATATATGATCATTATATATAGCTTTAAGCCCAGGAAAGAATAGGAAAGTTCTCACAAAGCACAGCTATTTTGGTCACCGTTCCATAATGTTGAGCAATGCTCAATAAATGAAACAAACATCTCTCACAAAGCACATCTATTTTGGTCACCATTCCATAATGTTGAGCAATGCTCAATAAATGAATGGCCAACGGAACAAATATCTTTCCTGCCTTTCAATTTCTGTAGGGGCACGTATAGTTGTTATGTCTCTTTCATATAATCAGATACATTCAGAAACCTAGATCACTCATGGCAATTTCCAAGTTATGATATGAGAAATATGCTTAAATGAAACATAGATCAGTCCCAACAAAAGCGTGTGCCTATATTCAAGAGGTCACTATCTATGGGAAAGGAGCCTTTCTTCTCCAGCTGAGCTCCCACAACATTACAGCTTTGGTGGAACAGAGTCCGATCTTCCTCGGCCCACATTTGGTGTACTGCATGATCCATCCCTTGGTAATAGGTATCATGGTTTCACAGTTGACCTCATGGATATGACGCACTTCCTGACTTGGTTTCCGGTGACACTCCACTTCCCGAGGCTCCCAAAGGAGTATCAGCCCATCTTGACCTCCATCGGAGATTGTTTTGGCACAATGCTCGAGTCCCCGCCAACCACAATAGCATTGGTTTTGACAAACGATGAGTCACTCACCGTAGGGTGATTGTTGAGGCCTCTGAGTCTTTGCAGAGGAGATTTGCACTAGACGGGGGAGAGATTTGACAGCGGGCAGAGGTGCATCCCGTGTCAGTGCCTTGCAGACAGATGGACCACTTGGCATGAGCTTGCCCCAAGAAGCAAGGCAAGGCACCCCCTACCTCCCAGTCCTGCCAGGGGCAGCAAAGGGAGATAGAGCCAATCGCCTGGCCAAACGGCAACAAAAGTCCACGACCCCCTTGGTGGAGCCTTTTAAGGGGGCTTGGACCAAAATGGAGAGAAGGAATCCTGGCAAGAGAGCTGCAAAGAACCACACGCAGCATGCTAGACTTAAACAGAAGGCGATGGCAGGTCATACAAGCGCTTTCCCTCCTCAAGGAGGGCAGACAGATGGATCCCCCTCAGGACGTCCACAAACTTCGGACGGTGAGAATTTTTTTAATCTCCTAGCGCACCCATGGAAGGCAATGGCCGAAGTACTTAGGCTTCTAATCAACGACATGCCACTAGCCCCGATTCCAGAGACTCCTAGGCAGTGAGCTGGGTTCTCTGGAAGCACGCTGGTCTTTCTGACAGCCAGTTTGTTTCTCTTTTTCCCATGATAAGTGTCTTTTGGATTGCTGATTTGTATGCTTATTGTTTCAAGTATTAAATGAAGTTCTTTTCTATGGGGGTATGTGACTTCTTGTGTAGAAATCTGGTGTAGAGAATGTGGTACATGTCCTGAAACAAGCACTGTACATTAGCATCTAGGGCTGTCAAAGGACACCACCTTGATGGCTACTTTTGGGTCTATTTATAGGAAAGGTTTAGGCTCAGATCTAGAGCCGACCTAGTTCTAGATCAAGCCCAACCAGTTGGCCATCTGCTGGTTAGCTTGTCTCTCCGCTCAGTAGGCCCCCTTTTGCCATACGTCGGTCATTCCTCGGTCAGCTTGTTTCCTGCCAGCAGTCAATTAAGTCTTAAGGGTAGACTGCCTCCCTTGGCCTTTCGGCACTCAAAGCATGCCATTCAAGCCTCTACACAAGATACGCAGGAACAGAGAGTTCAGCTCTGGAATTGCTTGGTTTCCGGTCTTCTCTCAGGCTCTCTTGGCGGGAGACTTTGCCCAGCACTTAGCTGGTTTCTTGGAACATATCTTCAACGTTCGTGCTGTTTTGCCCACACTTCGTGAAGCTAGTGTGTTCAGACATTGCGGCTATTCCACTTGCCGTACTGCTTCCAGATTTGGATTCTCTCTTTCAGCACTTGCTTGTTATACAGTTGCGGGGTTTGCTGCTGCAGCATGCTGCCCTTAATTTTGACATGGTATCAAAGCTCACAATTGCCACCCTTTTGGAACTGCCATGTTTGCAAACATTTAGGAAAATTTCCAAACATGCATGGAATTGCAAACTTTTTGACTTGCGTTGAACACATGCATATGCCCTACATGCATCAAAAAGTGCATGAGCTTTATTAGAACATGCTAGTTCTGCAGCATGTGTCACAGGAGCGTACAGGGACATGGTACTAGTGCAGGAATGGGGAGCAAGAGAGTCTGTTATGTGGGCATAGAAGAAGATGCCACAGGGACAGATCTGGGTGAAGGGCATCCACATGGCAGCCACGTGGGCAGCACTTTACACTGCCACATGGGCTGCTGTGCAGTCCACTATCTAACATGGGCAGAAGCTCTGAGTTAGGGCCAACCTGTAGACTCGTACAGTGGGGAAGCTGTGACCTGAGATGGAGAAATATCCAATTCATTAGTAATGATGTTCTAATCATCTCTCTTTTTTATGGAAATCCAATCCGATCCTAATCCACAAAGGTCTATGTTCAAGAAAATTTATTTTCAAGCAAACTATGTCTGATAGCTATTCAGGTATGCAGATTTCTTTTTTTCCTTTTTGTTGTGCACATCATTGGTCACACAAACAGCTAAACCAAATGAGAATTGGATGCAAACGATACCCAAAGCTTAGTGACTATGTCTATCTGGGACCTATGGTATATATTTGGTTGCTTCAAGGGCTTCCATAGTAGCTTACATGGAGACTTATAGGCCCCAAACATGGGTCAGCTGGTCTGACAGGTCGGTGATCTGCTAGTCGGTCGTATAAAAGTCTGCCACTTTGGCAGACTCACAGACTGGGTGTAAGGTGTGTGGGGCCTTTTCAGCCCTATATAAAGGGCCCCATCAGGGGCAGTCAAGCAGTTCAGTCCAGGAGCAGCCCTCACCCATTGTGGAGCATCATCTGGTGCATACCTACATTCAGTAGGAAAGCACATTTGTGCAGGAGAGTGCAGTCTGAGGAAATTGCACTACAGAAGATGACTCTGTGCATTGTGTATGCACTGCATCCAGTGCAGCAGGAAGGCCAAGAATCAAGTCACCTTGTGCTCATTTTTGGTCTACCTCCAGAGCAGCAGGGAGGTAAAGGAGAACATGTACAGTGCTCACCATCGGCTGCTTTGCAGAGCAGCAAGCAGGTCTGTTAGTGCTGCATCTAACAAGGCCACTGAAGCTTCCTAGGAGCACACAACCTGTCAGGTAATTGGAAGTGCCAGGACGAGGTGGAACCTGAGTAGAAGACAGCTCTGAGGGTTTCAAGGGTCAACAATTAGGCAGTACCTTGGCTGCTAGATGGTGGCACACTGAGCACTCTTGTATCAGGTTATGTCCATTAGAGCAATCTATAATACATGTTTTGCTGTTCTACTCTACTCTGCATTGTTTAAGATCTGTGTCTATACCTATCTCTATCTACATTTGTGTGCACAAACAATAGAAAACGAGATTTGATGCTACCATTGCGTGATTCACGGGCCGCATTTCTTTGCATTCTTCCGCTGCTGCCGGAGTGTTGGCTACAGCAGGCAACCTCTGCCTCCGTTTTCTAACATGCTATTGGAGTCCTGAGGAAGATTCACAAGTGTGTGAAGCTTGGAAGTTAGAATGTTTGGAAGGAGATATCAATTCAAGCTTGTCGAAATCAAAGTCATCTCCTAGTGTTGGAAATGGGGTGGTCACCTCTCCATCTGTAAGCACCCACATGAGGAGAGCAAAGGGGAGGTCTCTTTGGGTCGGCCAAATCCCCCCTACCAGGTCGGTTGGTTGGAGGGGCATTTGGCCCTATAAAAGGAGGCCTACCAGAGCACCAGTTCAAGCAGCAGACCAGCATCTTTGGGCCTACATCCAGGAGGAGAAAGGAGGGCTGGAGAGCTCCAGACAGAGCTAGGAAGGGGGCTGCAAACCTAGGCTGACATCCAGGGCAGTAAGATGCCGGGATCACGGCACAGAGACTAAGTCTAAAGAAGCTCGGGAAGGAGCACACCGGCTCACGGATCTAAAGGTGCCAAGGTGATAGTAGTACAACTTTTGGTAAGGTAGGAGGACCACGGTTTGGTAGACTCTGAGCCTCTCTTTTGTATTGTGTCCACTTGAGACAGAAATATATCTTTCGTTGGTGCTATATCTCTCTCTATTTACTGGCGTGCACGCACGCACACACACACACATGGTTGTGAAGCACACATAAGTAAAAAAGTTTTGAATTCCGCAGTTCTCCTGCATGTAATTCCTGGACGCTCTATCAGTATTCCATTGTGGAATACCCTCTGTATAGGTTCATTTCTAGCATAAATGACAAGTACCTTTGCGAGAAGGAAGATAATTTGAGTCTATTCAATCAATTGATCCAGACGAGATAGAAGAGTGGGAAAGAAAAGAATGCCAAAGCGCTATCAATGGTCGACAGCAAATGGAGTGATTCTCAGTTGGTGGATACTTCGAAGGAAGCATGGGACATCTTGAAGGACCTGTATGAAATGAACAGGATCCTTAACCAGCAAAATCAACTGTTCACCATGAGGATGGAGGAGGGAGATACCGTGCATCACAGAATGCAAAAAAATGCAAAATGATAGTACTAAGTACAACATAGTCATGTCAGTGGTCGACTACATATCAATCTCATCATCATCATCATCATCAGAACATCAGGGTGGATGAGGCAATGGAGGCATGAAATCGACGACAGAATGCTGTCGGCTGCTCACGGGTGCGGCCCTGTGATGTCTCCTAACAAGGGCTACAGTAGCCCTTGTCTGCCGGGCTCCAACTTTGAATAGAAAGGGGATATCCCCAAGTGTAATCTGACGTCCACCCTCTGTCTGAGTTGGCGAGTAACTGGCTCTGGGTCACGATCATGTCGAGGCCTTGTCTCGTGGGGGTCCATGTGATCTGGTAGGAAGAACTCCGTGATAGAGCTCTGAGAGGGATCTGCCAAGGAAGAAGTCTGCTCATGTCTCCGTGATCGTAGTATCCTCTCACGGTGACTGACTACCTCATGAATGAAGCCCGCCAAGCATCTCTGGTCTGGATAGAAGAGGAATCGGGACAAAACCCCCGAGCTATCTCTGAAGCGGCAATAGAAATGCCCTCGAATCTCATAGTAAACAGGACACCTGAAGATGAAGTGTTCCTCCGTCTCAACCTCCTGCAGGTCACATAATGTGCATATGCGCCTCTCCCTAAGTAGGCACTTTGCTCTGCCGCTCTTGATAGGAAGTCTATGTGAAGAGACCCGGAACTGCCCAATAGAGATCCTCAGTGAGTGGGGTAAGCAAATCTATGTGTATCCTAGTGGGTCGATGAAACCCTCATCTGTGATATGTAAGCAGTGATCTCCGTAGAAGCTGAGCTTCACTGGAAGCTCACTTGGTCCCAGCCAAGTCCGAAACGTGTGTAGCTGTAAGAGATCCTCACGGGTCACCTTGTTGGCCTCATGTGACAAGAGGGGAGAAAACGGAGCATCCATACTGTACTGGAAGGGAGGGAGTCTATACATGTGGAGCCCCAGTCGCTCAAACCATCTCTGTGCGTGCATACCAACATCTCTAGTCACCTCCTGTTGAAAGTGCCATAGAGGAGGACAATGCTAGAAATGATAGTCCGCTGCGCCCTGAAGTGTAATCCCCATACACCTTGACTCGGTACACATACATGATGACCTGAAAGGCAGCATCTAGCTGTAATGGGGATGACCCAAACTCAACCTGAATGATCTCGTGAGGAATGGATGGCTTACCACGAATCATCTGCGATAGCATGAGAACTTGTAGCCGCTCTACACGAGCCCACTCTATATCCGACAAGGCTGGCCCCCAGCGAGGGCTGTCATACATCCCCGCTGGGGGTATCAATCTCTCCGCCTGTCCTTATCTGGAATGGATGGGCTGATGTTTGGAGCTAGTCAATGGCTACCAATATTCCACAGGAGAGGTGGATCTATAGGTACCCCCAGTGCTTGAATGAAGCCATCCTCAATCAAATGAAGGCAATGCTCTCTATAGAATCCCATTTCAGTGACACATGGCTGTGACAAGGAGATCCATGTCCATTGATTGTACACTTGGGAGGCATTTAGGGAAAACTATTGTGGGGAGAGATGATCAATAGACATACAACGAGAGTAAAATCATACAGAAAGACCCCATGTACCAGCACTTCTCATCCCCCTTGGTTGCAAGCTGCATGGATGGTGAGACAGTTCTCAACAGTGTCATAGTTAGGTCCGTACGCGTACGGACATTTTTTTTGTACTCCATCCGTATGTATGGTATTCCGTACAGCCTTCCATACGAGTGTGTTCCCGCCCCCCCGGTTGGTTTTGTTTCTGTGTTGAGTTTTTTTGGGAGGAGGGAGATCGATTTTGTGCCTGGCCAAAACCTTGGAAAACACATTTTTTAGCACTATTCTAATCCGTACTCCATACACTGTTGGCCGACTTTGGCTGTGGTTGGCCTCAAGGATGGTCTCAAGGAGGAGGAGGATGGCACTGATACAGATGATGATGAGGATGAGGATGAGCAAGAGAATGAGGATGAGGATGCAGCTTGAGGCTTGAGCCTCATCGATTGTGAATTGTGATGCATTTCAACTTTCAGCTTTATTTCCGGGCTGTTGCAGCCTTTTCTTAGATGATGTTTTTCCTTTGATGTTTTGGTGTAGTACCTACTTCCAAGTTTCTACTACCTACTACCTTTGATCATGATGTTTGGTGTAGCATTGATCTATCATTGACACTATGTATCAGAATCCAGATTCCAGGTGACTCTGGTCTCTGGAGGCTGGACTCTTTGAGCTTTCATGAATCATGATTCATGACTTTAATATTAATACAAGTTGAAAGTTGAAAGTTTTGTAGCTCTATGTCAATGTAATGTGTACAATGTATATTTTTCTAAATGTTTTTGGGTAAAATTAGGGTCACGTATGTTTCAGCCCTAGGGCCTGAACCATACACCAATCATACTTCCATACTCATATGACGTATGCGTATGGTAACGTATGGTAAAAACTATGAACAGTGTCTTTGTGTACTTGCTTTCGTTTGGCCATATTGTTGAGGCTGATCAAGGTAGGTTAACGGTGTCTTTGTCTACTTGCTTTGGTTTGGCAGTCAACGTACGATATATATGGAAAGAGTGTTCAGCCCTTACTACAAACACAGAGAGAGACGCGCGCGCAGCGGGGGGAGGTGGGGCGGTGCTGTAGGGGATCTAGACGTGTCTAAGAATCCAGTGTCGAAACTGACACTGAAACTGGAAAAAGGAAACCATCCATCAGCTCCATGAGGGCCCAAGGATCCCACCAGGAGCCATGGTGCCTCTGGAGCACCTCCCAAATCTTTTGCTGTCGCCTAGCACTAGAAAGCAAAGCTAACTTATTCTTATGAGATGCAATAGGAACATAGCTTTGTAAAACCTTTGTACTCCCAAAGAGAATTGCTAGAAGCCTGAAGTAAATCAAATGAATAAGTTCTCTGGAAACGGGTTGGTTGGACAACCAGTTTTTCATTTCTTCCTCGAACAATATGGTTTGACTGATTTGTATGGTTGGTTTTTTCAAAGTATAAACAGAAAGTTCTTTTCTCTGGGAAAAAAAAATTAATGAAATAATAAGAAAGTAGGTTCAAGTCACAATGGCAGAGCAAGGAAGCAAGGCAATACAAGAAAACCTTCCTATGCATTAAAATATCTCTCTTTCTAGTCACCCATGTCCAAACTGATAACAAACACAACTTGGCTTTCTTCAAACTATGGAGGCTACAATTGCGAAAGACACTGAGACAGGGACAGAGAGAGAGAGAGAGAGAGAGAGAGACACACACACACACAATGGTCAGATACACATCTTAAGTTGCTTCTAAATTAATGTTCCAATTAGATTGTACGCAATAAAAATATCAGGAAAGAAAGCTTCAAGTTGCATGCTTTAGTACAATTTTGTAACAGATGCAGGGTTTTGAATAGCAGGATTACAAGACCGATATTTTCACTGAACCATAGTCGTATCAAGCCCCAAAATTGAGGCCTTTTTCGGAAAGCTGCGAAAGCCTCTTTAATGACTCTCAAAAAAGCAGTGAAACCAAAGACTTAGACTCAACAAATGTCAACACAATTAAGCCTAGTTCAATCGACTACCATAACTTAGATCTTAATATAGTGCAATAAAAATATGATGCTGCACCTGAAAATGCCTTCCGGATCTGAGGGCAACCAAGTTTCCCGCAATGCTTTTCGACGCTCAACAGAGCCGAAGCCAGTTTGCACACCGACAAATCCTAAAACCTTGGGCCTTGATAGACTATTGCCACCATCCGCTCCAAGAAGCTCCTGTCCAAATTTTGAAGTATCCAAACCTTGCTCCACTTGTGCCTTAACTCCTCCAGACCAGCCAGGATACTTTTCCCCAGGTCTAAAATAAGTAGATCGAAGTGTATCTTCCACATTAACACAGTTGCACGGAGAACGAACAGGTCCACAGGTAAAATATGAAGGCAGGTCGACCTTAAAGACAATCAACCCCAGAATCACCAAACCTAGAAAGAAGATGACAGACAGTTGACGACGCGAAACGCGTACGGACCGTGACGGCCCCTTGTCCTGCCACCCGTTCGCACGAAAGGGAGCAGACTTTCTGCTGAAGGAAGGAGACGAAGGCATCACGCCAATCCCTTTATGGTGCGACTAGTGAATCCCACAATACTTCCAAATGGCAGGGCCCAAGCCTCAGTAAATCAACCGACTATATTCTCATCAGAAAAGGCATATGGATTGTACGAATAAATATCCTGTATAGTCTTGGAAATGCAGATACGGATGCGCCCCTGCAAGCCAATATTTTGCAGCGAGTGCTTCGGACAAGAAGTATGAGAGGGAATCCACTGAGCTGGGAACGAGAAAGTGGTACTCCTGAGCAACGATGGAAGGCTCTGGATCACCGGCATTGTTCCAAACGGGGGAAACTACACAAGGTTCCACATTTTTGCAAACCAATGCAAAGATCTATGCATCGAGCATCCTGTAATCCGACCTGCGATTCTAGATTACCGCCAAAAATCACGATTCCAACTCGGGGGAGAAACCAATGAGCGGCCTGATGGGAACCGCAAAGAAAGGACAGCAGAGCTAAGCAGAAATGAACCTGGTAGCAAGAATTGCGAGCTGCGATTGAACAAATGTGAGAGTGATTGCTCGCGACGGATGGGAGGAGCTCGGAGATCCGATTTGGTGCAACGAAATGTTCGTGAGTTTGTTGAGTTTGTTGCGTTTAGGTTTGAGTGAAAGAACAAAATCGTTGATTCGGAGGACGAGTGTGAGCTTGGCACCTTGTGTTCTCATGAAGATCTCGAGCGTACTTTATACTTTTGAACAGAGGAGACCACGTGTACCACAATCACGCACACCTCCTTAGAATGGCCGTCAGCTCGCCATTCCTCCATGGAATCCTGCCTGAATGGCATTTCCCACAAATCAAGGTGGCTCTCCCTCCCTCTTGAGCATTCCCCGACCGTGACTCTCCGACAGAACCTTGCCAAGATTGTGACCCTACACACTCATCTTCAGGCTGCCACCTCACATCTTCCTACAGCACTCATAGAGACGTGCGGACTTCAAAAACTGAAGGTTACACCCCGCGTTTGAGGATACGAATTCCAACGAGGAAGATTGGTTGATTGGACGGTGGCCCTTTACACACCAAAGAGTGCTCGCCTATCTTTAATGGGGGGAGCCAATCAGAATGCTCCATTGGGGTGGATGGGTGCCCCCCCCTTTACATACAGCAAAAATTTAGAGGACTCCAAAAGCTAAGTCAACTGCCACCTCGTGCCCTTCATAAGAGTTTTATTGGGATCAAATTCAAGTAGAGGATCACTCCCCCTTAAATGCTACCTTTTTATAAAGATTCTTGCTTAGGCACTGTGTAAAGCCCCTACCCATTCAAGACTGTCCAAGATGTTTTTTGGCTGCCCACAAGTTGGGCACCTTTGGGGCACCCTTACTTCCAACCGCATCACGACCTTGACGATTGTTAGAGCGTGAAACTTCCCGATGGAAAGTTTCACTTCTAGGAGATCGCAATACTTGATAAGGCCTCAATACGTTGTTTAGCATTTTGTTCGTCCAATGTAAATGGCAACAACAGAATGCTATAGTGTTTAAGCATCAAAAACTCTCATGTAATTTTGCAATGAATACTCAGGTAGGAATGTTAGATTTACTGAAATATTTCAATAAATCCCTGCAAGCTGCACTATAATTCTCTTCTCTTTAATGAATTATCTTTTTCGCACACAAAAAAAAAAGAAGATTCTTAGAGTGTGCTGTTGAGATATCAAGCTCTATCCCCGACATATCTCCTGGATGACTATCATTTATGTCACCGTCTATGTTAGTTGTACTCGTGGTGTAGTTAGACTACCACGTATGTTTTTGGTTTGGGTTCACATATGAACCACGTATTCTAGGTTTTGACATATAGGGTATTTCCCTCTTCTATTGTATTGTTGTTGTGTGCAAAAGTGAAGAAAGGCTTCACCCTCCAACCTTGTGTCCTCTCTCTTTTGTGTGTTGTGAAGAAAGCTGAACTTGAGTCTCCTATCTCTCTCCCTTATTCTTTACATGGTATCAGAGCCTTGTTCGTGGTAAGGAGCTCAAGAAAGCTAGCCAAGTTTGTGGTGTCCTGGTAAGAGGACCAGTGTAGCTTTCCTATTTCGAGTTTGGGAGCAAATCTCTGCAGGTAGCACAGCCAGAAGTGCAGGAGTGCACTGCTTCAGATTGAGAGGCCCTTCGCGGTGCGGCGAGAGCGCAGTATATGCTGCGGGGCTGGGTGAAGCCCTCGGTGACTTTATTTTTCTGATTTGAGGCCGTTTCGAGGCCCGTTTTGAAGGCGGAAGTTCTTCGCAGGCACTCAGAAAAAGGCCCTGTTTTTGCTGTGCGACCACCGCGCGGCAAGTCGGTGGAAAGGTGCCACAGAAATTGCATCGTATGCCTATGTGCAGAGATATTGGGAGTTGCAGATTCATGCCTGTTGCCTGTTGATGCAAAATCGTCACGAGGAAGTGACTGTGTGGTGAAATACCACTTTCGTCAGTGTTGCAGATTTGCCCCTGTGAGGCTCTTTGCAGAAGTTTTGCTATTTGCCCTTCTGAGGCATTTGCTGTGTTTACAGGTTGCTGTTGCAATTCGTGATTTGTAAAATGTCTGAGAATCTGTCTACCATTGTCAGTGAGAAGCTTGACAAGAACAACTTCCAAGCATGGAAGTTCAGGATGACAAACTTCTTTATGGGAAAGGGAGTTTGGGATTACATCAGTGGTGAAACTGCAGAACCAGTTTTGGGTGCTGCTCCCACTCCTGCTGAATTGAAGGCCTTTAAAGAATGGCATGAAAAAGCCAGAAAATGCCTGTATTGGCTGTCCGTTAGCATTTCAGATTCTATGATTGTGCATATACAGGATCTAGAGACGCCTAAGGAGGCATGGGATACATTGGTGAAGCTGTATAGCACAAATACCAAAGCACGAAAGATGCAGCTAAAGCAGGAGTTGCACAATGTGCAAAGGAAAAATATGAATATAAATGAGTATTCCTTGAAGGTGAAAGGCCTTGCAGATTCTCTTACCTCCATTGGAGCACCTGTTGATGATGAGGACTTAGTGTCCGTGACCTTGAATGGTCTTTGGAAAGATTATGCACAATTTCGGACATCCATTGGAGTCCGTGAAACATTTCCTGATTTTCAGGAACTTATTGCTCTCTTGCTGAGTGAAGAGCAAAGGAATGGTGGTTCAGCCACCTCAACTTCTCAAGAGACTGCTTTCTACTCGAATACAGGTAGAGGTAGGGGTAGAGGAAGAGGCCGTTCTGGTGGCCGTGTAGGAAATCAGAACCAACAGCAACAACAGGAAAACCAGTCCTATGGAGGAGGACGTGGTAGTTCTAGAGGCAGGGGGAGCCAAAGAGGCCGTGGTTCATGGCAAAGGAACCAGCAAGTAAATAGCAGCACAGAATGCTATTATTGTGGAAAGCCTGGACACAAGGAGAATACATGCTATAAAAAGCAGAATGACATCAAAAGTGGGAAGTTGCAGCAAAGCAACTATGCATCATCAAGTGGGCATGGTGACGACAGAAATGAGCACCTTTTTGTGATGCAGCATATGGTTAACTCCATGTCAGGAGATGCTGCAGCTTGCAATGATGTTTGGTATGTTGATTCAGGTGCCTCTAACCACATGACCAGTCATGGTGAGTGGTTTCATGATGTCAGAAATTTGGATAAGCCAGGTTATGTTGAAACAGGTGATGATACTGCGCACCCAATTACGCAGGTTGGTAAAGTGCCATTGGCTATGCAGGATGGCAAAACAAAGTACTTGGCAGATGTACTTCATGTTCCAAAAATCACTAAGAACCTGGTTTCAGTTGGCCAGATGGTTGAGCAAGGTCTGCAGGTTAGATTTAATCCTGATGGATGCTTTGTTGAGGACTTGAAAAATAAATGCCGCTTGGTTGCGAAAGGCAACAAAAATGGAAGAATGTTCACCTTGGATGTTGATATGCCTGAGGTGAAAGCTGCTATGTTTGCGCATGGGAGAGGTGTCATTGCAGATATTGAGATATGGCACAAGCGCATTGGGCACGTGAATATACAAAGGCTGAAATCTATGCAAACGAAAAACATTGTTGCAGGTTTGCCTAAATTCAGAGTTGAGGGAATGCAAAAGGTATGTGAAGCATGCCAAATGGGTAAGCAGGCCAGACATGCATTTCCCAAAAATGCTAAGGTGAGCAGAAGACCTTTGGAAGTGATCCATTCAGATGTTTGGACAACCAAAGCTGCTTCTATTGGTGGATGCCATTATTATGTGACGTTTATTGATGACTACACTAGGAAGGTGTGGATTTATTTTATGAAGCACAAAAGTGAAGTGTTCAGCCATTTCAAGGCTTTTAAGGCCATGGTTGAAAAAGAGAAAGGTGTGCATATTAAAGTGCTAAGATCTGATGGAGGGGGAGAGTACTTTTCAGAAGAATTTTGTGAATATCTGAAAGAACAGGGAATTCAAAGGAAGTACTCATGCAGGTCTACCCCTCAGCAGAATGGGGTTGCAGAAAGGAAGAACAGGCATATTGCAGAAGTAGGACGGGCGATCCTAAATGAGAAAAACATGCCTGATTATTTTTGGGCTGAAGTAGTAGCAACTGCTGTTTATATTATGAACAGAACCCCCACTACAGCTGTCCATGGCATGACGCCTGAAGAAATGTATACAGGCCAAAAACCAGATATTTCTCACTTGAAGGTATTTGGTTGCATAGCTTATGTTCATGTTCTTGATGAGAAGAGAACAAAGCTGGATCCAAAGGCAGAAAAATGCATCTTTATTGGATATGCTCAGCACCAGAAAGGGTATCGCTGTTATAACCCTTCCACCCGCAAAATGCAAGTGAGCAGAGATGTTGTTTTTGATGAAATGAGCAGCTGGTATGCACCAACTGTTATGGTAGGAGATGCAGATGCAGGAAATGGGAATGCTGCAATAAATGCAGAGCAGCAATCTCAAGCCTTGAGTGGACCCAGAGAGTCCTCTACTAGTGGATCTAATGCATGGACAGGGAGATTGAGATCTAGTGAATCGTCACATGGCAGTCCTGATAGTGTTGTGCAGGTATCACATAAGGGAAAAGAAAAAGTGGACCATGCTCCAGTATTTGATGTGTCTGCTGGTAGCTCTCATGTTGATGGAGAGTCAAGCGGCTCTGAAATGAGCCTTGATGAGGAACTTGGGATTCCTTCTATTGTTACACCTGGTGCAAGGAAAAGCAGGCATGATTTAAAGACGCCTGCAACTGATCCAGTTGTACGGAGGTCCACTCGTATTAAGTATCCAGTTGACAGGCTGAGATATGATGGGTATATAGCACATCACTATGCTTATATGGTCAAGGTTCTAGAGGAGCCAGAGCCCACATGTTTTGAGGATGCAGCAGGGCATAAAAATTGGGAAGCAGCTATGGATGAAGAGATGGCTGCCTTGGATGCAAACCACACTTGGGATTTGATGCCTTTGCCTCATGATAAGAAGGTTATTGGCTGCAAGTGGGTTTACAAAGTAAAGCACAATGCTGATGGGTCTGTTAGCAGGTACAAGGCAAGATTGGTTGCCAAAGGTTTTGCACAGACATATGGAATTGACTATGAGGAAACTTTCAGCCCAGTTGCAAGGATGGCAACCGTGAGAGCAGTAATTGCTATGGCTGCTGCAAAGGGATGGTCTTTGCATCAGATGGATGTGAAAAATGCCTTCTTGCATGGTGATTTGCAGGAAGAGGTTAATATGATGCAGCCAGAAGGTTATGAGGATAACTCACACCCCGACTTTGTATGCAGGTTGCGTAAAGCCTTGTATGGCTTAAAACAGGCGCCGAGGGCATGGTCAGACAAGATAGGGCAATATCTTGTCACTATTGGATTTCAGATTTCCAATTCAGATTTTTCACTTTATGTGAAAAGGACAAACAGAGGGATTGTGCTTATAGTCATCTATGTTGATGACTTGATTATTACAGGTGATAGTGATGCAGACATTAATGAAGTGAAGCTGCTGTTGAAGCAGAAATTTGAGATGAAGGATTTGGGAGAGCTGCGTTACTTCTTGGGCATTGAGGTTATTAGATCCCCGAGTGGGATATGGCTGTTGCAAAGGTAATACGGTTTGGACATGCTGTCCAAATATGGGATGACAAGCTGTAAGCCTATCTCTGTTCCATTGGAGCAGAATGTGAAGCTCAATGCAGAGTCAGGTGAGCTTCTTGAAGATATTACTATGTACAGGCGCATAGTAGGTAGCTTGATTTACATGACTATAACCAGACCAGATTTGAGCTATGCTGTGGGGCTGGTGAGTCAGTTTATGCAGGCACCAAGGAAGCCACATTTGGATGCGGCTAGGCGCATACTGCGGTATGTGAAGTCCACATTGCATTATGGACTGTTTTATGAAGCTGGGTGTGCATTACAGGTACATGGATACACAGATGCTGACTGGGCTGGTAGTGTCTCAGACAGGAGATCTACTAGTGGTTTTATGTTTTCCCTTGGGAGTGGTGCCATCAGTTGGAGCAGCAAGAAGCAGCCAACAGTTGCCTTGTCGAGCACAGAGGCTGAGTACAGGGGTGCAGCAATGGCTGCATGTGAGGTAGCTTGGTTACGGAAGCTACTTGCAGATATGGGACAGTCAGTTCATGCAGCAGTTGTCATTCATTGTGACAACATTAGCAGCATCATGCTTGCTAATAACCCAGTTTATCATGCTAGAACGAAGCACATTGAGGTGCATTATCACTTTGTGAGAGAGAAGGTTCTAGCTGGTGAGATTGATCTTGTCTATGTCGGCACTGAGGAGCAGGTGGCTGATATCTTTACGAAGGCATTGGGTACCGAGAAGCTTCGCAGATTTAGGAGCTTGCTTGGTGTACGTGAGATGGATTTGAGCTTGAGGGGGAGTGTTGAGATATCAAGCTCTATCCCCGACATATCTCCTGGATGACTATCATTTATGTCACCGTCTATGTTAGTTGTACTCGTGGTGTAGTTAGACTACCACGTATGTTTTTGGTTTGGGTTCACATATGAACCACGTATTCTAGGTTTTGACATATAGGGTATTTCCCTCTTCTATTGTATTGTTGTTGTGTGCAAAAGTGAAGAAAGGCTTCACCCTCCAACCTTGTGTCCTCTCTCTTTTGTGTGTTGTGAAGAAAGCTGAACTTGAGTCTCCTATCTCTCTCCCTTATTCTTTACATGTGCTCCCCAGTAGGGCCTAATTGTAAACCTAGCCAAAAACCAGGATTTTGGTTCATGTGGAGGAGTTTTCAAGAAGTTTTCTATAGGCATCCAACACTGCAGCTTAAAAAAATTAAACGGGTCAGTAGTAGGGAAACTTAGTTTTTCTTTGAGTCCCTCGTTTGGAAGGAGGGTTCCATCAAAAAACCAATTTTTTGATTAAATGCAATCATTACAAAAATTTCATCGTGCATGAACAATTGAAGTAGCAATCAAATCTCCAAAAATTGTAAACTAGGCACATCGGGTGGACGGCTCTTATAAGGTTGTTTACAGACTAGAGCCATCCATGCTCACCCATGGTGCATTGAATGCATCTAGGCCGTGGGCTGGACGTGGGTTTTTTACAAACTAGAGCCATCCATGCCCCCTCCTACTCACCCACCCACTCACACACCATGGTCCACTACGAGGCCAAGTAGGTACACGCCTACCCCTTGAGCTGCCATTACTCCTCGATAAGTTATTTAACAAAGCTAAATTGCCACAAAGGATTGAAGACCATAATTATCACGTTTCTTAAGCCCTAATGACATAGAGAGAAAAGGGGTTTCATAAAAAAAACTAATTCCCCATGTTAGCGAAAACGCAGATTTTATGTAGTTATAATTTTCAAATGCTTCACAAAGTCTTTTTCCCCACAAAACCATAAACCTCAAAAGCTCACTGGTTTTGTGGGGGGAAATGGGAAAAAATGATGGTGAACCACATGCCGCTTTGGCATGAAATTTCCCATTATTCCCCAATGTTATAGGCCTTTAGAAGTGCTTTTGCAATGATTAAGATGTGCCACCATTTTTTTGAAAAGACCTTTTGTAGATCAATGGTGGGGATCTGCCCTCAAACAAATGGCATTTATTAATACTCCCTCCTTAGAGGGAGTGATAGTGGAAGGTTGGATTGTCCTTTTGTGAATTTCCACTTGTAATTATTATTGTTAAAATAAGGTTGCTTAGGTGAAAGGTTATGTCAAGCTAAAATTAAACCATAAGCTCTAAATAAGACTAGGAGGTGCACTCTTGTTTTTTGCTCTATGCTATGACATGGTGGGAAAAGGGTTTTCATGTGGTTGAAAATGTGAAATAATGTTTGGTGAAATGTGTTTATGTCATTTTCAACCCTCAAATGCTTCACAAAATCTTATTTGCCACAAAACCATTGACCTACAGTGCTCTCGAAAAAAATGTGGAAAAAAGTTGAGGGACCGCATCCCTCATTGGCATTGAATTTCCCATTTCCCACAAAGCTACCACCATGTCATAAGTCCTATTGCAACCTTTATGTCGGATTTGCAGCTATAATATGTGGCCCAAGGTTGCAAGCTAGCTTGCACATCTTAGTGTCACAAAGAAATTTAAAGTGGGCATGTGACTAAATCACCCAGCATCTAGGGTTCATGCTCAACCCATGCCCCTCCCACCCTTACCTCCCTTTTTACCCCTCTCCTCTTCCCAATTCACTCCCTCACCCCTTTGGTGTCCTCCTGGCTTTTCACCCCTCTCACCTTCCCCTCCCTTTTCACCCCTGTCCTGTTAATTAGAAGCACTTTAAAGATATTGAGAGTTCCTTAATACATTGTCCCCTAGAAGCACCAACTTAGTTTTTGTTAGCAATGATGCACCAACTTGACATGGCAATCAAGCTACCAACTAGCTAGCTACGAGGGGATAGCCTCATTGAATCACCCATTGCCCTAGAAGTTTCATTAAGAGGGGCCATTCACTTAGAGAGCTTTGCTATGGCGTTGGGCCCGATGTGCTTATAAACATTGTTAAATTGGTCATCAAATGTGGGATTACCTAACCCACTTGTAGCTATTACTGTGCTTGCATCGAGAGAGTATCCTCAACCACCAAGGATGGGCAAAATGTTGTGCCAAGTCGCTAGTACAAGCTGCTTTAATCCCGACTGGTTTTTCATTGATTTCTCCTCAGCCACTAGTTCAAATGAGCTCAAATTCGAACAGAAGCTAGCTCATATGGTCTCCTAAATATAGCTAGGAGGGCTGGTCAAAATTTTACACCTACAGGTTGTATGCATCAAAAGTTCATCAGGAAATAATCGTGGCAGCACGGACAAAGGAAGGACAATTTTCAAAAACCCTATGAAGTGGAAGTGCACCTACATGAGAGGATTCTATTGCTGAAAGGGCTCAGAGAATGGTCGCCTACATTCATAGAATTTGAAGCTCCAAGTTCGGGCTAGAAAGGGGCTTAAGAAGGAAGGATGGAGAAGGTGGAGAAGATGATGACATGCCTAGAAATGGCTCAAGGAGGGCATGGTGGCTTTGATACCACATGTTGGAGTAGCAATGGAAACATGATGGAGGCACATGAAGATGGAAGAAGCTTCTTCATTCATGAGAGAGATGGCCAATATATAGGCAAGAGATACAATGTACCTATGAGCTCAAGAGAGCATCTACATCCACAAATTTCTCCATGAATCATTCATTCACACCTAGTAACTGACACATCATCAGTCACACCTACACACACACACACACGTGTTCACACACTCACTCATGTGATCACACTCACAACCATAGACCTCGGTCTTGACCCATGTGGTGGGTCTCAATAGTGACGCATGTGTCGTGGGGTAGTTGAAGATATGCTGACGGAGCTTCCACTCCTAACTACTACTTGTGGGAGTAATGCATAGCACGAGTCGTCCGAAAGTGTCACTCAAGCAGCCTCTGGATTGTTGCAGTGTGGTTTCACTCGAGAAAGAGGGAAGCGGAAGAGGGGAGGGGAGAGGGAGAAGGGGGAGAAGGGAGGAGGAGGAAGGGAAGAAGGAGAAGGGAGTGAAGGGGGATAGAGTGACAACCACAAAGGCACTACAATGGAAACAAGAGAACACCCAAAACACTCTCTTGGAAGAGAAGAGGGAGCTTGTATTCAAACTTGTGCAAACAACAATGAAGACCAAAGTCAAACTTTTGGCCTTTTATACAAGTCACCTTTTGAAGGGAGGGCCAACCCTTTTCCTTTTTAGTACTCTCCCTCACTTTACAACCATGGGCTCTTGGGCTCGTAGGGCGCCAAGGCATATTGCTCTTCTTACCGACTCTTCCTACTAGCGGAAATAGCACTTGTGTTAACCATATTAAAGTGCTTGGGACAAATCTAGTATTAGGAGGTGATCCTAACAGGTTCCCAAATAGCGCTTGTGTTAGCCTCGCCACTCTTAGGCTCGAGTGATTTGGGACTCAAACTCCCTGAGCGCCCTCACACCTTCATCTATTTGGTGTTTGAACCTTATGAATGCAGCTCAAAACGTGGAGTGACGACGAGGCTAGGCTTCCATGAGACACACCACGACAACCCTAAATGTTGTTGAGAAGCCTTTTCTTCGGAATATTTGGGGATCAAACTCCCTGAGTTTGAGCTATACTCCCTTCATGGCTATTTTTATTGGCGTCGCTATTTCCTATGGATGTGGAGCTAAACAGTGCAAGGCGTATGCACTCTGAAGTGTGCATCTCCTTGTTCCAACACCTCCATGTTCTGGGCGGGGGCAGCTAGAATGTACAACCTATGCATGTTGCCTGGAATCTTTGGACTTTTGGGCAGGCTTGGGGTATTTGGGGATCAAACTCCCTGAGTTTGAGCTATACTTCTTCCGTGTGCACATTGCTTATAATCGTTGGCCTTGGTGTATTTGGGTATCAAACTCCCTTGAGCTTGTCCTATTGAAGTAGATCATTTTGCTTGGTCACCTTTACTCATTGATTACCCTGCATTTGGTGATTGTACTTGTGGATGTTAACATGCCCCCTTTCCTGTTGCTGATCCGAGCTGCGTTGAAGGAGGGTGGTGGAGAGGACTAACTACAAGATGGCTTAGCGGTCCAGCTACTTGGACGTGAGGCGAGCGAGGTACGAGTGGTACTTTCAAAAATGGGTGGCATGCATATCCCCATAAGTGCAAATGTGATGTCCGTGGAGGTTGCGGATGCGTAGGTAGAGCCAGAGGTCCTAGAACTGAGATGGACCAATGTCGGGGTTGAAGACAATCTTGTTGTTCAGATTGTGAATGCGGTCGTCGATGGGGCGGCTATGGGCGGGAGGTCACGGAGGAGTAAGAGGATGAGGCGATTGAAGTGGACGATGGCGACGACGGAGCCATAGGTGTCGTTGAATGACTGAAGGCGAAAGCAAAAACCTTCCTACGTCATTTCCTTTTCGAAGTTGTACTTTGGAAAATTGTATAACACATTGGGGTCCTCTTGCTAGAGATGTCGAAATGCGGCCCAAGTCCAACGTCGTTCCATGGGCATGTAGAGTGGGTGGACTCAACGATTAGGCATGTTGCGGTAGTAGCACCAAAATTTCTCCAGCTTTAAAAAGGGGAGCCGCTACTTGGGCTGTAGACCGGCATCTGCACTGGTCACGAGAACGGGGGCGTTGGGGGTGAGGTTGTATCCTCCTCATGCGCGCTTGGGATGCGCTTGCCACTAGTCGTCAAATGACTGCGTTATGAACTATGTGAGAGGGAGCACCTCCAGAATTTCGTAGAGATGGAGGTTGGAGCCCTCGATTTGGCGCTTCCAGTGGTGCATGAGCGCACTATCCGGTAACTCATAGAAGGACTATAAGTCCGGATGCTAATGAAGATCTTCAGGAGGAGACCTTAGCAGGGATGGTGGTAGAGCTTCGTCATCTGCTAGCGGCATTGGTTCTATCTCTGGGGGTCCTGTAGGAGTTGCTAAGTCAGTGCTTTGTACAAAATGTGCTGCTTTGAGCAGCGTGTTGAATGCCTCGTTAGGAAGGTCGACTAGAGCGTTGGAGGTGATGGACGGGGAGGGTCTATGCTATGCGATGGTGGTGTTGGAGGCATTGGATGAGTACTCGGGCAGTGTTGTTTGAGGGAGAGGAGGTTGGGTAGCTTGTTGGGTGGGTTGGGCGGGATCTAGTGGAGGTGGTAATGGAATATCAATAGGGGGCGGTAGTATGAAAGAGGGTGATTGCATTTTGTTCTTCGTCCTCGATTATTTCTTCAGGGTATGCTACGTGAATTGTTTCAAAATTGCTCACCAAGGACTCAAGTGAGTCTTGGAGAGCTTGTAGCACCCGATTAAAGAGTATTATTATTTCGAGGGGATGGTAGGTGGTGATCTAGTAGGCCGCAAGGTGTCCTTGAGCTTGGACTGCGAAGACTCTACCGTAGGTCTGCATCCAAGTTATGTCTACGTGCAGACTTTCTGAAGTACAGATCCATGGTGTGAGTTCCTTGGGTTTTGCGAGTTGCATCACTTCATCATCCGTAGGATAATTAAGGGACTGAGTGATGACGCGGCGCCAGCCTTGAAAATTGAGAAGAAGAGATAGGGAGGTGGGCTGAAGGTCTAGATAAAAATACGATATGGCTAAGATGGAGCGGCAATAGTCAGGATTACGATGGAGGATGGCTTGAAGGGCATTGGGGGGTAGTGGAGTAGTGAGTTCTAGGTGGAAGGTGAGGTTTTGCATGCAGAGTGCATCGAAGTGCATTTGGAGGGTTTGGGTGATGGTGCGTGGTGCAAGTGTATACGTGGCTAACTGTGTAGACACCTCCCGGTACATCGCGAACTCCTACTGCTCACGATCTTCCAACCCTGACTCCTTCAAGTGGCCAGTGGTGCGTTGTCTTTTGATCTCTTATACCATAACATTATTATGTGGTTCGAATGTGCAATAGAGTTAGTATCAGATCAAGGAGGATACTTTCTAAATAGAACCATTAAAAAAACTGATAAAAGTTCATATGATTGTTTACAAAATAGTATCCACTTACCATCCATAAGTAGCCAGATAGGCAGAAAGTTTCGGACTGGGACACAAATCTAGATTCAACATTGTGGGCATTCTCAATAGCATTCAAGGTAAGCAAGGGAATGATACCCTTTGAGTTAGTTTCTGGAGTTGAGGCAGTAGTGCCCATGGAATTTATGACTGCTAGTTTATGGGTTTCAACTAAGAAACTGAGTTCAGAGGAGTCGATGGGGTTTTGATGATAGCAGTTGAATCAATTGTTGGAAGAAGATCGACTTGAAAGTTGACAAACTGCTTAGAGCAAAGAAAAGCCTAGGTTGATAGAAACATCAAATTAAAATTATTGAACGAAGGAGATTGGCTACTGTTAATACAAAATTGGGGATGCTCCTAGGAAAATTGAAATTGAGATATGATGGACCATTTAAAATAGTGAAGGATTTAGGCCAAGCCACATTCCAACTGGTTGAGATTCTTGGTAATATATCATTGAAAGTGGACAATGAGTTTTGACTGAAGCCATTCATTAGACTAAGGAGCAAGTATGATCTGGCTTTGGACCACCATTTGGTCGAACATCGAACTTTTGGCGATCCGATGTAAATTGGACCTTTATATAGAGAAATCATCCAAAGGAGTGACAAGACAGTGACACTTTACACGTGTGGATATTGAAGCACATGCAGAAATTGGCACTCCAGTTCCTTCACAACAATCATTCTACCTTTCCCATCATCCTTTGTTTGCTTTGACTGCCAAAAAATCTTCTATCTAATTGCCATTGGTTTGTTAGCATGCAAACTACTCTCAAAACCATCGTAGAAGAGCACACAATCAGAGAGGAGCTGCTAGCAATTCATCGGGCTTACAAGTGATGGCATCTTCATTCAATCCCTTAGCACATAATAGGAAGGGGTAGCAAGCATCATGCTGGTTGCTCTGCAGTCAAGTAAGTGCTAATGTCTACGAGTAGGTTTCTTAAACTCCTTTCCCGATAAAGAAAAGGCCAGCTGCTGATACTTCCACTTGAGACTTCCAAGAGTTTAAGCATGATCTAGATACAACTAGTCCTCCTAACACTACGTTGCTATACAAGATGGGGCTACACAAGTATATCGTCTTCCTTGGTGGGAGTGGGCCATGAATATGGAAGCACAGAGAGAATTTGACCACTTGTGGGGGTATGCTTACACTAGAATTGTTAGTCACAATTGAGGTAATGTTTCAAGTGTTGAAACTGCCATTAATTCCAAATGGACCGATGAAGACTCCAAGATGATATCTAGATGAGGTCATGGTGTAGGATACAACTAGTCCTCCTAACACTACGTTGCTATACAAGATGGGGCTACACAAGTATATCGTCTTCCTTGGTGGGAGTGGGCCATGAATATGGAAGCACAGAGAGAATTTGACCACTTGTGGGGGTATGCTTACACTAGAATTGTTAGTCACAATTGAGGTAATGTTTCAAGTGTTGAAACTGCCATTAATTCCAAATGGACCGATGAAGACTCCAAGATGATATCTAGATGAGGTCATGGTGTAGGAGTTTGGTGGTCAGGTACACTCAAAAGTATACTTTTAAGTGAAGAACGCACTCAAAGGAGGCCAGAGATGAGATCAGTGAAAGTGGTTCCTGGAGAGGGTGTCACTACATATAATTACATTTCAAAAGACAAATATTCTCTTATGTATTTTGCTGAGCTGGGAAATCTTGTCAATTGGGCAACATTCATGCACGAAAGAATCATGGGGGAGATAACTAGCTAGGACCTGGCTAGGACCCACATGAAGCTCTACGATCCATTCTTTATGCTCTATTTATTTAGATTCTAGAGGGACCACGTCCTAACCAATGTCTACCATTTTCAGATGAAGAGAATGAGCGAGAAGAAAGATGCATAAGGAAATAGCTCCCCTAACAGGAAACAATTAGACTTTTGAAGGAAGCTAGGTACAAGCAAGCAGAGATTGAAGCAATAGCAACAGTAGGAACAGAGAAAGATTTACAATCACCACTAGAGGTTGCCCACCAAAAGGTTAAACCCGACCAAATCAAGAAACCAAAATTCAAAATCTGGTGCAAAACCACAAACTGTAGACCATGCACAAGGGACAAATAAGAAGCCAAGACGCTGGTAGAATGGGAAGTCAAACAGACTATGCCAGAACAGGCAGTATAGGACAAGCCAAAAGACCAGATGCCAAAAAATCAAGAGGGAGTACCTCCAATGAGAAAAATGTCCATGGACTCACCACAACAAAAGAGGCTGGCACAACAGTCACCACGAATACACGAAAATCTAAATCACAGTGAATAAAGCCCTGAGGAAGATGAAGAGGGTCAGATCACATTTACTGATGTAGATGAGGCAATTGCTCTACCGCAGAGGTTTCAAATGCAATAAAGAGAATAGTACATAGGAATGGAGAAGGTATATTTAGAATGGCAAGAACTAAAGGAAGATAGTGATATTTTAATTGAAAAAAATCAATGGATTTATAGTATAAAGTGGAAGAATAGAAGTTGCTAACACAACATGACAAAGAAAAAGTTGAACTACAATAGGATGTAGAACAATAAAACTTTAAACTAATGGAAAATAAATAGACAGCTGAGGCATCAGTGTTTTGGGGTTCACATCTGGAACCCACAAAAGTATTCCAGAATAACAGAAACTCAAAGCGCAATGTACAACTCATATACAGAATGCAAAACATCATTACGAATAATGCAAAGAATACATTATTAAAATTAGAAACTCACAACATCATCTGAATTGCTCTAGACATATCAATAGAGACAAAAGGAGTAATATCCATTTCCAAATGCAAAATGCTTACAAATAGTCGATCTAAAGCTCTCTCCACACTCATAATCCTAAAACATGACATTTCGGCTCTCATACGTTTCCAAGCATGGATTGAGGAGGTAGTCCTGACAAGTGGTGATCCTGAAAAAATAGGAAGAGGGGAGAGGAGAAGAGTGGAGATGAGGAGAGAGGGCACAGCTAGAGAGCACATCACAAATGACTAATTGTATACTAGATTTAGTTGAAAAATGTAGAATATATACAAACCCCTTTAGGGTTAGGGAATCTAACCCTTTTCTTTTAGCACTATATTGGGTTAATGCTATGCACATATGATCACATGATGGTGCTATGCACATTGATCACATGATGTTGAGCATGAACTCTCAACACCTTCCTCAAGATCAACATCATGAAGTAGGCCTTCCCTCAAGATGATGATTATGGGGAATCGAAGAAGGATTGAACATTACATTCCATCACACCCCTTTAATGGGAATGTCCTTTCTCTGCATCAAACCAAGAGCTAGTCAGTGTTTCTTGAAAAGCTCTTTATTGAGTGGTTTGGTAAAGATGTCTGCAACATTCTCTTTGAGAGGACTAGACTGCTGATGTGGTAGGCTATTGCCACATGGTAGTGAGGTGGACCTACTAACATGGTAGTGGATAAGGTGATGACATGGCAGATAAGGTCTTCCATGTGGTAGATAGGATGTGGATGGCCATGTGTCACTAGGGTGTGGTGACCCTAGAGGATAGGGTAGGTGCCACATGTTGTAATATGGCTACTGAAATCTTTTATAGATTTTGACGGAATCAACGAGATTTCGTCTCTAGTTCTGTTAGTGCTTGAAGGTAGTCTATGCTGAAGGAGTGGATGCACCATTTGGAGCGATGGAGCTCTGTTTGTGTGACCGCTAGTGTGAGGTGAACCTTTGGCTGTTGATGGCATGCTGTGTGTCGACATTGCTATGGAGCGCTAGAGCAGTTGGCAGTTGGAAGAGTGTCGACAGCAAGAAGCCTTAGTAGAGCTGTGGCCGTTCGAGGCTTTGTAGACAAGATGCTAGGAGCGCGGGAGGCATCCCATGGTAGAGCCCATATGGAAGTTGCAGGAGCTTGTGTAGTTTTGAGCGTCGGGTGCCATTTGGAGCAGTTGATCATTAGCCGCTGGGAAGGCTGCCACGTGTGCTGGTTGCAAGGAAGGCTGGTGCTATGCTATTGCATGGAGTCCCTTGTCTGGCTGTTGAGAGCCAATAGTAGTGGTTGGCTGGTAGAAGGCAAATTACTATCGTAGGAGCAGCGCTTTGACTAGGAGCTTGGGCTGGCGAGAGATGGAGACATCCGTGAGGTTTGTAGAGCTGCACAGTATGTCGAGTCATTGTAGGAGTAGTTGGATTTTGGTTGTTCGTAAGGTGTTGCATGTAGTTGGAGTAGCCGTTAGAGCTTTCTGCTGGCAGTATTGCTGAAAGAAGGCACTACAGATTGTAGAGAACTCGCAAATTTCTCTCAATCAAATGAACTTCTATCTCTTTCTCACAGGAATGAATATCAAGCTCTCTCTCTCTCAATCACTAGATCTCTCACAAACTCTTGAAAGAGATGTACGGAAATCCTATGGATGTAAATTCTTCCAAGTGGATGGAAATTTCTCTCAATAGATGCGAGTATCTCATCGGAAGTGAACCCTCATGGAGAATACTCAAGAGAACTCACAATCACTCAATCTCTCTCACACTCTCAAGAATCACAATGCCTCAACAGAAGGCAAGGGAGCTCTAATACCATGACAAAATATGAAGAGGGGAGAGGAGAAGAGTGGAGACGAGGAGAGAGGGCACAGCTAGAGAGCAAACCACAAATGACTAACTGTACACTAGATTTAGTTGAAAAATGTAGAATATATACGAACCCATTTAGGGTTAGGATTAGGGCATCTAACCCTTTCCTTTATAGCTATTTTTCGTACATAGGTATCTTGCATGACCCATAACTTATGTATTGCTCAACGGAATTCAGCAAACTTTGTCTTCAAGTTATAGTACACATTCCAAACTTGAACATGAGACCAAAAAATTATGTAATAAGATTTGGAACAAGATTGTTCAAGTAGTACAAGTGCTATATTGCATGTGAATGCATCCTGAAGACTATAGGATATAGCAATTTATTCAAAAACATCAAAATTTTGTTAGGTACATACATGCAACCAAGTAATCATTCAAAAGTACACTATGTGAGCTCCTCCTCAACCTAAGGACACACCTAAATGAGAACATTAGGCATGGATTAATAGGCCTCCAATGTTGTGCTAAAGTGATGTACACACATTTGAGGTCACGCTCCATAACTTTTTGTTGAGGAGGCTGAAGGTTCAACTCTAGTAGAGCACCCAAGAAGCAGAAATGTCAAGGGCCTCGTATCACTCAGGGGTGGTTTCTTCCCTTGCACCCCTGACTCCTCTCATGCAGATGGAACAGGAAGTGTGTTTTGTAGTGGGGTGGCATCAACTTAGATCAACGTTATGCCTCCACTTGCACCACTGGTCATGGCAGAGAGGGTAATGGTGTCGGTAGACCTTGCAACCACTGAGATGGGTGTTTCTGGAGGCAGTTTGTTGGTGGGGGGATCACTCACTCAAAGATGGTTGGAGTAGCTTCAATGCACAACAACCACCACTATGGCACCCTCTACGGCAGTGGTGGTGGTGTCTGAGGTAGTGCGGGTGTCTCCAACAAAGGAATTGGCGGTGGTCTCTGAGCTTGCGGTGGTATCTTTGATGTCCTCAGCTGGATTTTCTTTTCAATCACAGCCTATGAATGTGCAACTATAGTTCTGTGCGTAGTTGCTCTCTTGCCTTGCAACGCAATGTTTTGCGGGGAGCGATTCATCAAGGGTGACCAGTTTAGAATTGGAGGTCACTCAATTGTAGAATGAGAATGAATCCTTATGGAGACGTTCTGGTTCTGGATGCATAGGTGCAGGTGGTGGAAACACACTCGGAGGCCACTCAGTAGTTACATTCGGAGTATGTTTCTGGCATTCAGGAGGAATTGTTATGTTGACGTACTACCTATGGATTGGCTGAGCATTTGCGGGCTTTTTTGGGTAATGTTAGTGTCAATATGGAGCAGATGGGTACGCTCCTTGATGCTCTCCAAGGGGATGTTCATGCAGAATGGGATAGACAAGTTGCACGCTAGCATGTAGATGTGGTTCCGCAACAACTCCGATTCGGAATGGATGGAGATGCGGGTGCTGATGCGAGCTTTGGACCGCAAAGTGGTCCGTAGGTGCAAATAGTATCTGGACTGATGGGTTCCAATAATTTTGTAGGTGGTACTGGTAATGCAGATAAGGAAGGAGTGGTAGCGGAGTCTATGCTGACTAGGGAGGATTGGCATGCGAAGTATGAAGAGTTGGCTGATGGCATTGTAGACGCTATTGCTTGCTCTAGCAAAAGAGTGGAGATGCTGAAGTGGCAGAGGTGTTCTTTGTGTTTGTGGTTAGAATTGTGTGCCCATTCTTTCAGTTTGTCATTGCCTCCTCATCCTCCTTGGTGGAAAGAAGCGGATCATTTTTTGGAGAAATTTTATAATAAGCATACTTCATTTCCTAGATTACCTGATCCTCCTTCTTATGAGCCTATGGTAATTTAGCACGGCTAGCTACACAACAGGAGCACTGGCAATAGCAGTTGCCACAAGGTGCATGGATTGAGGAGGTGTTGCCCACTAAGCAGTGGCCTAAGCACCAAGCAGTGGATTGGTCAAAGCCGCATCCTTTGCAATGGCTGATGGATATGGAGCAGGATCGCACGTTGAAGCTTTGGTTGCAGAAGAGGCAACTGGAGACTGTTGGTGCTAGTTCGAGTGTCTGATCAATTTAGTGGAATGTGGGAGATAAATAGATCGTGTGGGATAGTTTTTCAATAATGTGCTTAAGAAAGAAATTTGGCCTATTGGACAACTCCCAACCCTCCAAATCGCTTTCTTAAGTACACTTTTACATTCGTTTCTTGTTGCATGTTTTGTCTTGCTCTTCTTCCTTGACAAGGCCAATAGGGACTACTTCTCTAATTAAGTTCTCTTGCTTGCAAGCTGGAAGACTATCATGGCAAGGCCAAAGTAAATAGCTAGGGTGGTTGGTAAGGGACCTCCAATTGCTCAAGTTGCCATTGTCCCTGTTGCTACCACTACCAATGTAGAGGTTATCATAAGAGGAAAGGGAAGTCAGTGCATATCCTCAAACATGCAAAGAATAGGAGGCTTTCCCAAAAAGTATAAGTGATTAGGGAGAAGGAAGGCACAAAAGGCCATGGAATATGCAATGAAAAAGGCTCCCTTTCAAAGGCTTGTGAGGGAGACCTATGATGACAATTAGCTCGGACATAGATCTACAATGTTTACCCTCCAAGATTCAACCAAATATTGGATGATAGAATTCTTCCAAGATAGCATGATGAGTGTTGTTGCTCATACTCATAAAGTCACCTTGATAGTGAAGGATTTTGAGACACTCAAGAGAGTTCATTATAGATACAACAAACTCCTTTATCCTTGCAATTGGGTGGACTTGAAAATAAGGGATATTCTATTTGAGCCACCAGCAAGGAAACCAAAGGATGAAAGGATACAAATAGAGGAGGTAACCCATAGCAAGGACACAAGAGGCAAGGTTGCTTATGAGTAGGCCATGATAGAGTAAAGCGATGCTTCCAACATGCAATTCATCCCAGAGTCTTGCCCTAAGGGACCTTAGAAATAATAAAGGGATAGCTGAGATGGGGTCAAATATTTGTCATCAAGTTGCAAGATGCCACTTTTGTGAGAGATATAAAATTGACCCAAGACTATTTGCAAGCTTTGAGGTCACGAGGAGAGTGGGTGACTAATACAATTCTTTTGTTTATTCTCAAGTAATTGATCTTCATGCTTAGGTGATGAATATGGGTTGAGTTTCTTGATTAATCAATGATATGGACCAAGGCGTTCTACCCGCAAGGGGATGGACAATAAGAATGAATGAATCGAAGCCTGAAACAGTTAATGGTCAAAGAGATTAAGTCAACACAATCCGCGCTACAAGCAATCCGACACTGCAAAGCAATTAGCCATTTTCGATTGTGAATATGAGAAGAGAGAGCATATGGCTCCTTCGTGCAAATGTTGTGGAAGCAGAGCGCATGTGGTAGAACGCACACACATAACACCTAGTTTGTGGAACGAAAACCTCCAACACTTGCAAGGAGAAATCAATATTATCTACCGTGCTCTCTAGATGCTAAGGAACCTCCAACAGACAACTGTGAATGGTGGGAATTGTGAAGCACTTCAAGAGATTATCAGCAATGTGCGGGAATTAATTCACTATTTGCAGTAGAAGAGGTGAGAATTCCTTGTAGGAGAAATCATAGATGGAAATGTTGGGGAGCATTGAGGCTGGCACAGATAATTCAATCTGAAGCAATGCATTGATAACAATATGTTTACCAGCATGTACAGAGCAGGGTTAAAAGAGCAGCATCAAATTGAGATTCATGTACTTGATCCCTGCATAACTCCCTTACTAAGAAATCCAAAGGTTCCTACAAATGATCTTGTCAAGTGGTTTGAACACTGTGACTTCACCGTGATCACTATCATCCTCCTATGAGTAAGTGAATAAGACATTTTACTTCATATATTGTATCGTTTGTTATTGTAATGTTGACTGATGTATTTGTCCTTTTTTTGCAGCAACCATTGGAGCCTAGTGTGTATCAATCTTCAACAACAAAAAGCCTTTTGTATGAACTCTCTCTATGGACACATAGGGAGCTTGATCTGTATGTTTCCTTTCTTTACTATAGCCCCATATAAAATAAAGCTATGAGTTGTTACTTCACCATTGTTAACAATAGGAATTTATCTTTTAGACTCATGAAAAGGTTATTGGATGTCTTGGATCATTGTCCTCCAAATGTGGACTTGCTAGATACTATTCAAATTGTTAACTTAAGGGTAAGGATGTTTTTGGATGTTCAAGGATGTTTTTGTCCTCTTGAATGGTAAACCATATCTTAAGATTATTATGTTGGTGCAGGTGCCACAATAGGATGATGCCCATCCATGTGGGTGAGGACAATGATCCATGCTAAATATTTGTTAGATACTTTATAGATCCGCAACCAGATAGGGTAAGTATATAAATCTATATATTCATAATGACTCTTGTACAAATGTCATTGTGAAACAAAATACATCCTTATCTTTCTTATTCTTGTTCTCGATTGTAGGCTACAAAGGATATCTTTGCATCAATGTATGTGGATGGATATAGATCCACGGTCATAGAAAAGCTCCTAAGTTGTGCTCATAAATTATCTTGAGGGAGACATAGAGAGAGATCTAGAGGTCAGGGCCTTTGGTGCATGGACAGCTTGCTGTTTATCAACATATGCAGGTGGATTCACGTCCTGGAAAGTGATTCTCCTCATTTCCACATCCCTCATGGGCGCCTTATGCATCTTCTTCTCATTGAAGGCTACATCATGGCTGCATATGATCTTCTTTGCTTCTGGATCTCAGAGACGATAGCCCATCTCTCCACTTTCACCATAACCCAAAAAGATGCATTTCCTTGACTTAGGATCTAGCTTCTTTTGAAGCTCTTTTGGCACATGTGCATATGCCTCACACCCAAATATATGCAAATGAAAGTAAGAGGGCTTCTTGTCACTCCATGCCTCTTCAGGAATACCACCATCCAAACTCTTACTAGGTGATCTATTGATCACATGCACTGCAGTCTTCATTGCCTTAGCCCAAAAACCACTAGAAAGACTTGCATTGGAAAGCATGCATTGCAACTTTTCTCAAACCTGGAACAATGATGTGTGGCGGTTGTGTTTCGATTGCAACTCTTGCAGAGTAGCAGTTCTTCAAAACGTGATCAACAACTTGCATGGGGCGGCATTGCGGGCACAGTGCTGCTGGTTTTTTTTGTTATTGTGCTGTGTGTTTTGTTGCTGGAGAGTAGTTATGTCAATGTAAAATAAACAATAAGCATTAAGGTAAATTAAAAAATAAGCAATGCAAGCTTCCCAATATATTATATTAGGAGTAAGTACCGAGTGCCCAGTCCACTTTGTATCTTATTAGCACTAACGCCTTAGAGGGAGTGCTATAGTCGAGACTTGGATTCTCTCTTGTGAATCTCTAGGTTTGATTATTACTATTTAAATAAGGTTGCTTAGGTGAAAGGGTATGCCAACTTAAATCAAACCATAATCATTAAACAAGATTAGAGATGCTCTACATATGTAAATATACTATGAGGCAGCGTTACACACTTGTGCACTCGTGTTTCATTTAAAGGTTTGAATGGGAATAAGGTATTATAAAGAGAGAGAAGTCATTTTTCTTGCACATCACATTAATTATAGGCATACAAACACAAAGCAAGTCACTGTGATGGACTAAGGAAATTATATAGGAGAGGAGAGCAAAGGAGAGAAGTGGAAGGGGCAAAGAACTTGATTTTGTGAGAACCCACCAGATACATGTAAATGGGAGAGTCAAGTATGTGCTAGTCATACATACATTAACCCCCACATTAGAGTAGCCTAAACCTTGAACTATAGCTACTTTAATAAGCTGGAAAAGAAAACAAGGTGCAAAAACTACTATCATCCCTTTAAGTACCTCAAACCAAATAATAAGTCAAATCTTCCATTATTTAGTCAAAGGAAAATAAAGATTGTAAGGGGGTAAAGAGATGTTAAAGTAAATTCATATGAAGTAGTTTAGAGGCATGGAAATGAGAAGAAAATACAGCCCAAAGAAGGGGGCCCAATCAATGTAAGTGATGTATAGACCCTGAGAAAAGTAGTGTATCCCCTTTTCATACATATTAGTCACCTAAGAATTAAAGAGTAGCTACCAAAAATTAGAAAAAACCTCTAAACCACTCATTAACACTTACGTCACTATTAGTCCAACTATTCAAGAAATATGCAGGATCATTTGGATGAAGGAAGATTCCATCACATGTATGACTTCTCATCCTTGGTTAGAAATAGTGAAGAATTAAGAGATGAAAACCCCATTTACGAAGACACACAAGGTGCAGAGAAGACCATTACATAAATGAAGATCCAAGATCAGCTTCAAGAACGTAGTAGGGAGGAAGGTGCTAAGGTAACATAAACATGTAGGATGCGAGCATCCAGAATTGGGTGAGGAAGGTTAGGATTGGCTAAAGAGTCTTTCACGAGGTAGTCAAAAAGCCAAGCCACCAGAAGCGAGCCAAGAAGAAAGCCGAGCCGCCAGAAGTGAGCCAACCTATGTACAAGCACATAAACATTCAAATTCATTAAATTCATTGATTGAATTAGTAGCATGAGTGACTTAATAAATTACATCATTGACTTCATTGCCATATAATGAACTTTAGTGACCTAACAAATTACTCGAGTGACATAAGAAATTTCATGAGCGACTTCTATACCATAAGATGGAATATACAACCACAATACTCAGCAAAGGAGAACAATGGGAGCCAAAAAAATGTCATCCAATAGGACTATTTTAATTATTCATCAAATCAAAATGTCCTTTGGAAATTGGAAATAAAAAATGGGAGCCAAAAAAATGTCATCCAATAGGACTATTTTAAATATTCATCAAATCAGACTTTGTATAATGTTCTTTGGAAATTGGAAATCAAAGCTATGAAGTTCTTTTAAAAGAGGAATCCAAAATGAGATCATTCCTCATGAGTGGAAGGTGAGGCATGAGCTATACCTCAGGGAATTCATCATTGACAAACAAGCATCGAGCAACTTTCTTGTCTTTTATCCTTCTATCATACTTCTTGTCTGCCTTCATTTTCTTTGCCATATCTTCTGCATAGCATGGTAGGAAGCTACAGAAATCAACATAAGAGACCAAATCAACTTGACATTCCAATAAGTAAAAACTTTCTTCAAGTTATGGATTATTCAACTACAAATATAATCTCCTTGCTCACAAAACAATCCACTACAAATTCTTAAGCATAATCAAGATACCATATCACATATAGACCATATGGATTTTCCACTCTCAAAATCAAATTTTACTTTTTAAAGTTTTCAAAATATGAAAAAGAGACATGACTACTTCAAAGGTCTCAAAATATCAAAATATGAATCATAGACCAATGTTATATCGAAGTAACCAATGTATCCCTATGAGTCATCATATGGATTGGTAGTAGGCATCAAGGCATACTTAGACTCATCCCCCTCTAGAATACCTACTTCCAATCTAGATATCTTTGCACATGACACCTACAGAAGGGTCTCCCCAATGGAATGCACAATCGTACTATCACTATTGAAAGAAAATCAAGAACGACTAGTAGCCTGCATGCTTGCATAACTACTAATGTTCCACATCCTGTCTCCATGAAAAGTCCACTTGCAAGACATAGGAAGCTCAAAATACAACCCACAAAACTAGTGGACCTCTCCATTAATCCTCTAGCATGCCTACTCAATGAGGATCCTGCTATCTTCTCTGCATCTGGAAGATAGCGAGTCCATGAGTCCTTCCTCTGCTTGATGTGAAGTCTGCCAAATAATGTTTAGATCTCCTAGTAGAACATGAGTGGATGATGGCACATACATCTAGCAAATACTACCATGAAGGAAAGCATCAGCATACAAACAATGAAAGTTTGAATACTACCAAACTTTTCTTTCCTATTGTGATAAAAGCAAACAATGGAAGAAAAAAACCAACCATAAAATCCTCTCCATTCTCCATGATATGTCCATAAGGCACTCTATCCCTCACGACTACATGCCATGCAACCTCCAAGCCTTGAACATGAATGCATTTCTCCAACCACGTAATGCAAGGTCCTTCAAACAAAGATTGTGCCAACATGTTAGAAAGACCAAACTCAATCAAAATCTTATTCAATTAAGAGAGTATGTTTAAATCTCTTTTACTTGCAAGAGGACAGAAGAGAACCAGCCATCCATCATTGGCAAGTGTAGTAGCTGCTACACTAATACCATATCTAACATGGTCCTCTATAAGCTTATTCCATGTGGGAATCCCAACATGTCCCTCCATCTCCAATCCCATAGGGAAGTCTAGTAGTATAAAGTCTACATCCCATTTTACTTTTTTGCTCATCCGAGTATAATCCCTCCCCTTGCTCTAGCAAATCCAAGAAAGAACTCATGTACCTTTATGTAGGCATGATTCTTCTTGGTAGTAGCGAAATCTAATTCCATGGTACTGTAATCACCTACCGCTGAACCAAACATAGACATGCATGTCTCCATGTCCATCCAAAGGTGATGGGGGGTGATATACAAATGTGATGAAATATTTCACCATTTTCTTTTTTCCTAGAATTAATTCAAATGCTTCAGTAATAAACAAGAACATAAGCTTGATACTTTTTCAAGTAAAGAAAGTTGAGATTTTAACCTTCAAGAGAAACCTAAATGACTGGTTCCTCATCCCTAGTCTCACGAGGTGGAGTATCTACATCCTTTACTTTTGCAAAACAGAGATTCGAATACTTTAGAATTGCAACCTCCATACATAAACAGAAGAAGAACAAATGCCACCCCAATCACCACCAGCCTCCACAACCATTGACAGGGCCTCTAGTCCTTGGAACTTGTGTGGCCTCCACAACCATTGACTTGTGCTCTTTCCAATGCAACAACATCTTTATTAGAGCAAAGGGGTCTAGGAAGTTTGTATGAGAGCCTAAAATACTTAGAGGACAGTCCTACAATGACCACGTACATCACGGAATTTCTCTAGTCTTACCACTCTAGCAATGCACAGGTTGGCAAGTACGGCACCATCAGTGTACATGGTGCTGCCCCAAACTCTTTGATGTAATATTCTTAAAAGAGTACCTGCGTGCACCTCCATGTCTTAGAACCCATCCCAAGTTCTATAGAGTTCCATGATGTCACAAATGGGAGGCCAACATACACACTTTGAGTGAGGATTGCACCATTAATTGGCCAATGATCGATCCATACTCTGGTGTAGAATGGAACATCCAAGGCACACAGATCGAAGCACTTCAACAGCATGAGAAAATAATGCATGGCAACATTGACTGCATCCTTCACCAAAGTGCTATCTTCTGCAAAACCTTGGAATACATTTTGGAGGTCCCTAGCCACATCGACTGACATTTTCCTCCATTCAATTTCAATCCCAAGAATGAATGGATCAATGCTTAGACTACAAGCTGACTCTATCAAAGAGCCATCTTCTTACAAGCACGCCACATATCTCTGTTTGAACAAATAATAGATACATTCTTCTTGGGAATAGAGCAAAAATTGTATGGTGCCAAGGCTTTATAGCATGATCGACTGGCATGCCATAAGTTCCACAGCCATTGGGTTACACGCATGGCATCCCAACTCCATGATCACAATAAGCCATAACTCAAGGATGCATAATAAAACAGATCCAGGAGTATGTTGTCTCTGTGCCAACATGGAGTTAGGTAGCACAGAATGTGTGTGTAGAGTAGCGGCAAAGCTCCACTTATACTTGCATAAGGCTAGGAATAGTCCCTCTTAGGAATCCAACTTGCATGCTCTACATGCAAGTTCTACATACAAATCCTACATGCAGTTTCTACATGCAACTCCTACATGCATGTTCTACATGCAAGTCCTACATGCAACTCCTACATGCATGTTCTACATGCAAGTCCTACATACAACTCCTACATGCATGTTCTACATGCGAGTTCTACATGCAACTCCTACATGTAGCATGTAACATGCAACCTGCAACTCCTACATGCACAACTCCTACATGCAACTTCTACATGCAACTTCTACATGCAAGTTCTACATGTAGAGAGAGAATGTCTTACAATTCCTAAATGCAGAGAGAGAAGCTCTCCAACTTGTATAAATACGCCATAATGTAATGAAGCGCACACTCTTTGGGGCATTGTGTTGAGTTCTACTTTGGTATTTCAAGAAATTTTCTATTGGCCAAAGACATAGTTGTTGCCATCAAAGCCCTACTGTGAGTGTTCAATCCAAAAGCATTGATAGCAGCCAAATGGTGTACCAAAATCACTTTATTAGCATTTTGAGTAGTTTTGGAGTATCCGATAGCATGTGAAAATGCCTTGCATTTTAGTAGCTCCACAAGCCCTCGAGGAGAAAACTTGCTGTGGAAGACCACGAGGTGCTCTGCGACTTTGCCGACGTAATGGACCAAAGAATGATCTTGCCCAAATACACTACAAACATTACCCTAGCGAGATGAGAATTCATCAACCTCAAACGTCTCCTGCAACAATTCAACAAACATTAGAAGACTGACAAAACAAATTATACCAAAAGAACATCAAAATACAAAATATTGTTTGAACTTACCACTATAGCATCATCGGCTTCTATCCCTTCCTCATTTGAAATGTTGATGGAACCAAGTGCTGTGTAATGTTCCGTTTGGGAGGTGGAAGCTTTCTCCTAACCTGCCTGACAAAACATGCGTGCCTTAGAATCTATGGAGCGCTCTAAGGTGGATGAAACCTATGTGGAAACATGATGAAGAGAGTGCTCATGACATGTACCTCAAGTCAATTAGGTTCCAAGATAGATTAGCATGGACTCATAAAGAGAATCTTGAGATAGTGCAAAGTGCTTGATTGATATTACTTCAAATGAACCTCCCTTTCATAGGTGAGCGTACTGAGAATCTTGAGATAGTGCAAAGTGCTTGATTGATATTACTTCAAATGAACCTTCCTTTCATAGGTGAGCGTACTTACATCCATTTGCTTGCTCACATGTGGGATATGTCCTCCATGCCATGTGGCAACTTTTCCTTTACTCATACCTTTGCTCTACAAGTGCTCATGGCACCACAACTCTCAACACCTCCCCTTGGTGCCATGATCCTTTGGCTACTGCAAGGTGGTCAGATGTGAGTTACAAGATCAAATCCTCCCCTGGGTACCTACATGGCTACTCTCAAGTGGTAAGGTTTGATTTACAAAATATAGGCAAGGTTGGCAAGGTTTTGATTTCTCAATACATTTCATTGATGTCACCATTTGGCTCATGGCTTGATGATGATGCGTTTGCTTCTTTGCTTGGTGTAGCTACCTACATGATGTTTCGTTCTTCCATGTGCCTTGATGCTTTGTGTGTGGATGCCATGCTTTGTGCTATGGTCATCTCATGCACTTGTGCTTTTGGCATGCTTATGACAATGATGTGTGCATTCATGCTTTGATTTGTCATTTGTTGCAAAGGTTTTACCAATTGATTTCTTTCAATATTGGCAGTGTCTAATTGCATACAATGATTCTGATCTGATAGGCATGTAGAGCTCAAAAAGATGATCACTTTTCCTTTTTGGAGTGTGTTCAAATTCTTCCTGGATTGCAAGTTACGGCTTGTCGAAGTTCCTGTGAAGAAGAGGACCATTGATGATGTGGCATAGGGATTCACATGCTGAATTCCATACTGTGCTTAGCAAGGGACTCTATGCATAGGTGGCACTGTACCATGTGGCAACCTTTAAACCCAAATAGGTTTACCCATGGTTACATAAAATTTACCATGGTCCAACTGAACCTAACCATAGTTAGCTTTGACACCTTATCTGCCACGTGGCCAAAAGGTGACCTAGCCTCTGAACCATGGGTTAACCTCACCTAACCTTGGTTTAATCTTACCTACCACATGTCAGTCATTGGTGACCTTGGAGGCTTTTGGTTTTTTGTTGCCTCCGATTTTCGTCGCCCGTCGATGGAGTTGTTGGCAGAAGGTCTTCGGTAGCCCGCAATGCAGTATTGAGCCTGTGCGCTCTATGAAGGAAGGCTTTTGGAGTGTGCGCATCGTTGACAGAGGCTACTGCATCGTTTGATGCAGCTGGAGCGGAGCTATGGGAAGAAGTCGACGGACGTTGCTGGGGCTTGTAGAAGTGTTGTGAAGGTGCGCGAGGCTGTTGGTTAGGGGCTCATAAAGAGCACAAGCCTATTGATGGTCCTTCCTTTATGGAGGAGGTTCCCGGGTCTATCGTGCTTTGTAGAAGGGAGCCGATTGGGGCTACAGAGGAGCCGTGGTGCCTTGTAGAAGGCTGATGCAGAGAGCTGCTACTGTAGTTAGCTTAGGCTTGTGGTCGATGAAGAGTTGAAGAGTTGCAACACCGTCAAGGCTTGGAGACGAGGGCGCAGGCTATGGCTTTAGCCTTAGTTGGAGCTGTGGCCTTGGAGAGTAGAGGTTGTAGAAGCTTTGTTGCGTTGAAGAGGCTGCTGGCTGGTGAGCAGGTCCAGGAGCTTATATCTGTTGGAGCGTTGGAGATCCATCATCAAGGACTTGTGGTGGTACCATCCTTGTGTAGAAAGTCGCTTCTTGTGGTCGCCTTAGAGCCTTGCTCTGCTATTGCGAGGCTTGTAGTATGCAGCCCGCCGCTCTTGCCTTGCTTTGAGCTCTGTTGAGAGGTTGATATAGGACACTAGGCTATATTGTAGAGAATAGAAGGCATAGACTAGTCTCTTTCTCTCATAATGAAGCTATATCTCTCTCTCTCAACTGAAGCTATCTCTCTCACATAAGAAATGCAATGAACGGAATTCTCAAATGCAATGGAAGGAATCAATGGAGGGAACTTTTCTCTCTCTAGGGATGGAAATTTGTCTTCAATCTAAAACTAAAACTAACCTAGGAGAACTCATGAGCTCCTAAGACATGCCTACAACTAATCTAGGAATGGAAGCAATCTTAGTGAACTACTAATGAGCTAAACTAGGAGAGCTAAACCTATGCTCTGATACCATGACAAAACATGCGTGCCTCAGGATCTATGGAGTGCTCTAAGGTGGATGAAACCTGTGTGGAAACATGATGAAGAGAGTGCTCATGACATGTACCTCAAGTCAATTAGGTTCCAAGATAGATTAGCTTGGACTCATAAAGAGAATCTTGAGATAGTGCAAAGTGCTTGATTGATATTACTTCAAATGAACCTCCCTTTTATAGGTGAGGGTACTTACATCCATTTGCTTGCTCACACGTGGGATATGTCCTCCATGCCATGTGGCAGCTTTCCCTTTACTCATACCTTTGCTCTACAAGTGCTCATGGCACCACAACTCTCAACACTGCCTTCGGAGGTGTAAGCTTTTGAATGAGAGGGACGTGCATCATATATGGACATGTCTGTATCCCTCATTGAAGCCAACATCCTCAAGAGAAACTCTTCCATTGTCTTGTCTTTGGAACCTAAAACCCTGGGCTCTTTGACACTTGTGTCAACATCGAAACCAGATAGGACTCCAAGAGCCTTGTCCTCTCGCAGTCCAAAAAGAACCTCTAGATCATGGTGGAGGAATACAAACTCTTCTCCATCAATGATGAGGGGGGACAAGCCATGTGAGCAACCGTGTAGATGGTACTCCTTGAAATGTAGACTGTCAACTCTTTATTCATCTCCTTTGTGGGTCATAACCAAACTGATTGAAAATGGTGAAGTATAAGAAAAGAACCGCGAGGAGAACATGGCAGCCATGCATCACTTAAAAATCTTGCTAGAGTAGGTGCCCAGGAAGAGGACAAAAGAGAGTAGCGAAGTAGAGATGCTAAAGAAGAGGATAGGCCATCGCAAGAAGGCAACACAGCTGCTGCAGTTAACAATGGGGATGCTTGACCTAATGATGCCAAAAGAAGCGAACACGATGAGGAGACAACAAACCATGTAGTAACCATTCACGTTAGCAAGGTTATGCGATATAGAGCCTTTTTACTTGTTACATAGAGCCTTCTTTACTTCTGTTCTCTACTTTTAGAGTCGTGTGTTTTACTTTTCTTTTACTTCTGCTTTTATTGTGAATTTTCACGTGTAGTTTAAAAAGACTAATTAAGTTATGTGTTCTATTCTTTAAAAACTTGCCTTTTAATAGCCCAACGTCCTTATTACAAAAGTGCTTCTTTACTAGGACTATGCCTACGTGCACTCTTCTTAACTGTCAGGCCAAAAAAAAGTCATGGGATACCTTCTTTACTTCTTATATCCTTGCATGGATCATGACTTAGAATTACATGCCTTTGTCAGCCTGGAAGATGAGGTCTATATAGTGCATATGGCCCAACATACTAGCAAAGTTATGAGGTTAATCTTTCTTGTACATTGAAGAGGTAATTTGTAGGGTGACACATGGGCCTTTCTGGGTACTATAAGATAACTTTTGGGGCACCACAAGGGACTTTTGGAGTACCATAATGGATTTGTTAGGGTACCAAAAGGGAATATTTTAGGTATCATAAGGGACTTTTAGGGGTACGCCAAGGGACTTTTTTGGGGTCTCATAAGAAACTTTTGAGATCCCACAAGGGACTTATTGGGTACCATAATAGACATTTTAGGGTCCCCTAGGGACTTTTTGGGACACCATAAGGGACCTTTTGGGGTACCATAAGGTACTTCAATTTGAATTGGAAGGTGCCCTACTTGAAAACACATTTCAATGACACGATATTGACTTTAGATAGGCTTTAGATATCTTGTATGCAATTAAATAATAAATAATCAGCCTTTACAAATTTTGGCAAGATTTGATTATTGAGTGTGCAAGCAAATAGCATTTGAATTAGAGTTCACATTATGTCAGAAGACTATAAATAATATTGCTACATTGTGACATGGCTTTGTAAAATCTCTTTTTATTTCCTACTTTATTTTGCATTTGGTTTCAAATTTTATTGGCATAAATTAGAGAATATTGTGTGTGTACATGTGTGTGTGTGCACGCATGCAGGCATGTGAAGACATGGAGAGAGAGAGAGAGAGAGAGAGAGAGAGAGAGAGAGAGAGAGAGAGAGAGAGAGAATCAATCTCTAATAATATTTCTGAAATGATGATTCCTTTTTCTTTCATGGATTTCCACATTGCAATGAATTCCATACATAAAGACTATCATCATTGAGGGACACAAATTCTCCTCATGGAATTTATAGCAAATCATAACCATAAGACATGAATTTTACTACAAATGATTACAAAATTACATTATAAAGGAAATAATATTGTCATATAAAAGTTGTATAATGTCAAATAATAGATTTGATTAATTGAAATCTCAAGGAGAGATATAACTCATGCTCACACCATATAGGATAGCCCGTTCGAATGTCTCTAATTTGGGGATCTAAATTCTAAGTCTCAGATATACCCAACAGATCATACAAATCCTTTGATATGCGTGTATTGCATAAGACACATGCACGTCTTGCCTTCAAAGAATTTGCCAAGCATGCCAAATGATAGCTATGCTCACATGAAGGTGTGTACCATCCAATGCTACTATCAAAAGGATCATGGCATATTGGACAAATAGGACCATTTGGATTGATCACCAGTGCAATTGGCAGAGTTGATTGTCTTCTTACTACTAGTCCTACCATTTCATGATCAAAATAAAAAACATGATCCCCATTATCAATGTGTTGTAGTGCAATCCTCGCATCTTCAACAGTACATGAAAAGTGTTGTAATATGAGTACTTTCTCTTTTAATTGTATTTCCAATATTTGTACTTGAAAATCTGTACTCTCTGTTGTTTTAATTTTTGAATATCCTCTTGCAAGCATAAGTTTTGTTTTTGAAGATTTGCAATATTTTCATTCAATTGCACAATTATTTCTTTATGTACTCGATCATTTTTTTTAGCTTCACTAGTCACTTCATGAATTGCATTGTGCAACAATAGAAGGAAATATAAGTGTTTTTGTATTTGGGGATGTTTGCATACTTCACAATTTAACTCTTCATCATCATTATGTTGTTCAATTGTGGCATTACATATCTCAGCCTCCAATGCATGATCTATGTATGGTGTATCATGAGTTGTTCCTGTTGCATATATTCAAAGAAAAAATAATATTTAGAAATGAAATAAAACATCAAAATGTAAAAGATTTCAAGTTAACTTGTCAAAGCTACCTCCCCTTGATGTACTTGCCAGCTCTGAGACACATCTTCTCTTATAAGGATCCCTACTAGAGAAGTCTACCTCCATTCCCATCTCAAACTTTGCATACAATTATTGTGCAAAGAACATTGGAATGCAACAAGAATGAGCAATTCTTCCACAGACTGAAATAAAAATCTTAGAAGCATGCTTTTGTATCAATGCATGTGTATAGTCTTTTATAGCCCAATGTGCATGCCTAGCGCAACCCTTTGTCCAAAGTTTCTGGACAACATCATTGGGGGAGATCTTTTCAACTTTTGGCCATTTGAGTCCATTTGGATTGGAAAAAGGACTTTCCCTTGCGAAAACACTTTCCATGTCCATATCAGGTGTTGCAAAGCATTTTTTCCATGTCAATACAACCAAAATGGAAAAATACCAAAGATCTATAATATCACATATGATAACATCTCAAGGAATGTTTTTCATCATACCAAATAATTTGGTTACAAGTATTTGCTCCCAAAACCATTGTAGGATCCATTTAATGTCGAGGATGCATGGCAAGAAACCCTTTGAAACCAAGACCTGCAAAGAAGATGTCCACTTGTTCTAAAGAGTACCGAACACATGGAACTCCATTCATCACATTGTCTATAATCCATTCTTTGACCTTCTTTATAAGCTGGATATCTGGAAGCCTAGAGACCTTCTCAAGAAGGTATCTAGAATCCTCATAAAAAAGACACATCTCTTTTAGAATCCAACCTAATGCATAGACATTCATTGCTTAAGAATAGCGTACATTTTTCAATGGATTATGTAGTTCTACGGCTATCCACTTCATTCTACACCTCCTTTGTACTTCTATTGCAACTTGAGCTTGGAAATTTTCATCACTCTCTTTTTCATTATTTCTCATTACATCAAATGACACTCTATCTTCTGTGACATCAAGTAGCCTTCCCTAGTCTATGATGTCTATTCTAGAGTCTGTGGGGGTTAAAGGTCACTGTGCCTTTACCCCGATTATGTACAATACTCAAACACATATATAAATGAATGAAAAAGAAGATTAGGGTGGTTTTGCACCCACCAAACCTTGTGTGGCTCTCTGTATCTCTCTCTCTCCTTCTTCTGTTCTTGCTTCCGTTGAGAGCACTCTCAACTGGTATCAGAGCCCGGGTGATCTAGCTGAGCCTGCGTGAATGCTTGAAGCTTAGCAGCTCTGTGGGAGGAAGGAGAAGCTCTGTGGGAAGCTTTATGGGTGACTTACTTGCATCCAAGTGTGTAGAGACCTTGGAGGAACCTTTGGAAAAGTCACTTTGGCTTTGCGAAGTGGTTTTGAGAGCCTGTTAAGTGTTTTCAAAGAAAAATTCGTTTTTTGAGCTTTTCCCTGTTCTGTTCGATGAGACAAAGACTCCATATTGACTTGTAAAGGCAAATATTGCTTGCTTTTGGTGTCCACTTCACTTCAGGAGCTTGGAAACACCTTCATTCTTGAATCTGGGATCATTTCGTTGGATTTCTGACTCACTGTGTCAGTTTCTGCGTTTTTTGCTCGGGTGTTGGAACTCAAGTTTGGAGCAACCATTTGCAGATCTGTCAGTTCCGGTGGACTCAAGAGTCCTAAAACTTCTATGTTGCTCATCATTTGCACTCCGGTGGGGTTTACAAACAACTCTGTTTCCAAAAATGTTTTTCAGTCCGTGTGTTGGCCCTAGTGATTGAGACCACGGTTTCCAAAACCGTCTGTCCCATTGCGTTTCGGACGCCCAAAAACCCCTACCTATCAATTCTTGTGCGATTCGGTGGAGGATTTTCAGATTTATAGATCTCTGTATATTCGATTTCGTCTCTCTGTTATGCATTTTTCATTCTAAGGTTTTGAAACCTTAGATTTATGCCACATGGCAGTGGATAAGTGTTGACTCCCATTTCTCACTCATCGGTTGGGATTTTGGAGTTCTAGCAAAAGAGAGATATTTGCAGATTTTCTTGCTGAGTCCGATTATGCAATGGTGCCCATGTTTTGAGGCATCTCAGGTTCTGTTTTCAGTAGCAGTCATTACTGTGGGACTATGATTTCTTGAGCATACCTTATGCAGATCATTCTGGTTGCAGTTTGAGCAGTGCGCTCATTTGTGGTATGCATTGGGTTACAGTGGATGATTTATAGGCCATTTGGATGCATTGCGGTCCTTGTTGGATGCACTGATAGGCCCAAATTGCCTTGTGGGATGCTATTTTTTATGGACGCTTTGCACATGGATGCTATTTTATGCTGAGGGACAGCTTTGACACATTGCAGGTGATGCATTGATAGTGCTATGCTCTCTTGGATGAGATATTATTGATGCATATGTGAGTGGACGGTGTTTATGCTTGAGTCATTTGGCACTTATTAGCATTTTCTTTTGGGCCAGATTTGCTCATATGGATGCATATGGAAATGACTATGCATGTGACATAGTGGGAGCAGGTGACATAAAGTTTTCTTTTGCAAATGGATCTGCATTTGTTTTGAAACATATGAGACATGTGCCTAAGTTGACCAAGAGTCTTATTTCAGTGGGTCAGCTAGATGATGCTGGTTTTCACACCACTTTTGGCTTTCAGAGTTGGAAAATTCAGAAGGGCTCTATGCTTTTGGCCAGGGGTGCCAAGTGTGGGACTTTGTATCCCTTACATGTATCAGGGGTATTTGATCATGTTGCAACAATAACCGAGAAGCCAAGCACTTCTTTGTGGCATTGCAGGTTGGGGCACATGAGCCAGAATGGAATGAAACTCTCATGCTGTTTGGGTTATGTATCGCATTTGAGTTTCTCTGATTTTGAATTTTGTGAGCATTGTCTCTATGGGAAGCAGACTAAATCAGCCCATAAAAGAAGGGGAAAGAAAGAGTTTGAAAAGCTTGATTTGGTGCATTCAGACGTATGTGGTCCCATGCCTACACGGTCATTAGGCGGGGCTAAATACTATGTGACATTCATTGATGATGCAACTAGGAAAGTGTGGGCTTATGCTATAGCTCGAAAGAGTGATGTATTCCAGGTATTTCAGAAATGGTTGGCCTTGGTTGAGAATCAGTCAAGTAGAACACTTAAATGCATATGGACTGACAATGGTGGAGAGTATCTCTCTCATGACTTTCAGCATTTCTATGATACACGTGGGAGTAAGAGGGAGCTCACATCCCCTCATACTCCAGAGCAAAATCCAGTTGCAAAAAAGATGAACCGTACCATTCAAGAAAGGTTGCAATGCATGCTTTCCAATGCAAGTCTTTCTGGTGGTTTTTGGGCTGAGGCAATGAAGACTGCAGTGCATGTGATCAATAGATCACCTAGTAAGAGTTTGGATGGTGGTATTCCTTAAGAGGCATGGAGTGGCAAGAAGCCCTCTTACTCTCATTTGCACATATTTGGGTGTGAGGCATATGCACATGTGCCAAAAAAGCTTCGAAAGAAGCTAGATCCTAAGTCTAGGAAATGCATCTTTCTAGGTTATGGTGAAAGTGAAGAGATGGGCTATTGTCTCTGGGATCCAGAAGCAAAGAAGATCATACACAGCCATGATGTAGTCTTCAATGAGAAGAAGATGCATAAGTCACCCATGAGGGATGTGGAAATGAGGAGAATCACTTTCCAGGATGTGAATCCACCTACATATGTTGATAGACAGCAAGCTGTCCATGCACCAAATGTGCAAGAAATGGTACCACCAAGTTCTCCCACAGGTGTACAATCAAGGGTAGATGATGATCATCTATTGGTGGAAATGATGAGCCAAATGTGATTGATATGCAGGTGGGACAGCAAGCTGAAATGCCCTTGAGAAGATCATCTAGAGTGTCTAGACCGCCTAATAAGTTTGTTCCAAGGCTAGACTATGTGATGCTTACTGATTGCGGGGAGCCTTCTTGCTACAGAGAGGCTATGATGCGCGAGGATCAATGCAAGTGGGAGTATGCTATGCAATCAGAGATGAGTTCACTTATGAAGAATAAGACTTGGGACTTGGTTTCTTTGCCACATGGAAAGAAAGCATTGCCATGTAAATGGGTCTACAAAATGAAGGTCACAGGTGATGATGTGCCTAGGTACAAGGCCCGTTTGGTCGCTAAAGGGTTCAAGCAAGAGAAGGGTGTGGACTTTGATGAGATATTCTCTTCGGTTGTGAAGATGACCACACTTAAATGCATGCTTGGACTAGTGGCATTAGAGGATATGGAGCTTATGCAGATGGATGTCAAGACAGTTTTCTTGCATGGCGATTTGCATGAGGAAATTTACATGGTGCAACCGGAAGGCTTTGAAGAAAAGGGCAAAGAGCATTTAGTTTGCAAGTTGAAGAAGAGTCTCTATGGTCTTAAGCAAGCGCCTAGAGAATGGTATCAAAAGTTTGATGCTTTCATTCGGTCCCAAGGTTTTAGAAGGAGTGAAATTGATCACTGCCTCTATACTAAAAGGGCTAAGGATAGTAGCCTGATAATCCTGGCACTATATGTGGATGATATGCTATTGGCTAGCAAGAATACTAATGAGCTAGATGCATTAAAGGCCAAGTTGCATGAGGCCTTTGATATGAAGGATTTGGGACTTGCAGGTCATATTCTTGGTATGCGCATCACGCGTGATCGGAGTAGGAAACTCCTTTGGCTTTCACAAAAAGAGTATGTTACAAAAGTATTGCAGCGTTTCAATACGGAGGGGGGGAAGGCAGTGAGTACTCCATTGCCTCCATATGTGAAACTGAGTCATACAGATAGTCCCAAATCAAATGAGGAAAGGGCCATGATGGCCAAGGTTCCTTATGCATCAGCAGTTGGGAGTCTTATGTATGCTATGATAGCTACTAGACCAGACATTGCATTTGCAGTGGGAGTTGTTAGCCGGTATATGGCTTATCCAGGAAAGAGGCATTGGGAGGCAGTTAAGTGCATCATGAGGTACATGAAGGGTACCAAGGAGATGTGCATCTGCTTTGGTAAAGGAGACATGCGTGTACTTGGGTACACAGATTCAGACTATGCAGGGCATGTGGATAGTAGGAGATCCACTTCTGGTTATGTGTTCACCTTTGCAGGTGGTGCAGTGTCATGGATGTCTCGTGCACAAAAGTGCATGGCTTTGTCTACCACAGAGGCTGAGTATGTTGCAGCCATAGAGGGTTGCAAGGAGGCTATATGGCTTGATCGGCTAGTGGGAGATTTGGGGATTCATACAGGTGTACCGACATTGCATAGTGATTCCATGAGTGCTATTCAGCTAGCACGAAATCCAGTCTTTCATGCAAAGACCAAACACATTGAGGTTAGGTACCATTTCATCAGGGAGGTACTTGAGGACAAGTGCATAGAGCTTGTCAAGGTTCATACAGATGATAACCTTGCAGATATGCTGATGAAGAGTCTACCTAGTCAGCGTTTTGAGTATTGTTGTGTATTGATGGGCATTAGATAGTATGCTCACTGGTTGTTCTCCCTTAAAGGCACATTGTCCTTTAAGTGGGAGGTTGTGGGGGTTAAAGGTCACTATGCCTTTACCCCGGTTATGTACAATACTCAAACACATATATAAATGAATGAGAAGCTTGATCATGCTAATCCATAAAAAATAAGAGTTTCAAAATTACCAAGGCAAGCTTGAAGAAATGCAACAGTCTTTGGCAACATGCACATTCATCATTAAAGAGCTTACAAGGGAATGCAGAATCTTAAAGGACCAATTTGCTACTGCTAAAGAGGCATGCACTTCACAAGCACAAGTCTTGGACCAATGGTCCAATACTACTGAAGACATTCCTCAACAGGCGAAGGTCACCTTGCAAATGAGGAAGCTTAAGGAGGCATATACATCCATCTACCATAAATATAAAGAAAAAATGGATGAGATGCAATCCCAAAAGATAATCATCTCCAAGCTTGAACTCCAATTGCTAGTGGACAACAAATGAGGCAATGGAAGACAACATCAACGAAGTCCCACAACAATGCACAATGGTGGTGTACCAAGAGCTTGTGACCGCTCTATAAGCGGAAGATCACCTCAATGCACGAGTGCTTATCCAATGGAAGAAACTCCAAATCAAGATCATATCTGCTCATCTAATAATCGAATGGAAACATTCCATAGGGACCAAAACTCTATGCATAATCTCCCAAGACTTGTCCGAAGATGAGAAAAATATCTTCTGCCTGTCTAGACATGCCGGGTTTATAGCACTCACGACGGATGATTTCATCGCATATGTAGTCCTCTCCTCAAGGTTATTGCTAGTTTGTTGCCATTGCTACAAAGGCCATCACTATTATTTGCAAGGCATGACATAATGAACATCCCACCCTTGCAGCAGTTGATGATCCCATCGCACCAGCAGAAAGAAGTGTCACAAGATGACAGGGCCTACCAACTTCGCATATCTAACCACTCTCTTTGTCAACCTCACAACCTCACTTCCCCTTGCTACTGCTACCACTCTCTTAACCTTCCTTGAGACCCATCCTAACATCTATTCCCTTCATCATCTCTTTGCTCATGCCTCTCACCATTTTCAACTAACCCAATAGTCACAAACTTACGAGCCCCTCACACCTAGCTTCTTCCCTTCCCTTGCTAATCTTACCCTTGAGGATTACCAAGCTGCTCAAACCATTTGCCCAGTTCTTCCCCCCCTCCCCTCTGCTCCCCCTTCAACAACTAACACTCTTCCATATTTCTCCCCCATGTCCCCAGATTCTCTCCCTACCCCATCATCAACTCTAACACTATTTGTTCTACCATCAGTAGAAAATGACACAGTATTTGATTTTGAATATCAGGATCCAAAGAATCCAATTCATACTCCCATGCCAAATTCCAATGACGGGTATGATTTTGATGAGATACCACTTCCCAGTAACCCCATCAAGGAATTTTGGAGCAAATATCCTGATACGAAAACTTGAGGTGGATGGACCCTGGACAACTTCCCTACCAACCTTCTTTAGCATCAAATTAGTGAAGATTGGATAAGGAAGTTGGATCCACAAAATAATTGGCACTGTCCCAAGCTCTTTGATGTAATCTTCTTGAAAGCGTACCTGCATGCACCTCCATGTCTCAGAACCCATCCCAAGTTCTATGCAATTCGACGACGTCACAGATGGGAACCAACATATGCACTTTGGGTGAAGATCGCACCATTAATTGGCCAATGATCGAACCATACTCTAGTGTAGAATGGAATATCCAAGGCACAATGATCCAAGCACTTCAGCAACATGAGAAAATAATGCGTGGCAACATTGATCACTTCCTTTGCCAAAGTGCTATCTTCTGCAAAACATTGGAATACATTCTAGAGGTCCCATGTCACCTTGATCGCCATTTGCCTCCACTCAATTTCAATCCCAATGAACGGATCGATGCTCAGATTACAAGCTAACTCTCTCAAAGAGTCATCTTCTTAGAAGCACGCCACGTATCTCTGTTCGAAAAAATGGTGGATACAGGCTACTTGGAAACTGAGCAAAATTTGTATGGTGCCAAGGCTTTATAACAGGATTGACTGGCATGACACAAGTTCCACTACTGCTGGATTACATGCATTGAAACCCAACTCTATGATCACAATAAGCCATAACCCGAGGATGGGTAATAAAATGGATCTGGGAATATGTTGTCTTTGTGCCAACATGGACTTAGATTGTACAGAATGTGTGTGTAGAGTAGTGGCAAAGCTCTGCTTGCACTTGCATAAGGCTAGGAATAATCTCTCTTAGGAATCCTCAACATGCAAGTTCTACTTGCAACTTCTACATGCATGTTCTACATGCAAGTTCTACGTGCGAGTTCAACATGCAACTCCTACATGCAACATGCAACATGCGAGTTCTAGATACAACTTGCAACTCCTACATGCAACTAACCCTTTGCTTGTGGTGTAGCAATGGTGGGAGTTGCTACTGGTGGTGCACTAGATGGTGTAGGTGTAGACCGATCAACATACTCCCATTTGTCTTAAAGTACAAGAATGGTCTCCATTTAGTATTTCCATGTTCCATAGTTTGAGTTATCCAACATAGTAGCTACCTCCGAATTGAGGTTACTAATGGCAGACCTGATGCAAGAAATGTACCCAAAGTGTATGTGAAAAAACACTGACTAAATCAACTGCAAAACACTATCTATATTAAATTGCAATCTGAACTATTGAGGTGAAGATAGAACTACGATATATTCCAATCAGTTACAAGGCTGATGTGGCATATGATGTTGAGAATAGCCAAGAGGCATTACAAGGCTCAAACTAATGTGTAAAAATGCCAGAAAATAGCCTATAAGGCTTTACAACACAGGCATGTGAGTGCAAAATCAAATAGTGTGCAACCTGCCCACTAAACAATTTGCCAATACCTCGACTGAAGCCCACACTCTTTGGGGCATTGTGTTGAGTTCTACTTTGGTATTCCAAGCAATTGTCTCAAGTGTCCATGCTTCCTTACACTCCACATCCAAAAGCATGTCCTAACCTTGCAACTCCTCCTCCCCTCTCCTCTTCCCCCCTCCTCCTCTTCCTCCTCCTCCTCCTCCCTCCTCCTCCCTCCTCCTCCTTCTCCTCCCTCCTCCTCCTCCCTCTTCTCTCTCTTTGACTCGGGGCCCTAAGCTACACTTATACTACAAACGATAACACCAATATATTTGTAGGTGACAAAAAGCCTCAAAACCCTTCATATTGAGAAAACCTTTCTCTTCCTACAAAAGCCATGGGAAATAGCCAACTCTCTCCTTCCTACATGCGAGCTTATGCTTGTCTTGAAAGAGAGGCCTAATGAGTTTCCTAGTGTGCTCTTTTATGCTCATCTCCCAATGTAAAATTCATGTTCTCTCTTTACCCTACATGACATTATCAAGTCCGTCATTATAAATTGATCAAATTGCAAGCCAGTTTGCACCTATCCCATCTACCTCATATGAATTTTGGTAAGGGAATCCATTCTTTAACACTTGGTCATTAATGAGCTCCCAAAACTTTATCTAGGCACCAGTGTCTGGCGAGCTTGTGAATTCTTGAATTCACAAGTAGCAATTGTTAATAGCTCTCTTATGAAATGGTCATACACATGGGCACCCATGATATTCCACCCTTTAACCAAGTGGACATTATCAAAATGCATCTGGGTGAAAGCATGGATAGGTGGTACCACTTTTCTCCTTTTTTGAAGGCTTTCACATGGTGGTTTTTGGGGTGTAAAAGATGCTTTTTCCAACTTGGCTAGAAGGTGTTTAAAATTTCAAACACGGGGAGTTGGATGTTTAGAATTTCATAAACGATATCATGAGAAGGATCCTACAAGTGCCACTTCAGTCTTGCACTTCAAAAAAGGATATGATGACAAGTAGTATGGGGCATCCTAGACTACCATTTCGCACTCTCATTCCAATGCAAACACACTACGACAACTAGTCTTTCTCTCTCTCTCTCTCTCTCTCTCTCTCTCTATATATATATATATATATATATATATATATATATATACGCGATTGTTCTTCTTGTTCTTCCTCTTGCATTATTGAAATACTTTTAAAGAATTTAAAACATTCTCAAGTACTTTAAAAGAATTTTAATGTACTAGGGTCATTGTTTGCTTGGGTGTAGCCATTTTTGGTGAGGTTCAAGGAATTTTCTGATATAGGTATCTTGCATGACCCATAACTTACGCACTCCTCAATGGAATTCAAAAAACTTTGTCTTCAAGGTGTAGTACACATTCCAAACTTGAACATGAGACAAAAAAATTGTGGAAAAAGAATTTGAAATGAGAACATTAAAGCATTGCAGGTGCTATGTTGCATGTAAAGCAAATAACCTTGCACAAACTTTGGTTTGTCATTGTCTTCTATTCTTTGCTCGCCTCACAAGCTAGCTTCTATGGGTCTATTCTAGACTAATCATGGCCATGGAATCAATGTTAACAACATATAGCTTACCATGGCTTGCAAGAGAAGTAGACAGAGGCTGTGAGATAGGAAAGCTAAAAAGCCACAAGGAATAGATTGCGGGTCAAGGAAAGCAATGGCATGGTATCAAAAATAGCAATGGAAGACACTTTTGCAAAATTTGTGAAGGGAGAAACAATGAGAAGAAACAAGAAACCTTGTAGAGCAGCAGCAAGAAACAATTGCAAATGCATGCATTTGATCATTGCCATTAGAATGAAGAACTCAAGCTGTGGTGTCAGAATTGGTGGGATCATTCAAGGCAACAACATTAGGCCATTTAGGTGAATACTAGTCTTGAGTCTTCACAAGCTTTAGCTTGCACCCTAAAGTTTGTAGAGTAATAACCCTACCAACATGTCGGGAGATGCATGCCCAAGAGGCGATGCTCTCTAACCTAAGAAATGGCCTACAAAAAGAGAAAGGGGTGCATATCTTTAAATAACTAGCTACAAAGAGGGAAACATTAGCTATTTTGGTGTCCCCTAAAATGCACAATGTGAAAGGTGTTGTTAATTAGAAGGACCAACATGCTTAATACAATTCTGGGTCAGTGGTGCCTAAACCAACGTGGTGGTTGTTTATGATTGAGATTTGTGATATTTTACTTGTTTCATTTCTTAAACTAGGCTTGGATTAAATGTGATTGTCCTAAAGAATCCTGGTGGTTGGAACAGCATGCAACCGTAGGCTGGTTCATCTCAATCACCAATTATGTGATTGTCACATGAACCAGCATGGTTGAACAAACACTAGTTGTTGACCATCCAGGTGGTGTGGTTTAGCAAAAATTAACAACAATATATTTCGCAACAGAAAAGCAATATATTGTTATCTTACCAAACCAGCCCAGTGGTCGGAACATCATGCAATCGTGGTTGCTTCATCTCAATCACAGTTACATGATTGTCTTGAACCAGCATGGTTGAACAAACATTAGTTGTTAACCAGCCTGGTGGCGTGGTTGAGCAGAAATTAACAGTAATATATTTTGCAACAGAAAAGCATTATATTGTTATTTTACTAAACTAGCCTAGAGGTTGGAACATCATGCAACTGTGGCTACTTTAGCTCTATCACCGGTTATGTGGTTGTCTTGAACTAGCATGGTTGAACATACATTAGTTGTTGATGGTCCCGGTGGTTGAAATTACTGTGTTTCTTAGTAATTAAATTAGTTAAATTTAATTTTCTACTATTAGGGTCATATACCATTTAATTTCTAGACTAAGATGGCTTGGACTTAACATGATTATCATAAACTAGCCCACAGTGCTGGTTCAAGACAAACAACCGTAACTACTTAGTGAAATTCTGAAATTTAGAAATAAAAAGAAATATTATATTATTATTTTCTAGTTGTTAAATGTTATTTTATTATCGCAAAATTCAAAAAAATGAAAAGAAATATACTTGTTATTGTCTAATATGTGATGTTGAGACCGTCAGGCTAAACTAGCCCAGTGGTTTAAATTGTGACTATCCTAAACCAGCCTAGTAGTTGACTGTCCTATATGTGTCCTAAACTAGCCCGGTGGTTGACTATCCTAAACACATCCTAAACAATGCCGGTGATTGAAATTGTGATTATTCTAAACCATCTTGGTAGTTGAAATTGTGATTGTCTTAAACCATCATTGTAGTTGAAATTGTTTTTCTTCTAGTAGCTTGATTAGTTCAGTTTAGATTCATTATATACTTTAATTAGACCATGTTTTTGCACGTATTGCATTTTATCTTATTTTAGTAATGCAAAAAGGGGGCTCATTGTACTATTGCTCCATTTAAAAGAGGGCTCACTGTTCTGTTGTTTCCACATGTTGGGTCTGTAGAAGACAGAGTGCATCTCAAGTTTATGGATCAGAATCTTTACATTTCAATTGGGCAGAGGAGCTTTGAGCATTGTAAGCTCTGGTATGCCAGGAAACTCAAAGATAAGAATGTTAGTTGTTGGAAAATATACATAGACTTTGACTTGGATCGACAAACTATCAATGACTTGAGATTTGGTCATGTTGGAGCTTTACTCTATAGGGATCGATGCCCATGCCTCCCCGATGAATGTGCACTTTGTAGGCCACTTGGATCCTCATCATGTGTTGCAGGGAGATTAGGTTTTGTAGCCTAAGGTCTTTGTGAAAGCCAGTGATTTTTCCAAAGGGATACTGTGAATGGAACCGCATTGAATGCATTTGTGGCACATGCAAGCATTGCAGCTTGAAGCTGAAGAAGAAGGCATTTCATGTGTGTCCAAATGAAATGAGGGAAGACAATCATGTTGCTCTAAAATGTAGGAGATTTGAAAAGGTAAATGTTGAAGGATCTAATAAAAAGAGATGGCTACTATCATAAAAGAGCACTCAAACGAAGGAGCTTATAGGTCACATGGTTCAATCCATCCCAAAATATGTGCTTCACAATTTTACGGTTGGCTAGTAGGATAAGTGGTTCAGGATGGGCCTTACCAATTTTCCCCATGACACTATTGTCCTTTGTCTATGCAAGATGGGAAAAAGAAATACCTGTCTGATGTATTTCATGTCTCGAGGGCCGAATATCACTAAGAACCTGGTTTCTATTGGTCAAATGGTTGAGCAAGGCTTACAGGTTAGATTTAATCCTCATGGATTCTTTGTTGAGGATATGAAAAATAAAGGTCGCTTGATAGCAAAAGGGAAGAAGGAGGGCAGGATGTTTACGTTGGATGCAGATATGCCTGAATTGAGTGCAGCAATGTTTGCACATGGGACCGGTGTAGTTGCAGATATTGATATCTGGCATAAATGCATTGGTCATGTTAATGTACAGCGACTTAAATTAATGCAAGCCCAAAATATTGTTGCAGGATTGCCTAAGTTCAAGGTTGCATAAATGCATAAGGTATGTGAAGCCTGTCAATTTGGAAAACAAGCAAGGAAACCATTTCCTAGACATGTTCAAGAGAGTAAGAGGCCATTGGAATTAATGCACTCTGATGTGTGGACTACTAAAGCTGCATCTATTGGAGGTTGTCATTATTTTGTCACTTTTATTAATGACTACAGCAGAAACATTTGGGTGCATTTTATGAAAACGAAAAGTGAAGTGTTTGGGCATTTCAAAGCTTTTAAAGATATGTTTGAAAAAGAAATAGGCCTCTAAATAAAATGCCTAAGGTCAGATGGAGGGGGAGAGTGCCTCTCAAATGAGTTTGCAAGGTTCTTGCATGAGCATGGCATAAAGCAGTTATATTCATGCAGTCATACCCCATAGCAAAATGGACTTGTAGAAAGGAAAAACAGGCATATTGGAGAGGTATCTCATGCCATGCTCAATGAAAAAGACTTGCCATATTATTATTGGGCTGAAGCATTTGCTACAGCAATCTACATAATGAACAAGACTCCCACTGTAGCAATACATGGCATGACGCCAGCGGAGAGGTATACTGGTAGGAAACCAGATATTTCTCATTTGAAAGTTTTTGGTTGCAATGCCTATGTTCATGTGCCAAATGAGTTGAGATCCAAGTTCGATCCAAAAGCTGAGAAGTGCATCTTTATTGGTTATTCTATGCAACAGAAAGGGTATAGATGCTATAACCCTTCTACTTATAAGTTTACAGTGAGCAGCGATGTTGTTTTTTATTAGATGAGCAGATGGTATAAACCAATAAATGTGATTGATGATGTAGATGCACAAAATGGTAATGCTGCACAGAATTCACAGCAGCAATCACAAAATATTAGTGGACCTATAGTGTCCTCTAGCAGTGTTCACATACTTCACCATGGACAGGCAGATTGAGATCAGGAGAATCTCCTCAAAGCAATGTAGATAGTGGTATGCAAGTATCATGAAAAGGAAAAGAGAAAGTAGATCAGCCCATGGTTGATGTAGTGGGTTTATAGGGTGAAGCACAATGCAGATGGTTCTGTGAACAGATACAAGGCAAGATTAGTTATCAAGGGGTATGCACAGACATATGGCATTGATTATGAAGAAACATTCACTCCGGTTGCAAGGATGGCAACCATAAGAGCAGTCATTACTATGGTTGCATCAAAGGGATGGTCTTTACATTAGATGGATGTAAAGAATGCCTTCTTGCATGGCGATTTGCAAGAAGAGGTCTATATGGAGTAGCCACCAGGTTATGTGCATGTTGTTCATCCTGAGTTTGTTTGCAGGTTGAAGAAAGCCTTGTATGGCTTGAAGCAAGCACCCAAAGCATGGTCTGACAAGACAAGACAGTATCTTGTCACTATTTGCTTTCAGATCTCCAAGGCAAATTTCTCACTTTATGTGAGAAAAATAGAGAAAGGCATTATGCTGCTTGTCATTTATGTTTATGATTTGATCGTCACAGGTGATAGTGATGAAGATATCCTTCATGTGAAAATGCTATTGAAGTAGAAGTTTGAGATGAAGGATTTGGGAGAGCTGCATTACTTCTTCGGCATTGAGGTGATTAGATCCACAAGTGGGATATGGCTCTTGCAGAGGTAGTATGGATTGGACATGCTGTCCAAATATGGGATGACAAGCTGTAAGCCTATTTCAGTTCCTTTGGAGCAGAATGTGAAGTTGAGCACAGATGCAGGTGAGCTTCTGGAAGACCCTACTATGTACAGATGCATAGTAGGAAGTTTGATTTATATGACTATTAGCAGGCTAGATTTGAGCTATGCTATTGGGTTGGTAAGTCAGTTTATGCAAGCTCCAAGGAAACTGCATTTGGATGCGGCTAGATGCATACTGAGGTATGTGAAGTCCACATTGCAGTATGGACTATTTTATGAGACTGGGGTTCAGATACAGTTCCATGGATACACTGATGCTGATTGGGCTGGTAGTATTTCTGATAGACGATCTACCAGTGGATATGTGTTCTCTTTTGGGAGTGCTAGAGTCACTTGGAGCAGCAAGAAACAGCCTACAGTTGCCTTGTCGAGCATAGAGGCTGAGTACAGGGGTGCAACAATGGCTGCATGTGAGGCAGCTTGGTTGCATAAGCTACTTTATGATATGCATCAATCTATAGATGGGCCAGTTGTCATTTATTGTGACAACATGAGCAGTATACACTTGGCAAATAACCCAGTCTATCATGTTAGAACAAAGCACATTGAGGTGCATTATCACTATGTGTGAGAGAAGGTTCTAGTAGGTTTTATTGATCTGGTTTATGTCAGCATAGAGGATTAGGTAGCTGACATATTCACGAAGGCATTGGGCACAGAGAAGCTACACAAGTTTAGAGACCTACTTGGTGTGTGCAAGAATTGGGATTGAGCTCGAGGGGGAGTGTTGAGATATTGAGCTCCACTCGTGATATGCCAGGGTGATCGTTGTGTATTTATGTCACCGACTTGTTAGCTGCATATGCGATTGGTACACCGCCCATGAATAATAGCTGGATGACAGGTATCTTTATGTACTCTAGTTAGTGGCTCAGTTAGTATGCCACCTAGGTTAGATGAGGTTGGTTTGAGACCCACATATAGGGTTCACCTATTCCTTTTGTACTTAGAGAGAGTTCTTTTGGCTTTCACAACTAAGAAGAGGAAAACTGTTTTCAGCCTCCACCTTTATGTGTATTCCCCCATTGTGTATGTGAGAAAGCTGCAAATGAGACTCCTTACTTCTCTCCCACTCTCTTCACAGCTTGTCCATTCATTCTACTCATCCTGTCGACAAATAGTTGTGTGACCAACCAAAATAAGGGAGATGTTTGTGGCATGCTTTTCCCTTAAGATCCAGGCCAGAGAGATCGATGGCTTGGATTGAGTGCACACCTCTACGGCTAGTTCATGGAATGATGATGAGATTCAAAAATCCACTATAATGGAAGTGTGCATGCCCCTTTGTGTGTAACTTAAGTCTTCTCCTTTCATTTTCATTGTGGTGTGTCCATGAATTGCTAGCACACTCATCCTTCGCTCCCACCATCTTTTGTTCTTTTTCGTGTCTCCTATGCATCTCTCCCATATGGTGATGGCAACAGTGTAGTTCAACGCTCTCACTCTACTACCCAACTTGCAAAACTCCGACATGGATGCCTGGCTTTTCAAGGATACAACAAAATCGATTGAGCTTGTGAAGTGATCCATCCACAGGCTCTTGCCCTGTGTTCTCAACTTGCCAAGGGAGACGAGGTGAACATTGGTGCATGATAGTAGCTCTTACTCAGCGAGGAGTTGATTAAAGACCGTATGCTTCTTCCCATTGATGGAGCATTCATTGCACCATCTTCCTTCACCCAATCTATGATGGAGAATGAGTTTGGGGAGGGCTGTAGTAGCAGTTAGTATTGCCTCAACAACTTGCAACATGAGGAGTGTTTTTGATGGTCGCTAGAGGTGTTCTTCTTGTAGGCGAAGACCTACACCATGTCTGTGAGGATGTGCGCTCTCTTGCGCCATGCAGAGTCCTTACTAGTGGCATGGGCCATAGTCCTAAAGGAGCAAATTTGAGCGGAGGCTAGCAGAGTTTCCTCAGCAAGTGCAAAGGGTTGACCTATCCACACAGAGATAGGTCAAATTTTTTCGATCCTTTTCCCCAGAGGGACATTGAGATTCATTTCAAGGCCGACGCTCGATTTCGAATGCCTGAGCCATTCGATTCTTACCCAAGCAATGGCAAACAAGAAGTGAAGGGCAGAACTCAGTGCAACAAAAAGAGGGCATGCTTAGGGGAAGCGCATACTCCACCACCATCTGTTACTTTTACCCTACTAGCAATTCGAGCTCTCGACTCGGAGATGAATGTTCACTCACCCATGACTCTTGCATCAACAACATTGACAACGGCTGTAGAGGATTTTTTGATGAGACAGACTCCATGGTTGAGGTGGTGACAATGGCTGCAGAAGCTTTTTGTTTTATAGTCTCATTGGTCGACGTGTTCGCAACACCAGTGTCTACGACTGCTTCGTCGATAATGTCATTGGTGGTGGCAAACACACCAATGCCAGTGCCAACATTGGTTGTGGGGGCCAGCCCTCTAGTGGCAAGCACACCACTGGGGTAGGCTTTGGCAGGGGGATACAATTTGGAAGCTCTTTGCTACGGTGGAGAAACATAAACATTCCATCAGTGGTAACTTCATTGATGCCATTGCAGATGGTATCTACCGAGAGCACAATGGTCACTTGTGTCAGAGGAAAGGTCGCGCAGTTCTCTCTAGGGCTGTAGAGCCGGTGGATTCTTAGTCACCCTAGATGTTGCTAACTTATGCCACTCAACTATCTCAGATGGCTAGTCATCACTCGGAGGAGCAACAATGGCAGATGATAGACCTACACATGGAGGTGACAGCAATACAAAGGGAAAACACTGGGTCAAGCTATACGGGTGTAGCAGCTAGAACAATGGGTGTGGCAAGTGGAAGATGTGGCAGAACATGTCTGCAACCTCCATGGGAGTATACAAGATCTACTAGGGAGGAGTTGGTGTGACACTGGACAATGGATGGATTAGCGTAGCACCTTGCCACAATGCCCAGCGACATGTTTATTAATTTGGAGTAGCTCAAAGATCTTTTGGCAAGCATGCAAGAGGATCTGTGGGGAGAATGGCACCATGTAGGGATTCCAGAGATGTGGAAAGCATTGATCCATACTGCTCATAGCTAGTTCTCAAAGCGAGTGCATAGACCAACCATGGCTCTCACCATCCACATTCCAGGTGCACAGGGTACATGTGGAAGGTTGTGGACAAAGGGAAAGCCGAACAAGAACCCATATCTAAAGACTGGGAAGCCAAGTATAACGATGTGGCCAATGACTTGACAAAAATGGTCAAGCATCAACTGATGAGGCAGCATTGCAGGAACCTATACGCTTCGCTAGAACTAACTGCACACTCTTGGGCACTGCATAGGCCACCCCGACCACATTGGTGGCATGATGCAGATTGATTTCTAGTGTGGTACTTTGATAGGTGTCACACTCCATTCGCAGCTCTGGCAGACCCACCAGTTTTAGTCCCTCATACCTTGGAGCGGAGGGTTATAGCTATGGAGCAGATCGACCTCAACCTACCATTTGGAGCCATGGTATGGACCAAATGGATAAGGAAAAGTACCCAACATCGGCAAGTGCCTGGGACTATTTGCGGCCACATCCGCTGTAATGGTAGGAAGCTCGTCATCAAAGCATCATCACTAGGTGACAACAATGGGTTGGTGCTACATTGTAGCTAAGGAGGGGGATCAATAGTGATGGAGTAGGTCCAAGTGCCAAAGCAGATGATTTAGGTGCAGAAGGTGGAGCTCCCAATGCGGAGGACAAAATCGGGGGCAGCAGATGAGCCAAGTATCTAAAGTGGAGCTCCCGTTGCAGAGGAGGGAACTTGCCCCTTTCATCCAATCATACTTTAAGGTCCGCTATTCAAGGGAGTCTTCTTGTAGTGCTATTTGCATGGCTATAATCAAAAAATTCTGAACAATTGTTGTTTACTTCTTATTGTAATAAAATGCACGATTCAAGTATAATCCCAGCTATGTTGTTATTGTTGTTATACACCTTATGAATTTTTATGGTCATTGTTGTAAGGCAATTGGGCCGCCCTCTTGTGGATTTATTGTATTTATTCCCTTAAATCTTAGCTTCATCTTTCTATTTTAGTGTCTACTCAACTCAGCAGAGTTTTACAATTTAAAATCATACGTCTCTAAAAGCAAAGTTTATAAAAGTGGTGCATAACAAGAGGGTACAAGTACTCAAAACTCATTGCGGCATATTGGCCGGTCCGTGTAGTTACTCTACCATCTAAAAATCTACCAAGATGGGCTACAAGCTCACATAATGGCATGACAAGCATTTAACTTGTTGTCTAAGCCCTTATGTGCCTACAAACACATCAATAACTGCCTGCCCTAGCTTTGTGAATGTATGTAATAACCACCTGGGTAGATCATCAACTCTAAGCTACTCTCAAGGAAATGAAATCCATGTATTACACCAATAATACCAGGAATTCAACTCACTTGTAAAGGTGACTTGACCACTCTGCACCCCTGCAAACATAGGATTCCTATCTGGTGGTGCGCTCGAAAGGCAGATGGTCATTTGCCTCCAAGAGCGAGTTCCTATCTGCCTCAAGCAAGCGATGGTCCACTACATGTTCTTGTTGTTTGTCCATGTAGGATGTCTAACCCGCTACATTCCTCCAAAACATGCTCATCAATAGTGCCCTTACTTGCAAGTGCCAATAGGAGCCCATTTCAAGTCAAGTCCATCGCAATGTACTTATTCAAAAAAAATAGACGTCTATTACCTTCTCCCCATCATCATATAGGTAACACGCTTCTAAAAGCACAGGGTATGCCCTATGAATAATGAACCCCACCCACATCGCATGTTGGTGGATAACATGGGAATGATTTGCCAGCCCAAGAGCAACGTACCATCCCTCATCCGTAGTAAAACTCGCAACAAGGTTTGTCACTCCTATGATAAACCAATGCGGTAAGAGATTCTGCATACTGGTCTCATAGCTCACACCATCCACGCATGGGCAAAGAGTACTCTCTCAAAAGAGAATGTAATAAAGCAATGTCAAGAAACCATCTTTTACCCTGCACGGTCGGTGGAATTTCAAAGACATCCGCATTTATGACTGCAACAATGATTTGTTCTAGATAATGAATAATTGTACAAGGGATCACATACTTCTCGAATCTGCAGTAGTGTAAAAGGATAACCCATCATTAAGGGTTTACATGATATGGTTAGAGGAGGGGGGTGCTGGAAATCCAACCCCCTCTTGCTTCTGATTTCACGAGGAGCACTGGAAGATTTAGGCTTGCGCTTCAAAGATGATCCAACTTCTTCTGATAACACCACCTCTCGTCCATCGAGCAACAACAATGTCTATCTTGGTGCATCCTCCCATTGGGGTTTCTCAGCCTCTTAAAGCATCACAGTGAATCAAATGCACCCAATGCAAGAGTGATGCACTAGAAACAATATACAAAAATCGTGAATGTGGGAGAGGGTCTTCAAAGCATACCCAAATGTAGGACATGCTCACTGTTGGGTATGCATCCCAAGGGTTATTCCAATCACCAAGGGCACTCCTTGTTTTTCCATTTTGAGAGGCCTTTCTCTACCCATGACTGGGGATACATACTATCCTTGTGCTCCATGGTGTACGTCCATGTCATAAAGAAGACTGGCATGCATGGAATCACATTTTCCCAACACAAGGATTGTATCCATCTAACAACAAACGATTTCTCAGATAATACATATCAGACATGACAGAGGGAGCCTATAATTAAAGAAACCTATGAGAACAATTTCACATGTACACAAGTTGCCTAGATGATTGCTCGAACTGTGGCTGCTTTTTTGGGTCTGCCATGTTCTTCATGTCATTCCATAAATCATGGAAGGTCATAGTTGTATGATATCCCCTTTGTTCCTTCTAGAAGGCCTTGAACCCATTAGGTGGTTGAAATTCTTGAGCCTACAAGTCCTCTATTATTGCTTGCCCTTGATGGAAGATTTTATCCTAGTATGTGTCCTTCTTTACAAAGGCATGGGTCTTCTTATTATCCATGAACTTTTGAGCAGAGGACTTGTCTTTTATCCTTGCATTTAACATCATGTGCAAGATCTCTTTTTTCCTTCAAGAGACAAGAGATACAAACATTACACAGTTGCAGATACCACTCTTGCAAGCACCCCAATGTGATCAGTATAATGAAGCCAAGACTCCATGCAAAAATGAGACAACATACCTATTTGAGCAAATCCTAGAGTGACACAGAGTATACAATTTCTCCCTTAATGCAGGAATAAGTCCCTTTTGGGACCAATCATGACCAAATAGCAATTGCAAGAAATTGTCTCCATGAGATGGGTTTGCAATATGCAGTGTTTTATAGCCCTTGTCTCAGAAGTTTCTCTCCATGCTCCTCATTGCTTTACTATATTTCATAGAGTATTCAATGCCTCATTGGATAGGTTCCCCATGGTCTTCCTCACAATGTTCGCCAAATCTTCCTGCAAGCACAATGTATGTAATATTAATTAGACTTGCATATACTTTATTCCCCTACAAAAACTATTCACCTTTCATACAAGTTGTGAGATCACCGTGGCCGGGGTGATATACCATGTCGATAAACCTCCCATTCTTCTCTCTATTTCCATCTCAGCCTCCACCCATCTTCTATCGTGTCCTTGGACAATAGACGAAGAAGGGATGACTTGTCTGCCCTTCCAAACCAAACTTCTGAAACAAGAATATCTCATGTGACAAAGTTGGTGTCACATGAGCCCTAGCAACCCTGCATGACAATTTCCATGAGTGCAACTCTCTAAAGTCAAAATAGCATTCAAATTTTAACAATGCATAAGATGCACTCATTCGTGGACGTCAATGCAAGGAGAATTTTTCCCTCTTTACTTTTGTCAACTTTCAGAAATTGACATCTAATACAAACATGGCGAGATGGGTAATGCTCATATCTTGGAAGAAAACCAAAAAACACACGATCAAATATTTGGAGTTCCAAAGCAACATCTCCGTAGTACAGAAATAGTCCATGATAGCACCTAACCTTCAAAAACCCAAGCCAACTAAGCCTTCAACCTATGATTGTCATCCCACACCAAGAGCTTCCTACCTTTCAACTCCTCCCACTCACCCCCTAGTTCATTCTCGAACTACTCATTCACAACCGCCCAAGTTGGCCCCCATTCCTACAAATCAAGGTGGGAAACTTCTAATTGTGCCTCACTTCTTGGCTTTTAAAAGAACACAAGAAAAGGCACACTGGACTCCACATATCCTTTTGCATTGAAATTGTCCCTCAACAAAGAAATTCCACTCGAGGCTATATGGATGGACTTTTTTGGTAGCAATCTGCACAAAGGTATAAGGGGGGGCATTGAATTTTTTGGAAGATAAAATCTTGTCATCACATTTTGTAGTAGTCCAAGCTCTATGTCTCTGCCAAGTACCCGTTGATTGGAATTGTTGGCCCTTTCTTCACTGCTTCCCAATCCAAAACTATCGCCTTGGGTGTGCAATTCGTCATCCCCAACTTCATCACCTTACACTTGGGTGATAAGTTCATCTATGGCTATGCCTTGTTGCTATGATATCTGCTCCTCCTCGACATGATCTTGACCTACAAGCATTTCTAGTGTCCAAGTACGAGAGCTCACCTCTATGCTCATGGTACTTTTGCCACCAGTAATCCCAAATCGCAATGTGTAGCTCTTTGGAGTACCTATCTAGACAACCAATACTGAATAAAATACGATGATTATAGGAAAACAGTCATATAACTTTCTAATAAAGAAAGTATACACACCTCTAGAAGATCCACGGTTCTTTCCATGTCTTCCCATCTCTTCTTAAACCAGTCGTAAAGAAAGCACCTACACATTGCACCCAAAAAGGGATATTTTATGTGGAGAAATTTGTGGGTCTCCTACAGGGAGTCATTGCATTTACATTCTAGATCCTTTCTGCACCGTGCGGGGACTTGCAACCACATAGTACATGCACACTTGCAGACTTCCAAACTAAACTAAGATCTTATTACATGAATAATATCCTCTGATACTAATCCCTCCTAATTCTAGGCATGCCATGCGTCATGCGGTTGGTTGTTGGCTCCCTCATGCATCAACCCAACTAACCTAGACCAAGCCTAGAACACTAACTAGAGGCACAAGTCGCATCAATCCATCCTCACCATTGGCGTAAACACCTTCTTTTTCCTTCCATCCTACTCCTCACTCTTCATCATTTTTCCCCCAACCGAGTCTGTTCTGTAAACTCTTGTCCTCTTCCATTTCTCTTTCTTTATCATCTCTCGCAATGGATGTATACAATATCATAGGAAATGTAGTAGTCTAAAGGAGTGGATTGATGACATGTAGCGAGGAGAGATACAAGAATTCAAGAAGGCTCTCCTTTGACTTAGGTGCTACAAGGCATAGGCCCTTTTCCGACAAAACTACCGACGTTTTTACACAATTTTTTTTTTACGGGTGCAAACATCATTATTAACGTCGTTATAAGCATCAAAAAAGAACGGTCGCTATAAAGTGTCGCTATATAGCAACACTAATAAACATCACTATATAGGAGCTATATAGAGACACTGGTAAACATTGCTATATAGCGACACTGGTAAACGTTGCTATATAGCGACGATTGACAAAACTTAAAAAAAAACATTAGTGGGGCTAAACAGGGCCATAGCAAGCCCTGTTTTGCCCCACTAATGTTTTTTTTTTGTTATTATAAAAAAAAGTTTTTTATTACAAAATTTCCCTTGTGAAAAGGGTGATACAAAATCACTCAAATGAAATGATCGAGCAATAAAATCATATACATGTCGAAGATATACAACATTGTTTATTACAAAATTACCCTTTCGAAAAGGGTGATACAAAATCGCTCAAACGAGCCGATATATAAAATGATATACATGGTGAAGTATATGCAAACTACTACTACTACTACTCATTCGAATCGTCCTCCTCCTCCTCCTCATCCTCGTCTTCCTATCCTGATCCTTGGTCCTCGTGAGCTGCGTCTGCTCCCTAACCCTCGTTAGGTGTGCTTGTGATCCCTAGCCCTCGTGATCGCTCGTCTCCGATGATGGGACGCTCGAGCTTTGACCCTAAGAGTGAAACCATATTAATTGAAAATTAGATTGAAACTTAAAGAATAAAACAATTTAAAAAGTGAGATTACAAGTAGGAGTAGACTTATACCGTGCAAGCAGCCACCTCAACCCAATCGATCATCGCTCCCATTGCCTCTTGCTCAATAAACCATGGCTTTGTTTCCATGTGAAATGCGCATCACGTCTCTGCATCTATAGGACGACAACCCATCGCAGCTTGTTGTGGATCCAATTTACGAGAGTTAGATAAAGTGCATGTAATATGTAGTAAAACAAATAGAACAATACATCAAATGAGAAGAAGTAGACTTATTATGGTTGCCTCAAATGCCAACTGTCTGCCTGCACCAAAGTGTGAAGTACCTACGATGTCCAGCGGCTCACGTAGCCCTCCTCTGACCCTCAAACATTTTAGGATGGTCCCTATTCTGCTTCTTGAAGAACTTCCAATCAGCTTTGTCTGCCCAGCTAGGTTTAGCCATCCCCTTTGCGATGGAAGTACGCAAGGTTGATCTACGATGCTTCAAGACCAAACCCATGCGCTCTCGCATATAATTCTCATTGAACTCCCAATTTGGTGGGTTAGGGTATTTCTGTTTTAATTCATCAATAACCGCCTGCTTCTTTTGGTCATCTTGATACCGCCAATCAATAGCAATGCCACTCTTAAAGTGGTGGCTCATCAACCGCCTCATGGTGGCCATCACTGCTTTGCCCTTTCTATCTTCTTTTATCTCTCCCATAGCCGTGATTTCATAGGAGAGGTCCTCGACTGGGTAAGGAGGACTCATGGTAGTGGCAGAGTCAGAGCGAGTGGAAGCTGTGCGAGCACTTTCGGAGCGAGGAGTAGCAATGGGAATAGGAGAGGGCAAGGGACCTGACCGATACTGTGTCTTGGGACCAAGTGGAGACCTGTAGGGATGTGAGTGTGCTAACTCGTCTACATCTCCCGAGTCAGCACAACATAAGCAGCCCCTCCTACTCTTCCTTTCCTTACGATAAGCATGCACAGGTGATGACCCTCAGTCGAAGGGGCACGAGGGGACGACTGGGCAGTAGGTCCAGCCATCAGTGTAGGAGAGGGAATTGCCGAGGTCCTCTAAGATAGCAGAGAGAGGAATCTCGTTGCCTCCTCATCGGACATCTGTGCTACAAACTCATTGGGACTCCTGACAAAGCCATGGGCTGCTAGCAAAGGAGTTTCTCGAGGGGTAGTCGCAGTGCTACATCTAAGAGGAGTCGGCAGGGGTAGTCACAGGGGTAGGCCCCTGAGGTGCCACTTGAGAGGAATCATAGTCCTCTAGAGCATAGAGATCATGATGTCTCCTCCTGCGAGGCTGTTCGTACTCATCGGACATGCGACGTGATCCCATGTCTAACGTAAACACAAACACGAAAACAAAAAACAAAAAACAAACATAAGCATAGGCATAGGGATAGGCAAATACATATGCTTATGATCGAAAGAGGGGGAAGAGGGAGAGAAAGCTTATGCTTATGCTTATGCTCATGCTCATGCTTATGCTTATGCTTATGCATGAGCATATGAGCATAAAAGAAAAAGAGAGAAAGCTTAAGCATAGGCAAATACATATGCTTATGAAAAGAGATCGAAAGAGGGGGAAGAGGGGGAGAAAGAGAGAGGAAAAAAGGAAAATGAGACATGACATGCTCATGAGAGAAGGAAAGGAGGGAAAAGACATGCTCATGAAAGAGGGAAAAGAGGGGGGGAAAGAGAGAGGAAAGGAGGAAAAGAGGAGAAGGAGAAAGATGAGAGAGATTGAAAGAGGGAGACATATGCATAAGCATAAGAGAAGGAGACATATGCTCATGCTTATGCTTATGCATGAGCATAAGAGAAGGAGACATATGCTTATGCTTATGCATAAGAGGAAGAAGAGGGAAAGGAAGAAGAGGGGAAAAGAGATTGAAAGAGAGAAAAGTGTGCAGATGGAAGGGATGAATGGAAGCTCGTCACACGATGTGCCAATGCACGGGAGCACAAAGTGGCTTACGGAGAGATTGTATTGTCATTGCACTCATTGCAAGCGAGAAGTATGGCATCAACGTCCTATTATCATGCGCCACTTGTAGATGTATGGGGAGGAGCCCGAACCACCATTGGTGTTACACATGTTGATGGATTATCGGTAAGTCAAAGCTATTTAAGTTCGTGGTTAATATTGGATACCATTATGATACGAAACCTTGAGACAAGATCTTATATTTACATGAAATCTTAAAACAGGATGAGGAGGTACATGTTCAAAGCAATGCTAGATCTTCTATCAAGGTGCTTATTATATGCAATGTAATTAATGGCATTTTGTTATCATGCGGCTTGCTTCTATGTTGTGTTAGATCAAAACTCAAGAGACTGACAGTCAACCCTTATGTGAAAATGTGCAAGAGGTTATTGTGACGGAGTTGATTGACGTTCATTAAACTCTTCTGTGATGCTGACTTCTACAATGCAAGATCTTCAAGATCTTTGTGGGATGTTTGATAAGATCTTCATTAAGCTCCTCTGCAAGGTAGCTGGTGGAGTCACATTACTCACTAGGCTCCCAGTAAAGAGAATGGTGGAGTGGCATAATTTATTGCATCGGCTCAACATCATGGCATCTACAAGGCCAAGTCTCCAAGACCCCTGCAAGATGTGTGATAAATTATTGTGGCTGGTGAATACCATTAGGATGTTCATTAAACTCCTATGAATTGTAATTGATGTAGCCATCCATCATGGTTTACAGCCACCTTGGTACATTGGAGTGTCTGATGCTATTTGGAGGGGCTAGTAGTCGCATTGTTTATCATGTTGATGTCTATAATGCAAGATCTTCATTGTCTCTATGAGATGTTTGATAGTAGAATTATCAGGCTCCTCTATATTGCAGTTGACGAAATCACATTACTCATTAAGCTCCCTATAAAGTGATTCATGGAGTGGCATAATTTATCACATCGACTCAACACTACGGCACCTATACTGCAAGATCTTCAAGATCCCTATGGGATGTACAATAAGTAATTGTGCCTAGTATCTTTAGGATGTTCAAACTCCTCTGGCAATGTGGTTGATGGAGACAAGGTTTGATGCCATCTCGCAAACATGGCGTGTCTGATGTAAGGCTGCAATTTGAACATCCTCCTTCTTATATCATCTGAGCCTCCACATTTACAAATACCTATTACTCCAAATCATTTCTACCCTCGCTGTCACTCCCCTAAGCATTGTGTGGTATTCCTTGATAGCATCTGAGCTTCTTGTATTAAAGGGGTGGTCAGTCCCTAAAAAAGACCCGAGTAATATATATCCAATATTTACTCTTATACATTTTGAATTGGTTTCACTCAGAATGAAAAAGTGGTTATAAGTTTGAATTCAAAATGACAAAAAAGACAGGTGAAAACAAAAAGACAGAGTAGCCGAAGCTCAAAGAGATCAAGTGTGCCATCTCTGTAGAACTTTATATTCACACAAGGATTTTAGGATATTGGCACAAGATAGAGCACGGTGGGAGCCTTCAGCAACATATGTGGTAAACTGTGGGTCCTTATAATATTGAAAGTCTTCCCACAATTCCTCTTGCAATCGATCCATCTTACAAATGAAAATCTTGGGTCGATGTTGTGGAACACTGAGTACGTCCTCTAATCGATCGATCATGTGTACCACAATCATGGGTTGTCGAGGGACCCACTACAAAATGGCTTCAGCTTAAATTGCTAAACAATAAGCTGAAGAAATGTCGTTGCTAGCGTGGCTTTCCATCTATGTTCCTTCATTGTTTCTTCACTAGTTTGTATCAAAGGGCAAGAAAATTTCAGCAATCTTTCTACAATATTTAGACATATAGATGTATATACATATTCAAAATCTTTCATCTGACATTATGGTCCTTGTCCTCTCAAAGGATCACTTCAATCACTTTGGAGATTTGTACAACATCACTTCAATCACTTTGGAGCTTTGTACAACAACACTTCGATCACTTTGTCTATAAAATTGGATATATACAAACATATAGATGTATGTAGATATTCGGTCTGACATTACAGTCCTTGACCGTTGTCTTGACACTTTCTAGAATGAGAGCATTCTCTTGCCGAACTAAGTTCTACCATCATCATAGCAACATATCTTCCTCTCTCATTAGAATTATCCAACCACTTTATTTCAAGTATTCAACCCCATTTAATCGAAATCTTTCATCTCACATTATGGTCCTTGGCCTATTAAAGGATGCTGTCTAGTCACATAGCTAAGAAAATAGCACTTCAGTCACTTTGGAAATATTATAATATTGCATATATATACATATGCATGTATTACTATATGTATATATATATATATATATAAACAACTACACTTACATTGAGAAATATGAAATCCCATAACTAATCCAAAAATCCACAATTCCTAGACAAATGAATTGTATGCCATTCATCTTGTCTTCTTGTAAAAATAATAATAGAGTCAAACCATCATGCTAGTGGCAGTTATCTTCCTAGTGTGCAACCAACCACCATGCTAGCAACCAACCACCATGCTAGTGGTAGTTAAGTTAATATCCTCGTAATAATAGAAGAGAACCACTGCATTGGTGGCGGTTAATATCCTAGTGTGCAGTCAAGTGCAATCGATCTCTGAGCTACAACCAACCAGTACTATTATACTAGAACGAATCGCATTGCTACAAAGGGTTATCCTACAAAAGACACATTTCCCAAGTGAACTTTGGAGAACATTAATAATTCAATAGATTACATACAAATTACAAAGACTCTTTTCCTTCAGATTACATCTCAAAGACTCTTTTCCTTTAGGGGGGTAGTTCCACATTGCTTTGAGTAGGTCACCTTTTTAAGCTACTTGATCGCAGGATCTTCCCTCCTTGATCCTTTCCTTGCTCCTTTCAGAACGTGGTTGGTTCCTTCCTTCAAGGGCCTAGCCCCTCCCTTCATGTCACTTCCTCTTACCTTGCTTTGAGCTTCTTGGTTGTAGGCTTCTTTCTCCTTTCTTGAAGGGCACTAGTTCCTCCCTTTAGGCTCCTTCCCCTCGTAGTCAGACTTCTTCAATTCAAGCTCCTTGTCTTTTGCAATTTTTGCCCAAATGGAAAATTGACCTGTAGCATCTACTTTCTTGTTGTAGATAGTTGTAGTAGGCATACATATTTGATCTATTCATGACCTGGGTGATGGCAAATGACATTCTACATACAAATCTTGCATGCACAAACACCCCAAAGCAAAAAACATGCACAGGGTGGTAGCATGCACACCAAAAATCATGCAATCATCTATGATAGGAGTATGGCAAACCATGTATTTCGGACCCTGGTACATAATAGGATAGGCATCCTATTTAACTATTGTGGCCATAAATACAACAGTCTTTCTCTATACATGATGAAGTTGCTTCTCGATTTCTTCGTTCCTCATCCTAAGGAGGCTACGAATGTTCTCCTTCATCTCCTCCACTCTTTTCTCACTCCATGCAACAGCTTCATCTAATTCCCTCAACATCTCTTAAAGTTGCTTAAATTGCTCAAAAACATCAACATGGGCCATTCCCAAGACTTCCACTCTAGTTTGGAAATCTCTCATGATGACGAACTACTTTTTAAAACTTTCAAAATCCACTGCAAGCTCGTGCAGCACAACCCTATCGTAATCTTGTTGCAAGGTCTTACAACTTACTCTTTGAACTTCCACCAGTTTTTCTAGATAACAACCCCCACTGTGGCTATTGCTGCAACTTGCTCCACCATGGCTACTCTCTGCATCCTTCTTGGCTTGGAGAGCTGCCTCATTGTCTTCTCCACCCCAGCTACTCTCTACCCCATCCTTCCTAGCCTTGAATCTCTCTCACAGCTCTTGCATCACCGCTCTAGATTTGTGCATTCTCCCTTTTTAGCTCCCCCATCATCTAGTATTTTTCAATGTTTAATGCATTCTGCATAATGCAGAGCCATTTGTAAAGAGCCTCCTTTTTTGCTCTTTGATCTACAGATCCTTTTGCATCATTTCTAGCTCCTTGTCCACGATGTCCCCATCAGTTTAAACTTCTTCAAGCCTATCTCTAAGCTCCTTGATGCACTTCTTTTCTTCTTCTCTTCTATGCCTGTCCATGTCAACCTTTTTTGCAATGGCCTCAGCTTGCTCTCGTGCCTAAAAATCCCTCGCTTCTGCCTCCTCTACCTTGGCTTTTGCACCCTTCCTGAGAATTTTCTCAAGTTATGCTACTTTTGTTGCATCGATGGCTTTCTCTTGTAGAAAAGTCACGTTCTAAGACATCTTCTTATCATATTGCTTAAAAATCCCTTTAAGGGTACATGTCATTAGAACACAATATTCAAAAAAATTGGACTTGTGTAAAGTCCAATTTCAAAACTGGACTAAAGAAAAGTCCAAAAATCCCGAATATACTCCTAATGCCATTTTAAAGCTAACTTTAAAAACCAAATTTTAATGGAAATACCAATTACTTGATGAGATTACCAAAATACTTACTATTATGAATGTCGTGCTAGTGATGAATAGTTTGCTAATGCCATTTTTAAGCTTGATTAACTATATATTTCTATGGTTTTTTAAGATTACTCAAATTATGCTATAAGGTCAAAAAAATTCCATGAACATGCTACTTTCTATAATTTCTTAAGAACATCAATAGATTGACCAATTCTCTTGCACAGGTGGTATACATATATACCATCTTCGTGTAGAAATACACCTTTAAGTATAAATTCAAATTAATAAACAACAATGGATGTAACATTATAGAGACATAAGAGCCACACATGATGAGAATTGGCCACTCAAAAACAAACAGCATTGGTTTCTGCACACATACATCAGCCTTGTACAGCCTCTTGGCTACTCCAGACACGTAGTTATCATCATTCAACTATAGGCTTGATCCTTTGCATACATGTTCTCACATTACTTGTTTTGATAGTTTATCGTAAGCCCCCCAATGGTGATAGCTCTCACATATTGTTCTCAAGGGTAGACACTCTCATCGGTACATGGGTAAAACCTTTTGCACAGAGCACCAAACTGCCTCCAGCATGGAGTTATTCTCATCACACAGCTGATGATGCACTAGTCATGACTCCTAATGAGATATGTGAGTGCAAAGAGAACCTCCTTTGACCATTTATTACCATAGGGTATGTTCCAATGTACAATGCAGACTCGAGCCCCATTGGCCTTGATAGATCAGATGCTTCGGATGTTAGCATGGATCAGCCCGTAGTTTTCTATCATACACATTTCTCAGCAAGCCCTCATCATGAGGCACACTTCTTGGTAAGCCCTCAGCATGAGGCACATTTAGCAGTAAGCCCACAACATGAGGCACATTTGGCAATAAGCCCTCATCATGAGGCAAATTTGGCAATAAGTCCCCGGCACGAGGCAATCTCATGCACATCAACATAGCCCGATTCTAGTGATGTACAACCATCACATTCATGCATGGATCCAACTCCATTTTTTGCCATAGATGTAGATACTTAGTAGGAGTTCACCTCTGATCATGCAATTGTTCTCAATAGGTAAGTCCTCAGTACAAGGCATTCACATTTCTAGCTGTATATGTAGATACATGCCATAGTGCATTCAGCTCTTTAGGTGATTCCATTCTGGCATCCATCACTGATGCTTTCACCTCTGACATGGAGCATACCATGGTTTCAGTTCCCCTTCAACAGTTTGGATCAACAAAGCAACCTTCAGGACATTCCAGCATTGGCTTCGTCATTCCACATTGCATTCTTAGATCCAGTTATCACCACCTCTTTCAATCAATAGATCATCCCTCAGCATGAGGATACCTATGCATCAGTGCGGTCCTGCCCCAGTGCAGTGGACATCATTAGGTTTAGCCATAGCGCAACTTGGGGAGACTCATTGTTTCATCATGCACTTATGGTCGCTGTCATATAGAGTTCATACTTAATGCAAATTAGTGGTTGGATCCACGACCTTAGATCAGTCCCTTCATCAGCATTCGGCACCTGATTTGCCTCAAAGATATCTTATGCATTCACAGTTGTACTTCAGGCTTCTATGCCTTTCTATTGTCAACTCCTTCTTGATGAGCCTACGACAAATGTTACATCCCATGCCGATGGATGTTTAGCCATGCACACAGTAGATGACCTTTGGATCAGGATAGTTGAGCACACAGGTTTGACAGGTTTGTGTACCTTGTCAGTATTATGGGCCTCTTCATCAGCAGAGCAACGTATCATACCTGCACCTTTGGCCCCATATTTTTAGCCCCTAGATCACTCTATCCACATCGACTATGCGGTCTTCTTAGAACCCGTATCATTTAATAGAGATTACAGTTCTACTGCAGCATACCTTCACCATTGCTATTAGTTCTTTTGGGTTGGTGACACTCTCGTATGTCACAACCTACTGGATCACATGTCCATCACTATAGCAACTAGCCTCACATCTAGATGCCTCTTCTATAGAGCAACTACAAAGTCCACAGTGACTTATGACATGTTTACCCTTAACATGTTAAGCATGCAGCCATTCACACAGTCATCTTTTGATCAACCAATCTTTCATCCAGGTGGACTTTACTTTTTGCATATTTCCTTCCTCTTTCCTTCGGCCTATCTTCTTGGTTTTATTCCCAAAGGCAAAGGATGACCCACAACTTAAGAGGGGTAAATGCACATCTTGTACAGAGGATGAGAGAATGGGTGAATGCTCAAGTGTGTATGCATGTGTATGCACAGAGGAGATGAGGATGGGTGAGTGTGAAGTGAAAGGTACATAATAAAGTCAGTGGAGCATTGGGAATCGATACTTGGAAGTGAATGCTCTACTTTTAGTGAATGGAGCATTGGGAATTCTCTATTTCAGTGAGTGAAGCATTGGGAATTGATACTTGGAAGTGAATGCTCTAATTTTAGTGAGTGGAGCATTGGGAATCAATAGAAATATATTTTTCTCATCACACATTTAATATTTTCTAATAATCACATCATCGATCAAAGCAAAGCCCTATCTACAAGATCCTGACTGATACAAAATACATTATTTTATTCCAAATTTTATTTTACATTGAATATTTAAAGCTCTTGATCTTGAGTACCAAGCACATGCCCTTTCTACAAGGTCTTGACTCTAATACAAAATGCATTATTTTATTCCAAAATTTTGTTTACATTGAATATTTAGAGCTCTTGATTTTTAGTACCAAGCACAGGCCCTTGACTATAGGGTCCTGACTAATAGGCTGATTTAGGTGCTCTGGAGGATTAGGATCCTCACAAGACTGCTCTAGAGGGTTAGGATCCTCACCAGTCTACTCTAGAGGATTAGGATCCTCGCTAGTCTTTAAGCTTTCAGGCTCATGATCTTTGCTTATTAAGGTTTTCTTTTGACCATTTTGGTGACTACTTCATCCAAGTGACTATGCTTGCTCTTATACCCAAAGGAGCGGTCTCACCATCAAGCAATTGTTAAGGTGTACTTGGACAATATGCTTTAATGTCTCCCAAGAGGTGAGAATGTGGCTTGCTCACCAATATGCCATGGCCTATATTCAGTATGTTGCACCTACTGATGTCCAATCTACCCAAAGTTGAGATGGAGTCGTATCTATCTCATTGGGTGGTATTGCCCTTATGGTATAAAAAGGTGTAACGGTGGTAGGTTTATCATTGTTGCCAAGGTGCATACATTGAGTTCCTTTCGTACTTGGCAGATCTATTGCGGGTAGTGTATGCATCCAATTTAATGAGTCTTCTAACTCAGGTATAGGAGCACACCAAGAGTCTTCAAGATCAAAGTATTGGACTAGTTTGTTGACTGGCACCCTTGGAAGGTCTTGAGCTTGATTTAGAGATTCAACATTTTCAAGACTAGTGGACTGGGGTGTCACTATTTGCCTATTCATCCAATCACAAAGGTCTCTCTAAAGGGTTGGGTTGCCTTGGAGCAATGTTGCAATAGGCATCTCTGCCTCTATGAAAAATGAGGCTAATCCTGTGATGTCTTGAGGACTAGTGATAGGTGCAATACCTATCAATTTTGACTTTTCTAAGCCATATAAGGACATGTTATCATTCTCCTTTAGTTGTTGCAAGGCTGGGTTTTCTTTAAACATCTGCTGCATTAGGGTGGATCCCTCTATTGAAGGGCATGACACACCTTCTTCATCTACCCTTTCAAGTATTTTCAAGGCTTTTGAGGCTCGAGTGGTTATCTCATATCTTGGATGAATTGTATCAGAACTCTTGCTTGCCTTGGGCCTCTACTCACATTCCACTTGGCACTTGCGTGCCAATTTATGCACCTCGGTGAGAAATCATTTCCCCACACACGGGTTGGGATATTCACAATGACTCTTAGGTGTTGCAGCTTGTTGGCCATGGGCTGAAGCCCTTATTGTTCCTTCATTTGCCTCATGCAGGCTTGTTGCTAGTACCATTTGAGAAAGTATCAATAGAGGAAAATGATGTTGCTAGGGAGGCCGTGTCTTCATCCGGCCTATCTTGGATGATGAACTTATTGTTTCCCTTCCCAATCTTTGTTGCACCCTTGGTGCTTACTCGTGCTAATTTAGTTGCCTCTCTAGGCTATGACATGCTAGCTTTATCCCTTTTGGCTTGTTTGCAAAGCTCTTTATTAAGGGCTTTAGCTTGCAACCTCATGATTACATTCAAGGATATTGATGACACTTGGCCTCTCTCAACGCTTAACAAGTTAAGGCTTGTGGACTTAGATGTCCCTCTTATCAAACAATGCTTAAAAAAGATGGTTAGACCTTGGTGTACATGTGATTGGCTAATTAGATTGCCCCTTATATGGATACTCATTGGCTAGATGTAGCCCTTGACAAATATGGCATCTTATGGGTGGTGTCTTGTCCAGGTTGTTCATATATCCCATTTTTTTAGAAACCAATGCTGTTTGGTAGACTATAATGTATTGGTCATCTTGTATAATGTATTGAGTTATAATGCTAGACCGATTTGCATTGTCCCCATTTTGGGGATAGTTGTTTCCACTGAAGGTAGGTTTGGGGTCTCCCCAATCACTAGGTAGCTCTTCCACCAAAACTTGATTTAGGGGAGTAATTTGTGGTGATGGTGGTTGAGGTCCCAGTACTTGCAAGGGTAATGGTATATTTTGAGCCCTAAATTTCCATTGCTAGTTATTCCTGATTGGATGGATTGGGTGGTGCAAGCAATGGTAGATGCGGCCTTTGTTGATACATGGGTTGAGGAATCACCCTAGGATAATGACATTGGGATGTGTCATGATTTCCCCAATGAACACAATGGGCATAGTAGAGTGTTGGCCTAGCTCTAAGACTAGGGCATTCCTTAGTGGGATGATTCCATTGCATACCCCACACCACATGTTATCTCTTTGTGGAAATAGATGGGGGTTTCTAGGAGCATCTTTTGGTGCTTCTATCTTCCATTGTTGGATCAACTTGTTTAATAGATCTGTGGCCATCCCTAGCTACATCTAATTTATACTTTTGGGACATCTCCCTCGTGTTATCCCTTAAGCATATCGCCATCTTGCTGCATTGCTCAAATAATGTGGGATTCATAACAAACAGATGTTCATGCAGCTTAGCATCTCGTAGCCCTATGAGGAAAAATGGCAAAAGCTGCACATCACTCCTCCTCTTATGGGGTTCACATCGCGAGTTCACATGTTTACTCTTGACAATATAGTATCTTAAGGACTCAGTGTACTTCTACTTCACCTCATAAAGATGGTTAATTGGGCTCCACTTGGGACCACTGGGGGCAACAAACCCCACAATGAAAGATTCATGCAATATGTCCCAATTTATTGTGGGGGCAAACCCCACAATGAAAGATGCATGCAATATTTCCCAATTTATTTTCTCCTCAAGGTCTAAGGATCTAAACCATTGTCTAGCCTTGCCACCATCAAGTCTCAATCTAAAAGCATTGACCTTGTCCAAATCCCTGATATCACCAAAGGTCTCGCAGATTTGTTCAAATCTCTCAACATGGGATATTGGGTCTCCTTCTTCTATAAACTTGTGATTATTTTGGAGATTATGATAGGCTTGCTCCTTGAGGGGCTAGTATCCCTTTTTGGAAACGTTGGTGGTGGAGCAGTGGCCCCGCTTCCTAGTGCTTACACTAGGATTCTCATAGCTTCGTGTGTAAGGACCATTTGTAGTACAGGAGGAGGTTGTGGAATGGTGGGCCATGTCCCGTACTTTGGTGGTCCTTAAATGAGAACATTAGGCATGGATTGATGTGCCTCCAATGTTGTACTAAAGTGATGCACACCCGTTTGAGAGCATGCTCCATAATTTTTTTTTGATTTGTTGAAAACCAAAATGGATTGAAAATATGGGATCCAAACTAGTAAGACTACTACATGGTGGTCTTAAAACATTGATAGTTGTTGGTATTGGTATCTAGATTTACATATGACTATTACCAGACCACATTTGAGCTATGCTGTTGGTTTGGTAAGTCGGTTTATGCAGGCTCCAAGGAAACCGCATTTGGACGCGGCTAGATGCATACTGAGGTATGTGAAGTCCACATTGCAGTATGGACTATTTTATGAGACTGGGGTTCAGATACAGTTGCATGGATACATTGATGCTAATTGGGCTAGTAGTATTTCTGATAGACGATCTACCAGTGGATATGTGTTCTCTTTTGGGAGTGCTGCAGTCACTTGGAGCAGTAAGAAACAGCCTATAGTTGCCTTGTCGAGCACAGAGGCTGAGTACAGGGGTGCAGAAATGGCTGCATGTGAGGAAGCTTGGTTGCATAAGATACTTTATGATATGCATCAGTCTATAGATGGGCCAGTTGTCATTTATTATGACAACATGAGCAGTATACACTTGGCAAATAACCCAGTCTATCATGCTAGAACAAAGCACATTGAGGTGCATTATCACTATGTGCGAGAGAAGGTTCTATTAGGTTTTATTGGTCTAGTTTATGTTAGCACAGAGGATCAGGTAGCTGACATATTCACGAAGGCATTGGGTGCAGAGAAGCTGCACAAGTTCAGAGACCTGCTTGGTGTGCAGGAATTGGGATTGAGCTCAAGAGGGAGTGTTGAGATATCGAGCTCCACTCGTGATATGCCAGGGGGACCATTGTGCATCTATGTCACCGACTTGTTAGCTGTAGAAGCAGTTGGTACACTGCCCATGAATAATAGCTGGATGATAGCTATCTTTATATACTCTAGTTAGTGCCTCAGTTAGTATGCCACCTTAGCTAGCTGAGTTTGGTTTGAGACCCACATATAGGGTTCACCTATTCTTTTGTACTTAGAGTTCTTTTGGCTTTCACAACTAAGAAAAGAGGAAAACTGTTTTCAGCCTCCACCTTTGTGTATATTCCCCCATTTGTGTATGGGAGAAAGCTGCAAGTGAGACTCCTTCCTTCTCTCCCACTCTCTTCATAATGTGATTGTCATGAACCAGCGTGGTTGAATAGACATTAGTTGTTGACCAGCCTGGTGGTGGAAATTATGATGTTTCTTAGTATTTAAATTTGTTAAATTTTATTTCCTGCTATTCGGGTCATATACCACTATTTCTAGACTAGGATGTCTTGGACCTAATGTGATTGTCCTAAGTCATCCCGCCAGTGCTGGTTCAATAGCACTACTGACAAAAATTGTGATTGAAATTGTGAAATTTAGAAATTAAAAGACATATATTGTTATTTTCTAATTGTGAAATGTTATTTTCTAATTATGAAATTCAAAAATGAAAAGCAATATACTTGTTATTGTCCAATATGTGAAGTTGAGACTGTCACGCTAAACAAGCTCGGTGGATGAAATTGAGATTGTCCTAAATATGTCCTAAACCAACCCACTTGTTGATTGTCCTAAACGTGTCCTAAACGAGCACAGTGATTGAAATCGTAACTGTCCTCAACTAGCCCAGTAGTTGATGTTGTGACTATCCTAAACCAACACAGTGGTTAAATTTTGTTTTGCTTTATTATATACTTTAATTAGACTATGTTTTGTCTTGTTTTAGTAGTGAAAAAAGGGAGCTCACTGTATTGTTCTTCCATTTAAAAGAGGACTCGTTATTCTTTTGTTCTCACATGTTGGGTCATTAGACGGAGTTTTATCTCAAGTTTATGGATCAGAATCCAGACATTTCCATTGGACAGAGATGCTTTGAGCATTGTAAGCCCTGGTATGATGTCAGGAAACTCAAAGACAAGAATGTTTGTTGTTGCAAAACACACATAGACTTTGACCTAGACTAGCAAGCTATGAATGACTTGAGATCTAGTTGTGTTGGAGAATTGATTCATGGGGATCAATGCCGATGTCTCCTTGATGAATGCGCAGTTTGTAGGCCACTTGGATCCTCATATATGTTGCAAGGGAGATCAGGTTTTGTAGCCTAAGGTCTTTGTGGGAACTAGTGGTTTGTCCAAAGGGAGATCGTGAGTGGCACCACATTGGCACATGCAAGCATTGCAGTCTAAAAGTTGAAGAAGTAGACATTTCATGTCTATTCAAATGAAATGAGGGAATACAACCATGTTGCTCTAAAATGGAGGAGATTTGAAAATATCAATGTTGAAGGATCTGATAAAAAGAGATGGCTACTATCATATAAGAGCACTCAGCCAAGGGAGCTTAGAGGTCATGTGGTTCAATCTACTACATTGGGAATGGCTGAAAATTAAAATTCCCCATGTAGAAAATACAAAAGGACATTGGGTGTGGTCAGAGGGTTCCACCTCTCAATGTAAATCAACCCGTGGATTATTCTTTATCTCAAGGTTCAAATCCCTAGCCGATCTAGACATGATGTGGAATTTCTTTGGGTCTCATGGCAAGGGTTAACATGATGGATGTGGTGATTGTCTTAAGCAAGAATTGTTTAAACACCAATTAACATGCCCTCAATAAAAACTCAATGATGCCCATGATGTTGTAACATGGCTTACAGCCAACCTCTCCACAGGCATGCATTCAACATACAGTACCAAAGCCTTAATAATAGTGTAGTACCCAGGATGTTCCATGAAGTGAAAGTGGATGAAGTGCAAAAGAGAAGCCAACACGATTGTGATAAAATTAAAGGAGTTCGTGATCTGCACAGGATATGGGGAATTTCAAAGAACCAACTAATTAAAATAAGAAAACTTTCTTATTTCTACGGTGCATGCATCATAGGGGATCATGACGATTGTGAGAACATTGCAAACAACTATGAAGACATGGGAGCGAGTTCAAGTTTTCCCTTTATGTTCAAATGGAGTGACAAATAATGAAGAGACAAACAACAACTCACCACAGTTTAGGGATAGTTTTGATGACCTCATTGACTATTTAGAAGATGGGGATAACTTTGCAATTGTCGCTACCTCTAGGGAGAACAAGGAAGATGACCCCATACTTTCTATTGTGATACACAAAACCTAAGCACAAGGTTGAGCTAGAATTTAAGGATAATTGGGGAATAACCTATGAGAAGTGGGATGTAGTAGTCGAAGCTTTTTGGTATGAAAAAACATCCAAGAGAGGCACTGCAATTACGAACTGCTACATATAAGAGTCCACAAACATTTGTGTACTCTCATTTAGTAAGAGCTATTAAGTTCCAAATGCAACTTGTGCCACAACAAAATATTGGCAAGAGTGTCCTCAAATTTTATTTAGACATGCATGAGCACATCTTGGGGTGTCATGGAGTGGTGGATGAGGACGACTAAGATAGTACTAAGAAAATGTAATCTCATCGCAAGGAAACAATATTCCACTTATCCTAGAAAAGGAAAAATGTATTTGAGACTACGCTTATTTTAGTAAATCCCAAATTAACCACCGCACTTGTTTTTGTAAATCCCAAATGATAAATCCCATGCTTGTTTTTAGTATATCCCAAACAACCACCATGCTACTTTTATTAAATTCTTTTTGTAAATCCCAAATGATAAATCCCACGCTTGTTTTTAGTAAATCCCAAACAACCACCATGTTGGTTTTATTGAATCCCACAACTTGTTTTTTGTATATCCCAAACAATCATCGTTCTGGTTTTATTAAATTGTTTTTGTAAATCCCAAATGATAAATCCCATTTTGTGGCTCAAAGAAAGTCCAAACTCCCAACTATCTTATCAACCTCTCTATAGCAAGCATCTCCCAAGTCTTTAGGCTAGTCTGATGAACTATCGTAGACCTCATTACACACTTGAACCACCAACTTCTTGCTTGCCTCTTCCAATTTTTACGCCCATAGTTCCTCCTCCTTTCGCTCGGGGGCCTCTTCAACCTATTGCACAAAAACACCAAAGCAAAAAACGTGCATAGGGTGGTAGTATGCAAGCCATCGGATCATGCAATTATCTATGGTGGGGGTATGGCAGACCATGCATTTTCTACCCTATTGTATAGTAGGATAGGCATCAGATTTAACTATTGTAGCCATCAATACCCCATTCTAGCTCTATACATGATGAAGTTGCTTCTTGATTCCTTACTCCCTCATCCTAAGGCTATAGATGTTCTCCTCCACTCTTTGCTCACTCCATGGAATAGCTTCATTTGAATCCCTCAGCATCTGTTGAAGTTGCTTAAATTGCACAAAAACATCAACATGAGTTGTTTCCAAGACTTCCACTCTAGTTTGGAAATCTCTCATGATGACAGACTGCTTTTGAAAACTATCAAAAGCCACCACTGCAAGCTCGTGCACAACCCTATCATAATCTTAATGTAGGGTCTTGTAGCTTACTCTTTGAATTTCCAACAATTTTTTGAAAAAAACAACCCCCCCTCCACCATGTCTAGTCTCTGCGTCCTTCCTAGCCTGGAGAGCTACCTCATTGTCTTCTCCACCCTGGCTTGCTCTCTACCCCATCCTTCTTGGCCTTGAAGCTCTCTCATAGACCCTACATCACCGCTCTGGTTTCTGCATTCTTCCTTTTTAGCAGCTTCACCATCTGCTATTTTTCAATGTTCAATGTGTTCTGCATGCAGATCCATTTTTAAAGACCCTCCTTTTCGGCTCTCTGATCTTCAAGCTCCTTTCACACCATTGCTAGCTCCTTGTCTATGATGTCCCTATCACTTCTAATTCTTCAAGCCTATCTCGGAGCTCCTTGATGCACTTCTCTACTTCTTCTCTTCTATTCCTTTTCATGTCGACCATTTTGGTAGTGGCCTCAGCTTACTCTTGTGCCTGCAAGTCCCTTGCTTCTAGAAGTTGTGTGTATTCTAACATCACCTTCTCTTGGATGGATGTAGGTAATAGTCCCCGACATTGGAATACGCCTCAATGTAGCTACCAATGAGATCAAGTTTTCATTGCTTTGCTTGCTCATGGTCACCCCATATTGGGCATTCTAAATTCTAAAGGGTTTCTACCTTATTGTATTTCTCATGTTTCATTCTAAATGTGATATTAAGAATTGCAAGAAGTTTTTTCACTCGCAATACTAGGTCCTCTCTCTCTCTCTCTCTCTCTCTCTCTCTCTCTCTCTCTCTCTCTCTCTTTGTCTAATGCCTCCAAAAATAAGTCAAACTTAAATAGAAAAGTATTTAAAAACTATATATAAATACAATAAAAGAGAGGCCTCCAAAAAGAAATAAAAAACATTTATTTGTTTATGTATGTACACACTCACACAAACACACACACACACACGCGCGCGCGTGTGTGTGTGTGTGTGATTACTTTCCTGAAATTGAAGTTACTATCCCTGAACACCATCGATGGCTTTCTCTTGTAGAAAAATCACCTTTTGAGACATCTTCTTATCGTATTTCTCAAAAATCCCTTTGAGGGTAGACGTCATCAGGTGCATTACAACTCTAGCAGACTAAGATGACAATTGGGATTTTCCATCCATGCAATTCTTCAGGGTAGCTATCATGCTCTTGAACCTGCCAGAACTTCACTGTCCCTCTCGTATCAAGAAAGAAGTGCATTTTCTTCTTCAACACATCTTGGAGGTCTATTGGCAAGCTAGAAAACTTGACTCCACCATCTTTACTCATCTAATCACTGGGGTATACATCTAGAATATCCTATCTCTTCTACTGCTTCTCGAAGAATTGTGCTTGTAAATTGCCTCCAACAATGCCTAGCGCATTTTCAACCACACTTTCAGTGATGGTAATCTTTTGACCTTGACAAACTGTTTGTCCCTCCTTCACGTTCCCCTCCTGTACCAACCTAGCGAAGTTGCTGAGAGCATCTAAATTGGGCTTTTGAAGAGCGAGTGAGGAGCTCCCAAATGTCACGATTTCAAGATCAAGGAGGAGAGGCTCTTGCACTGTGCTACAAAGGGGGAGGAAATATTGTGTGAGCAGCTCCTGGACTATACAGGTTCCATTACAATAGGGGATAGAAGTTGCAGGAAGTGTACAAGGGAGAATAGAAATGGTTGAGAGGGATAGAAGATGAAATAGTGATAGAAATGGAATAGTGGAGGATTAAGTTTGTGGTCTAACTGCAAGGGAGAAAGAAATGGTCAAGAGGTATAGAAGACAAAATAGATAATGGAATGGAATAGCAGAGGCTTAAGTTTGTAGCTTGACTACAAGGAACTGTCAAGGTGAGAACCACCACAGTGGTTGGCTCAAATTTTGATTAATTCAAGGTGGCAGTACTACCTTGCATGGTAATGAGTGATTAGAGGTGATTAGGCTTCATGATCTATGTCTATGGTAATTACTACCATCTTCCATCAGTGGTGGCATCTGAGATTACTAGCCACGTTTATGGTGGTAGTTAAGATTCCAATGGGTTGGCAGTTAATTACCAACCACCGCAGTGGCCACAATTACTCACTTGCCAGTTACCACCACTAGGCTTGCATGCATGATTACTACGAGTGCAATAAATTACTAGTCATCAGGCTTGCATGCTCATTAGAGTACTAGAGCTCATGGTAATTAGTGATTAGAGGTGATTAGGCTTCATGATTTACTTTTGTGGTATTTAGTGCCCAATGGTGATGGCTCTCATTAGCCACATCTGTAGGGCTAAGATGCCACAAGGCTGGCAGTTAATTACCAACCACCACCGTAGTGGCCTGCAGTTACTCACCTTCCAATTACCACCACCGAGCTTGCATGCATGATTACTATGAGTGCAATAAATTACCAGTCACCATGCTTGCATGCTCATTAGAGTACTAGAGTGCATGGTAATGAGTGATTAGAGGTGATTAGGCTTTATAATTTGCTTTTGTGGTAATTACTACTAGGTGGTGGTGGCTCTCATGAGGATTACCAGAATTCGAGTGACTTCGTTCGAGCAAGGTAACAGTTTGAGCGAGTAATTTCATAAATTTTGACATTCTTGTGTGATTTTTTACGTTCAAAAAGTAGCATGCATTGCTTACTTTTATGGTTGTCGTACCCATGATATGGTGAGTAATCAATTGTCTTAGAGACAAACAATAATTTTTGAAAATATTTGGCAATGTTTTTCAAGGGTCAACGAAGGAGGGGTGGAAGAAAGGGGTCAAAGTATGTGTTTCTCTCGTGTAATTTCCATTTTCAAGGCAAAAAAATAATGGGAGGAGCCTCCTTAGAGGCTGCAAAATCGCGGCCTCTTGGGAGGCTCCTCTTGCCAATTTTATTTGGGCCATAACTTGGTCAATTGGACTCCAAATATGGTCATGTTTGTAGTCAAAACGATCGGAATGATATGAATAAATGCATTTATCATGTTAAAGTGTCAAAATTCTAGATATTTAGAAATTTTATACTTATCTTTGTTTCATGAGAGCCAGACCTTATCAAACTCTATATTTAATTATGACCATGGATTTTCTCATATAGAGTTTGGGTCCTTGGTTTCCTCCCTCCATCCTAGAGGTGTATACATGGTCAAGGACATATGAAGGTGATCCATATTTAGCTAGCATCATCATGGTCATAAGGTGATCAATAATTTATTAGTTCCATAGTTTAAACATTTTATTCATGTGATCATTTTGTGTACAAAATGGATCAAATCATGTCGGTAGCATAAAAATCGATGAGCTACAAATAGTTGTTTGTGAGAGATTTTTCTAGGATGAGCTTCTATATCATCGGTGGGACTATTGTTGCCATATATGTAACTCCATAAAATAAAGAAACACCTTCAACTCATGTGCTACCTTACATAATTCTGAGTGATCACCTCGAGGTGTAGACATTGAGAATTTTCCCTTTTGTATCTATTGAACAATTGCTAGCTTACATGTATTTATTATTTATTGAATAATAGGTTTTCTCTTTGTATGTTGCCAAGAATTTTCCCTTTGGGATTCATTGAATGATTACTGACTTGCATGGATTTATGAGTTATCCAATAGTAAGTTTAATCTTTGTAAGTTGCCAAGAATCATACAAAAAATAGTTAAAAACAATTTGTAATTGTGTCATGTAGATTCAACCATTTTTAGTAAAAATTTATTGCTCCTACAAGTTTAGACAAAGTTCCTCATAAGCATCGCTCAAACTTTGGGCTCGCTCGAATGCAGTTGCTCGATGTTTTGACTTACCTGCCCTCATGAGCCACATCTATGGTTGCTAAGATGCCACTGGGCTGGCAATTAATTACCATACACCACAGTGGCTCACAGTTACTCCCTTGCCAATTACCACCACTGGGCTTGCATGCATGATTACTATGAGTGCATTAAATTACCAATCACCAGGCTTGCATGCTCATTATAGTACTAGAGTGCATGGTAATGAGTTATTAGAGGTGATAGGCTTCATGATTTAGTTTTGTGGTAATTATTGCCCAGTTTTGGTTCCTCATCAGCCACATCTATCATGGCTAAGATTCCACTAGGCTAGCAGTTAATTACTAGCCACCACAATGGCCTGCTCACCCACCACCAAGCGCTTGCTTCATGATTACCAACCCCTTTGGAGTGGAGCCTAAGATTCCATTGCGGTGGTATGCAATTAATATGGATGGAACCCTGAGCTCTAGCCACCATGGTGGCTCAAACTTTATAATATATAAGATCTGTGGCATTTGACATTTTACTATGTTGCTCTCATCTGCCCCGGCTCTGCAACTTTGCTCGACACACCCTCCTCTAGATCTTTTCAGCCCCTTCTCTAATTTGCTCCACGCTCCCTCCTCCAATTCTCATCACTCATCTTCTTCCTTGCTCATTTGTTTCTCACCCACTCATCTTCACCATGCCTACTACCACCCCTCAATGCAATGTGATCCCAATGTTATCTACCTTCTCATATAAGGTGATTGTGTTTCACTCACCTGGAGTAGAAATGTTGGCACTAGTGGACCCCCTTCGTTCCCACAATCTATTCCCCCCATATCTGCATGTCATGACCTTAGATGACATGCTCACCTCTAGCCTCTTTATGGCAGTGATGTATGGGTTTCCCTTAGACATCGACAAAGGCCTCGAGATTTTTATAACAGAGTTCTCTCGACTTGTTGGGGGGGGCGTAATATGAGTTCTGGCAATGTGCATGGTCTTTGTCCTCTCCATCGTCTCCTCCATTGGTTGGCTCCGTAAAAAATTTTAATGCAACAAGCTGGGCTAGTGGTGGCAATACTAAGCTATACACATTTCCTCTTACTCAATGAGGCTCATAACACTCATCCATGGCTGGATGTAATATATTGGCCTCTAAGTCGCTCAGCGATCTTTTGGCTCATTGGATGTAATATTTTGGTCTCTAAGGCTCTCAGTAATTTTTGAATTTTTATTACATTTATGCTCCATTTATGTAATATCTTTTGTTCAATTTGAGGCTCTCAGTATGCATTGTCATTAACTTTTATATTTGAATGGTTATGGTCACTAGATGTAATCTTTTGGCCTTTGAGGCTCCCAACAATTGCTAAGTTTATATAAATGTACGATCCTCTGTTCAATTTTTGCTCAGTATAAGTTGTTAATTTTTATATAACTTGTTATTAGATGTAGGTGTACATTGTAATCTCTTTGGCTCAATTTTCACTTGATGAATTGTAGTTGATTATCTAGATAGCACCACCAAGCCTCTAGTCACCGCGATGGCTTGGAATACTTTTTCCCTCATTTATATTACTACAACAAGGACTAAAATACCATTATAGTAGAACTATAATTTCATTGGTTTAGGACCAAAATAGCACTAAAATAGCTCCAATGACCCACCATTATGGTTGCATGGAGATACATCTAGAAAAATACAATTAAACTTTTAGAAAATTCAATTGATGATATGGCCCTTCAAGGGTCCCCTCTAGGGGCAAGGGCCATATCGACATGTGTTATACAATATTTAGTATGCCACTGGATAGATTTGGCATGTCGATATGGCCCTTGCCCCTAGAGGGGACCCCTCAAGGGCCATATCGTCAATTGCATTTTCCTTGGTTGCACAAGGAAATACATTTCCTTGGTACACAAGTATATATACTCCAAGAACTAGCGAGGTGGTTGTCATAGATCTCCTATTTTCGAGTGTGGTGGTTGTCATAAACCCCCTCTATAATACATAAAAATAGGTAACGAAGCTATAACTCCAAGAACTAGTGTGGTGGTCACTCCAAGACACAACCTTGAATTCTAGGTGATGACATGTCATTAGGCTAGAGACTGCTCTGAGGTGATGTTCAGAATGATAGATTATGTCTCATTATTATGCCAAAACTAGCACAGTGGTCTCTCCAAGCCAACCTATGATCTGCATGAGCATGTTGCCCAGTGGGTGGAGTGTGGCAAAGCTATGGCAAAAGGATGCACGATGATAGGTGGTCATGCTAGAGACTATGCTACGACAATGTTCAGAATGATAGATTGCATCTCATTATTACACCAAGAACCAGCGCGGTGGTCTCTTCAAGCTAACCTTTAATTTTCATGATCTGCATGGGCGTGCTACCCAGTGATGACAGGTGGCAAAGTTGCAGCAAAAGGCTTTTGTGATGATAGGTGGTCAAGCTAGACACTGTGCTACGTGAACCAGTGTGGAGATGCACAATGTAGTGTAGAGATGTGTGTGTTGAGATTAGCAGTATTCATAATAAATAGATTGCATATCATTATTATGCTAGTGCGACATCATGACATCGTGAAAATTTTTGGTGAGAGGGCATGATTACAAAAAATTCAAAATTCCACTTAGAAGCATGTCCTGTGATAGCCCAAAAATAGTTTCGTGATTGGCTACACCCAAGCAAATGTTGACCCCAAAAGAGGAAGTTATGGATGCAATTTGCCGAACAATATTTCCTTTAAGCATGGTAAATAGCCCACATTGGAAGAGAGCATTTGCTATAGTTGCTAAAGTTGGGCCAGGGTTTAAAATGCCATCTTTAAATTTAGCACACACAATTATGGTTGATAAACTCTATGAGAAGTACAAGGTCGTGTGAACAAGCTATTGTGTATGAAGGCATAGAAAAATTTGGATGTACCATTGTGTGTGATGGTTGGAAAAATGTTGCTCCTCATCCGTTATTGAATTTTATGGTTGTTACTCCCTGAGGTGAGGGATTCTTTAAATCAGTTGATTGCACAAGGAAGAAGAAAATAGGTCACTTCATTGCATCTGCATTAGGTGAGGTCATTGAAAAAGTGGGTTCTGACAATGTGCTTCAAGTTGTAATGGACAATGCAAAGAGTTGTAAGAAAGTTGGGAACATACTTCATCATAGACATAAGCACATATGGCCTATTGGCTGCTCTTTCCATTGTCTCAATCTTGTATTGGATGATTAGTACAAAAGCCCTGACACTACTTTCTTTAAACTTGTCATTAATGAGGGAAAAGGGGTTGTGACTTTTTCTTTAATCATAAACGCGTCCTTGGGGCATTTAGGAATAGGCAAGAAAATAACAAGAAAGAGTTTATTAGGCCTACAAAAACTATATTTGGCACAAATTATTTGATGTTGAGGCATTAACAAGATTTGCGTCCATTTGTGGTCGAGACATTATACTCTCAAGATATGATTGCATAGTTAGATGAGAAAGATGAAGTTGAACATCAAGTGTATATGCAGATTAGAAAACATGTATCAGAGTCAACAATTTTGGAAGAAAATGTATGATGCAATTTCAATCATGAAGCTAGTTTACTATGCAATCCATAATCTTGACACAAAATCACCTATGATGGGGAAGATCTACATGGTTTGGTGGGAAGCATCAAAAGCTTTTCTTAAGGATGATCCAAAGCTACGTCATGAAGGACCCTATAACCTAACAAAATGTCGTACTCTACATTATTATCTTGATAAGAGATGGAAACATGTGTTGGATCCTGAATGGTGGGATTATAGTCCAAAGACAATTGAGGAGACCATGCTTGGTTGGATTAATGCATTGAAAAGTTTTCATATTAATGATGTTGACTTTAACCAATTCTCTCTTAAGCTTGCAAAGTATTGCAACAAGGAAGGTCTATTTGCAGATGAAAGGGTACATGAACAAGTGAAGTTGCTTTTAGAATGTAAGTGGAGGGCACAATGGGAAGGTTCAACCTCTCCTACAAACAATATCTGTGAAATTCTTAGCTCAAACTACTTCTAATTATTCAAGTAAGAGGAATTGGATTCATTATAAATATGTACATAGTGTCATTCAATCAAATAACTGGAGAGGACCACAAAGAGGCTATCCCATGATGGACGAATGAAGAAGAGTCAGACTCTGATCAACTAGTAATAGAACAAGAAGAAGAAGAGGAAAAACATGGTGATTCAAAGAAGTACAGTTCAAGTAGTTGAGGGAGAAGAAGTGGAAGAAAACTCAGATGATGATATCAGTTCACTACTTGGCAATGCCGTTTAAAATTTGTAATGCTTTTTTTTTTTGGATGTTAAGATGTAATTTTTTATATTGGAGTTAATTTAGATTTCTATTTTTGAACTAAGAGAATAAACTCAGTGATATTGTACATAATTGGCTCTTTCTACATGATTATGTGCTTGTAGTATAGGATGTCTATTCATAGAAGAGGATTTAAAAGAACTTCAAGAAAAGATTGGTTGGAACAATCAAGTCATGAATTGGATTGAAGGTTTAATAGGATGCAGCATCAACACATATGAGGAATCATCAATGGTGATAAAGAACTCGATAAATGTTTCTAACTTGTATTTATGGGATCCAGCATGGAAGAATATGAAAGCCAAAACAGAGGCAATTAAGAAAAGACTACTGGACATTGATGCAACACTTGCAAAAGATAGGATGGCTTATTCTAAGTCTCAAAGAATAAATGATAGCATTGGATATGAGGAACATAGCCTAAAGCAGAAGTTACATGTATCTTATTCTCACTTTGAGAATTTCCATATAATGGTATTTCTGACAGAGAAGGATATTACAAAGGAGAGGGAACATATGGGAATGATTATAAAGTCAAAATCATAGGAAATCCATGGCTTATGGACTTTACTTGGTATGCAGGAAAACAATTCAAGGGTCAGCCCCAACAAGGCAAGCTAGTGAAGCAAAATGAGGACAATCGATGCAAATTATGCATCATGTTCTTGTATGTGTGATTGCAGCAGCGATGACTGTAAGGCCTTTTTCAAATATTACACCATTCTTTAATGGAGGAATCTTACACTAATTCATGCTTAAACTTTCATTCAGTAAGGGGAGTTACACCAAATACATCCATAGAAAAGGAATTGAATTTAAAAGAAAGTTTGAAAGGTTTCAAGGGAAGCTTCTTGAACTGGAGATTGCACCAAAGGACCCTGAGCAAATTTGCAATTTTGGTAATGCTTTACCAAGCTGCTTGCATGCCCTTGTACAAGGAATGCATGTACTACATGATGAACAATGGATGCATACTAATTTGCATACAAGCAACATCATCCTAGACTTCACTTCTAGTGGGGACTCTGAGAGTGCTCTCAACGGAAGCAAGAACGGAAGAAGGAGAGAGAGACAAAGAGAGACAGAGACAGAGAGCCACACAAGTTTTGGTGGGTGCAAAACCACCCTAATCTTCTTTGCTAGTGCCTCCATCTGCTGCTAAGCATGTGCGGAGGTCAAGGAGTTATAGTAGGTTTGTAGGATTGCCGTTGCTTGTACTGCTGTTGTCAACTGTATTTTGATTTGGTGGAGGTTGGAGGTCACATCCCTCACTGCCTTCTCTTGAGCTTGGAGAGCTTGGTTCATGCACATGTCTTCAACCTCGTCCTCATCTATTTGCACCCAAAGTTCCTTGACCTCAATTTCCTAGAATTGATCTTCAATTTTTGTTATAGTTTGTCTATCCAATTCTCTTGCATGTTCCTCCTTGGCCAAGCTAGTGAATAGTTCAGACATTTGGATCATTTGGCTAGCTTGATGATGGAGAATGACAGACGATGATGAGGATTGGTGATACTACTGGTACAATTGGTGCCCATGTAGCCATCCGAATAATTATGTAGTACTGGTTGGGGGTTGTTTCAATGGTATTTCACTCACTTGGGTACAGTAATCATATTGTTGATTTGGCACTGGCTCCCCTTGTGGCTCATGGACTGGCATGGCATCGATGGGCGGTACTGGTGCCGATGTAGCCTTAGGATTTGGTGCTGATCTTGCCTCAAGCTCTGGTGCCAAACTTGCCTTAGGCTCTGGCTATTATTGTTGTTAGAGATATATTGGTTGCAGTTGTGCACCAAGCCGTAGCATCTCGTAGGGCAATTCCTTAATTTCGACCCCCAGAATAGGCATTTCTTCTGAGGTACCTGCATTTGCCAATGTGATAGTAGGAGAAGTCTGTGACGGCTCCCATACTGGTGAGAAGGGAATTTCCAACTCCTCAATAGGTTTTGGTGGCTGGGTCAAAGTCATTTCTCGTTCTGTAGCTCTTTATTGATGATTACAGCCAATAAATATGGAATTTTACATTTTTGCCCTAATGAACCATCTAGTTTTTTTGTGAAGAAGATGATAAGTGATGGATCCAGTCTTGCTTTAGTCTCCTACTTAGCAAAACAAATGTGTGGAGTGGAAGGGATTGATTCTTGCCACACTTAACCCCCAAGATTGTAGATAGGAATTGTGCTTCTTCCTTGAGGCGAGGGTTAATGATGGTGCGAAGCAATGTGCCATCCCTATGGCACATTGTGCCCTTGGTGAGGAGAGGCTGTACTTCAAGAAATTTAGCATCGATAGGACTTTGTAGGGTATTTGGCACCTTGTTTTGGGAGTGAGAGGGCCCTTTGAATGACTGTACTATTGATGATAATGTTGAATGGGCTTTGATGTACAGTGATGGTGCCTTACTTGCCATCTTGTGCATTGTTGGAGTGGTAAGAATGGAGAAAGTCCATAATGTATGTGGTCATTGTAGGATTATCCTCCAAGGATTTTAGGCTCTCATACAAACTGCCCAGACCCCTTTGCTCTAAGAAAGTTGTTGTGTTGGAAAGAGCATAAGTTGATGTAGCTGGCTACACAAGTTCCAATGATTGGGCCTCGTCAATGGTTGTGTAGGTCGACAGTGAATGGGGTGGCATTTTTTCTTCTTGGGTTTCCATGTTCTACACATAATCCTCCTTAGAGATATCGCTCTGGACCAAAAATTCCTGTGGTCACCATGGTTGAGATGAGGTAGATGGTTGCTGGCGAGAACTCTGGAGGAGGTCTCGTGGTTGAGGTGGTGGGCTCTTTCTACGAATCCTCTTTAGTGGTGGCATTGTTTCTGAACCTGCATCCATGTGCATATGGTGTACCATTGATCATTAGATTAGTTGGCATGCATGTATGACATTATTGTGTGTTTGTGAGAGATCTGATTTTTACACATGCTTTGAGAGTGTGGAATGAAAGTGTGGCACAATTATTCATGCAATCAACTATGTGTTTAAGAGAAAGTGTGTGAGTGCACATGACCTAGTAGCTAGGTAGGGACTAGCTATATGCTTTTTTTATTTTGCTAGGATTTCATAGAGAAAGCATGTGAGTGCACGTGACCTAGTAGCAACGTAGGGACTAACTATATGCTTTTTTTCTTGTTGGGATTTCATAGGGTAGCTAGAACTCAGGCATCACTTCTGAGTCCTAGGTTGAAATCGATTGATGCTACCTATATGTGCGAAGATGTACATATGCAAGTGAGTGCTCGTGATACAATCTAATCAACTATGTGTCTAAGAGAAAGTGTGTGAGTGCACGTGACCTAGTAGCTAGGTAGGGAGTAACTATATGCTTTTTCTATTGCTGGGATTTCATAGGGTAGCTAGAACTCAGGCATCACTTCTGAGCCTAGGTTGAAATTGATTGATGCTACCTATATGTGCGAAGACGTACATATGCAAGTGAGTGCTCATGATACAATCTAATCTTCATTTTTGTCGGGGATGGCTTGCGTGCTAAAGCATTACTGCTTTAGTCAGCTCCCATTTATTGTTGTGTTGAATTGGACTCCATCCAATGTTTCTAGCAGCACAAATCCGATGGGATTCATCTTTCTTACTCCCTAGGGTCCTTGAACTAGATACTTGAGTTTTCCCTTGTGTACTTTGGCATTGTATAACAAGACCAAGTCACCTTCCTTGATGTCTTTGGCTTTAATATTTCTGTCACAAACCATGCCTTTGTTCAGCATTTTTCTATTGTCATGGCATGGTCGGTGACTAATCTAGTCTCCGTATGCTTCTCCAATTGATAGAGTCTTTCTTTCAAGGATTCATGATCTCCCATGCATTCCTATACTGCTATGCATAGGCTTGGTATTACAAATTGTAGTGGGACCATAGCTTCAAGGCCATACGCCAATTGAAAAGGTGTATTCCCTGTAGTGACCTTGAGTGTGGTTTGGTATGCCCATAAGGTTTCATTTAGTTTCTCTGCCCAATCAGAATGCTGTGGGGTTATACTATCTTGGTGAGGATAATGCATTATATTTTGTTGGTGGATTTGGCCTATCCATTCCCTTGGGGGTAGTAGGGTGTGCTTTTTCTATGGATTACCACCATAAAGCCAGACAAGAGTTCTTGGATTACCTCATTGACAAAATGTGTGCCTCTATCCGACACAATTTCAATGGGGCATCCGAATCAGGTGATCACATTCTTGTATAAGAATCTTGTTGTGCTTCTGGCCTCTGCCTTTATTGACTACTTTAGCTTCAGCCCATTTGGTAAAGTAAACAGTGGCCATAATGATGTAACATGCATGTGTGGCTGGATGGATGGGACCCACATAGTCAATCCCCCATTTTTCAAATTGTTTTTGTGCAACAACTGTTGCTAGGGGATTGAAGCCTTTTTGTTGTGGTTTAGTAGTCCATTGGCATACCCATTGGCATACATCATAGCCTTTGACATATTCATAGGCATCTGCCCAAAGTGTTGGCCGCCAGTAGCCTGTGAGGACTTTTCTTGTTGTGGCTTCCCCTTGGAAGTGTCCTCTTGCAATGCCTTCATGGACTTCACTCAGGTGGCATGATCTCATGAGGCATTACACATCTTCTTAAAACTTAGTCCATGCCCATCTTGTACAGTTGTCCTTTGATAGGGTGCAACTTTTAGAATTAGTTTTCTGGCATCCACTACTTTCATTTTCGGGGGTGGTCTTCCTACCATTACATACCCAATGATATCTCCACACCAATCTGGAACAACATCTATTTGAAATAGTGTAGCATCTGGCAAGTCATCTTCTACTCTAGTGGCTTCTTCTCTCGACTTGACCCGAGACATGTGATCAGCAATGTAGTGTTGGGCACCTTTGCAGACCACTATTTTGAAGTTGAATTCTTGAAGCAAGAGGAGCCATTTGGCTATTCTTCCTGTTGCACATGGACGGTTCACAAGATAAATCAATGCTTTATGGTCAGTGTAAAAGACAAAATCATTTGCTAGTAGTAGATAGTGCCAAAATTTATTAACACTATACACCATTGCTAGGGCTTCTCTTTCTATGGTGGTATAGTTGATCTCTATATCATTGAGTTGTCGACTAGCGAAGTAGAATGGGTAGTCTTTCTTATGTTCACTAGGTTGACAAAGCACACTCCCAATTGCATACTTTGATCCATCAGTATGAACATGAAAATCAATATCCCAATTGGGAGATATAAGGATGGGTGCTATGATTAGGCGCCAATTTAAAAGCTCAAAGGCTTGGTCGCACTCTTCTATCCATAAGAATTCCACTTATTATTTGTAAAGTGGTCTGGCTATCATGGCATACTGCAACATAATCTTCTATAATAGTCGACATGTCCCATAAAGACCTGTACACCTTTGGAATTTGTAGGAGGAGGAAATTCCATGATGATTTTGATTTTGTCCATGCTAGTTGCAATTCCATGTTGAGAAATGATGTGTCCCAAAACAACTCCGTGGGTGACCATGAACTGGCATTTTGTTGGATTTAGGGAGATGCCATACTCCCTGCATTTGATGAGTAGTGCTTCAAGACATTTGAAGTGGTCTTTTTTGTTCAAGTGGATGCACAAATCATCCAAGAACACTTGTAAGAACTTATTCAAAAATGACTTGAAAGCTATGAACATGACTCGTGCTGCTGGAATGTGGCTGGGGTATTACAAAGGCTGAATGGTATGACTCTATAGGCAAAAATACCCCATTCTATAGCAAATGCTATTTTTGATTGGTCTTTCGGAGCAATTTGCACTTGGTTATAGCCACTGAAGCCATCCAAGAAGCTATATATCTTAGAGCTTGCCACCTTTTCCAACACTGTTTCTATTAAGGGTAGGGGATAGTGATCCCTAATTGTGGCGGCATTCACATTCTTTAAGTTTATGCATATTTTTAGCTTCTTATTGTATTAGGCATGATGACTATGGGTGAAACCCAATCAGTGTGCTCTATCTCATAGATGAATCCACATCTAAGATTTTTCCCAGCTCATCATAAACCATGGTGCCATACTTAGGAATTGTTTGATAAGGTCCACATACTTAGGGTGGGCACCTTCCCTTATAGGTATCGTGTGTACTGCCATGTCTGGTGAAATTCCTTTCATCTCTTTGTATGACCATGCTAGGCAGTCATGATATTCCATTAGAAGTTCTTTGAGTTTGGTTTCATCTTCCTTGGAAGATCTTTCCCAATGACAACCAGTTTTTTTTCCTCCCCTTCAAGGGTGAGGTCTATTGTGTGAGTTTTTGCTAGTCCCTTATAGATTGGAAATTCTCCAATGCTATTGGTTTCTTGAACTTAAGATTCTCTTAGTGGTCTTGGCATTGCTATGGGGACACTGCCACTTGTTTAATTCTTGAAGTACTCCGGCACTTCTCAAAGATCAACTTCTGATGGTGTTGAGCTAGCTTGACATGTGCTATGGGTACGAGGTGGCATAGTATCATTAACCAATTTGTTAGGCTCTTGTTGACTTTCTTTTTGTGAAGTCTCTTGATCAAGATCCATCCGCACATGTGGCTTATACTTTCAAAACTTCTTACGTTGGGAAATGTGGGGTAACTTTTCCACTGGTAAGGTGTTCCCAAGTAAGGGTTCATTTGCTTTGCACACTCCTTCTAGTCCCTCAGGGGACCATTCAAGAGGTGGTGGTTTAGATTTTGAGGGAGCTGTCTTTGCAAGATACAATTCGACAAGGACTCGTTCGAATTCATTGAAGTGTTTGGACTTGGCTTTCCTGCAATTTCCTCCTTCAGCTTTCTTGTGGGATCTTTTGTTGTTATTCAACTTTGGAGGTTCAATTTTTGGAAGCTTGATTGCCATTAGGGCATGCAAAATGGCTAAGTCATTGTCAAAGACTTGATCTTCAATTTCAACATTCTCAGCCTTAGTTTCAAGGTCCCAAGGAAAATATGAGTCATCATTGGTGTGGGTACCTTCTTCAGGTTCATTATCCCACTCGAGGTAAGCCATAAATAATGGCACCTCTAGATTGATTGGTGCTTCATGTGTGAGTGGAGGATCTACTTGTATCACCTTAGCATTTATTTGCAAGAGGATGGGGCCTAATTAATGGTAGTTGTCGATGGTTGTTGCCAATGTTTGTATCCAGTTATTGACATTGCTTTGTGTATTGCCCACTATGGCATGCTATTGTAGGGGAGATGATTTGCGTCATTGAAGATGTGTCATCCAATGCTCTAGGCACAATTGGTTTTATAGCTCCTGTCCCCACATTCTCCCTAACTATGGTGTCACGATTTTGGATGGTCAGTCTATCAGCTCCCCAATCATGGACGATTGATGCTTCTCACAACCAAGGATGTCCCTGTAAGATTTGATAGGATTTTTTGGGGAGATCCAAGATAGTGAATTAAAGAGAAAAGCAAACTCCTGCGAGCTTTGTTGACATGCCATTCACTATTCCCAAGGGTTTAGCCCATGAATCATCAGCAAGGCATATGTTAAAATTAGCCTTTTGCATTGGTGGGAGACCCCATTCATCGTAGAGATCCTTTGATAGGACATTTACACCTGCTCCACCATCCACTATGGCTTGGACTTCATTATATGCCTTGCCTAAAAAGGCAAAGTAATGTTGCATATGTCATCTCTCTCACCCATCTCCATAGGGATATCTTCGATGTCTTCCATAGGTGGAGGGGGATTTGCAAGTTCAATCCAAGCTTTGAAACTCTCCCAGAGATTGGGAGAATTCCATAGTAGGATTCCAATGGGAATTGACATAGGGCAACTCAGGATGCTAGAGAGTACGGCTCCTTCAAGTTGGCGTGGTGGTACATTATGTTGCAGAGCCTGTTGTTGGAATAGAGGATCAAGTACAGTATCTATACTCTGTGGGGCCAAGTCATGGATTGGACCTTGAGCTTGTTTCTTAGCCTCAAATTGAGCTTGTTCCTTTTGTACCCATTGTTAAAGTGCTTGAAAATGAGCCTTCTCCACTTTTGCATTTGGGTATGGAGCTTCTTTTATTTGAGGCTCAGGAGCTGATGTGGATGAGCTTGGTTGCTCATTGCTTGGCTTGTGCTTTCTTTTTAAGATGTCATCTTGGTTGGATTGGAATGTTAGGGTCCTTGGTGGCCTCTTTCTGCTGGCATGTAATTACATTCACCAGTTGTGATATTACACTTATTGGCCCCATACTTTGATGGTCCACCCCAAAAATTCTGATTGGGACGTCAAGCTTAGCCTCTATTTGTTGTGGGACCTTATTTTTCATGGGATAGTCCACAAGCATGGCCTATTCCACAATCTCTGCACAGTGGTTGGAAAGTAGCAGGGCTACCACGATGAGGGCACTTTGTGATCTAGTGATTTTCTCCACAACCATAGCACTTGATTGGTGCTTGACATGTATTGGGTCATACTTGATTTTCATAGACTAGTATTAGACCTTCCATGCCTTCTACATAGTACACTAGGTACTCGGCTTCATACTCGAATGGCGAGTCTACTTTCTTGGCTTGCAGTTATTGTATTGGAACTACCTGAGGAGCTGGATTTAGAGCTCTTAGATATGGTCGTGGATTCGGATTCCTGATTAATTGTGGGACTTGGGTCTGAATGGGAGTAGGATTCAGCCTTGGAGCTAGGGGCACTTGTGCAAGTGCCAGTCACCTGTACACTGGCATGGGTGCTGGTTGGTATTGTTGAGGTCGAGGCAGGTGGTTGTGTATGTTGAAGATGCAACTATTTTCATCATGGCCACCGATGACGTAGATATGGCACCACAACCTTGGTGGTGGATTTGCTTGTGCAATAATCCCGGATCTTAGGACCAGGCATTCATTTGCTATATGATTGGCCATGTAGTGTGGGCACCATATATTTTCTCATTGTGGATAAGTCTGAGGTGGCGGCTGAGACAAGCGAAACTTTTGTTCCATGGCTTGCATCATTTTGTCTTTTAGCTTCATGGTCATGGCCTCTAGCGATCTTCATTTGATGTTTTGGTAGTGGACTTGGATTTTCCCTTTTTAGAGCATTTATCTCATGCACTAGATCTTCCATCATCACTGATGGTGTCAGAGTCGGTCATGCCATGCTTGATGTCAATGGCAGCCGCATGAGCAGTAGTGAATGTTTCATAACTACTAATATTTTTCATATCTTTGCGGATTTCTTCCTTAGTCCTACAACAATGAACCAGGCCATGAGGTACTTTGCATCGGGGCAGGGGTCACATTTGGCAATTAATTGTTTCATCTTGCCGAGGTACGTGCGTACATCTTCTCACGACGACCTTGTTTGATCTTGCTGAGTTGGAGGTTGGGATCATCATGTAGTATCTCCGTTTGAAAGCGCCTCATGAATTCTATTTGAAGAAGGTACCATGTGGCTCTCTCTTCCACTAGGAGGTCTAGGTACCATTCTTATGCTGCATTGGTTAAGGCCATGGGGAACCACCCGATCGGCATTGGATTAATCTCCACCTGCTCGGAATGCTTCATCAAAATGCTGGAGGAATCGGGCTGGATCACCCCTACCATTATATTTGGGAAGTTTGAGTTTTCCCAAGGAGCACCTGCCTTGATTGTTATTATTGTCGCCAAAATTGTTGCAATTAAAGAAATTGTATCCCTCCGCATCGAGGTCAATATCCCCATTGTCGCGAGGCGTCTAGCCATGTTGTGGCGTGGAGGAGTCAAAGGGATTTCTTGAATTTCAGGGGCGGAATCGGTGTAGAGGATTGTTGGAGGCATTGGCTATAGTAGAGGTGTATGCAGATTTGGTGGTGTTGGTGTCGGAGGCATTGGCTGGGAGCGCAGCTGCATGTAGGTGCAACGGGTGTCTCTATAGCAAGTGCGGGTGTTGATGTAATTGTGTTAGGAGGGTTAGAGATGTGCTAGTGTTGTAGGGACTATCATGCTAATAATGTGCCTAGGATTGTCCCATGTGTATAGGGAAATGCGCCGGTGCAGATGGATCGTCACGGTGTAAAGATATGAGCGAATTAGTGCAAAACGAGGCCCACACAGGGGGCACAAAATAACGAGTTATAGGTATGCCAAAATTGTGTGAAATGGGTTGAAAAAATGCCTTGTAGTGTGATGTTTCCATGTGTGAAATCGTGGTTCAAACCGTGTCCAGTTTGGGTCTCAAATGCATGAGTTACGAGCAGTTAAAGTAGGGGTAAAATTGGCCTTTTTTGAGGGGGTGCTTGGTGTTAAGGTTTGGTGTGAATGGTCCTAAACTCTAATTGGGGCTTTGAACTAGGGTAATTCTAGTTAGTCTAACTAGCCTCTTAACCTAATTGTCTAGTTACTATAATTGGATAGTTACTTTGTCTCACCTAACTAGCTGCATTTAGTTAAACTAACTGGAGTTAGTCTACTAACTTAGTGTCAATTAATCTAACCTTACTAGACTGTAACTAGTCTACCCTAGGTTATGCTAACCTGACTGTAAGCCTAACTAACTATAGCTAGTTAAAGTAACTAGGGAGGGTTAATGCTAATTGATCCTGGTTCACTAACCTAACCTAACCTACCCTACTAACTTAACCTAGGTTAGTCTAATGGTTAGGTTAGTTTTTTTAAAATAAACATAAAAAATGGGGGGGCGTCACACGGCGGCGGCCGTCAGAGGGGGGTGGTTCTGTGAGGGGGTGGGGAGGGAAGTGTGGAGGGGATGGAGGAGGTGTGGAAGATGGAGGAGGATGAAGGGTGAAAGGTGGAGTGGAGGGGCGCGGCGTGGACAGTGATGGTGTCGAGGGCGTGGGCCGCCTTGAGGTGCTGTGGGGCGGAGTAGGCGGGCAAGGGGAGGAGGCCGTCGAGAAAAAGGCACATCGCCATGCCCACTACGCCAACACTAGCGCGCGTCTTGCTGGCTGTGCCATCGATTTAGGCGGGATGCTACCAGCGTGTCATCGCAGATGGTGCTGTGGGCTACCTTGCAAGGGCTAAAGCTCTTAGCTATGATGTAGGGGCTAAAGCCCCTTAGAAGTAGATTTAGGGAGAGCCATCGGCTAGGGAGAGAGGGGGGAAGACACACACACACACACACACACACACACACACACACACACACACACACACACAGAAGGGAGGGTGGAGGGAAGGGGGCTGGAGGGTTGGAATGGAGGGGGGGGGAGGAGAAATGGAAGGGGGAGAGGGGGTGGTGGGGGGTGGTGGTGGAGGGGATGGAGGGAGCGGGGTAGCAGTTGAGATGGAGGGGAGGGCGGGGGGTGGAGGGGGGGGGAGGGGGCATGTGTGGAGGGGATGGAGGGGGAGGGGGGGTGGAGGAAACTTGACGGACATAAAAATTTGACAGAAATCCAAAGGAAGGAAGATATGGTCACGTGAACGCTCTCCAAGTCTTTCTTGATGTAACGGGATTGTTGAGGGCAAATGGACAGTGGGTGGATGGCTAGGTTATTGCTACGAGAAGGGCTCGAAATAACTCACCATGTGAGGATGGGAGTAGGGTGGTTGGTCGATGGAGAGGGAGAAGTGTCTTGCATAGGGCTTGGAATGGAGGCAAGATGTGAAAGAAGAAGAATGAGGGGGTGGAGTGGGTTTCTATAGGAATGGGTGTAGGTTTTAGGGTTAAACCCTAAAATCTTCCTAAGCCATAATCTTTCATGGTTAGCTCGAATCGCTCTTTTGTAAAAAGATGAAATGGTCGAAATTGCAAGCTCTATGCATTAGTGTCCACTACCTAGCCTGATTTGTTTATCAAGTGGCTTCTTTTTAAGAAATAAAGAAAATTTCTTAAGGCAAAAATTTACTCTCCTTGCCCTTGAGTGTTATGTTCGTGAAAGTTTGTAGTAGTTCATTTTTTACACATACATGCGTATGTTTACTCATTACTTGAGATGCTAGTCTCCCCGATAGCAGCACCAAATGTTGGCTCTTTCCCATGGCTTCTATAGGAAGAGCAGGGTTTTCTTAGTATGCAGGGTTCTGAGGCTTTTTGTTACCTACAGATATATCGATGTTGTCGTTTGTAGTATAAGTGTAGCCTAGGACCTCAAGTCATATTCCGGTGAGACACGCAGGCTTAAGTGGGGTAAGCAAACATAGTGCATGCATGTGTGAAAGGAGTGTGCATCATCATGGTTCAGCTAATGAAGGCTTTTGCCTTCATTGGGGGTTGAAGGGTTTAGGAGAAGTTTAAGGGTTAGAGGGAGGTTCAGGGTTTAGAAGGAGGTTCCAAGGTTTAGAGAGAGGTTCCAGAGTTTAGAAGAGGTTCTAGAGTTTAGAAGAGGTTCAAAGGTTAGAAGTAGGATCCAAGGTTCAGGGTAGAGTACATGGTGGAGAACTCGTCTCCCTCATAGTTCATGGAGGTTAAGGGTTGAGGAACTAAGGGTTTAGGGGGAGCATAGGAGTGGGAGAGGAAGAAGATGTAAGAGCATGGGGGGAAAGGAGAGAGAGAAGAGGGAGGAGGAGGAGGAAGGAGGCGGAGGCGGAGGAGAAGGAGGAGGAGGATGAGGAGGAAGAGGAGGAGGAGGGGGGAAGAGGAGAGGGAGAGGATGGGTTGCAAGGTTGGAGGAGAGGGGAGGAGGAGTTGCAAGGTTGGGACATGCTTTTGGACGTGGAATGCAAGGCAGCATGGACACTTGAGACAATTGCTTAGAATACCAAAGTAGAACTCAACACAATGCCCCAAGGAGTGTGGGCTTCATTCCATTATGGGGTATTTATACAAGTTGGAGAACTTCTCTCTCTGCATGTAGGAATTATAAGATATTCTCTCTCTACATGTAGAACTTGCATATAGAAGTTGCATGTAGGAGTTGCAAGCTGCATGTAGGAGTTTCATGTTGAAGATTCCTAATAGAGATTATTTATTCCTAGCTTTATGCAAGTACAAGTGGGGCTTTGCCGCTACTCTACACACACATTCTATACTACCTAAGTCCATGTTGGCACAGAGTCAGCAGAGAGCGACATCAAGTGCCACTAAAAACATTTGTAAATAGGTTCTTTGAACATTGTGGACACCCATCATGTGAAAGATGGTGAGTTGCCTGCCTTGGAGACATGGTTGACATGGTGGGATCTACGGGTTTCCCAATCAGTAGGATTGTTCAAGGAACAACACAAGGATGTTGGATCTATTCCTTCTATAAATATATCTAAAACTAAGCATTCTAGTATGATGGTTTCTCATGAGTATGCTAACCTCTTCAGCCTTTATGAGCCCACTGCATCAGATCTAGCATTGACTTTTCTTCAAAGTGCACACTACAATGCATTCGTAACCAGCATGCATTTAGGAACTGGACCTAGTTTGAACAAAAAGGATAGTTGATGTTGCACATAGTGTTATAGAAGAAGATGGGCTCTAGCCACCTAACTTCTTTGTGAGTGCTTGTTCAGTGCTTTGTGAGTGTTATGACACTGCTTGGTAGTGCTTTATGACTTTTATGAGACTTCTTGTAAGTGCTTTGTGATAGTTATGTGAGTGTTTTGTGACTGTTATATGACTGCTTGGTAGAGCTTTGTGACACTTATGAGTGCTTTGTGACTTCTTGGTAGTGCTTTATGAATACCAAGTAGTCTCATAATAGTGAAAGCTATGTGAGTGTGTTGTGACTACTGAGACTGCACCATAAAATTTAGCCATTCTTCTTCTTTTGACATTCACATTTTAGGCTATATTTATGCTGTTGCATTACAAACATAATGCTCTAGTGAATTCATCCAAACATGAAAATGACATTGAATGGTCAAAGGACAATCATTAATGCATGAAGGTCCAAGGTCGATGATAATATTACTTTATGTAATTACATCACATTTTATTTTTACATCTCATAAATCCAAGCTACGGTTAGAGAGTTATGAGCACTTTTGTTAACCATCGTCATGATAATTTTCCATGGTTTTTGAAAGGTCACCTCCATTTATCATACCTCCCCTTAATGGAGGGGAGATGATGAGGTGAAGGGGGGTGAAGTGGATGCTCCAAAAGAGAAGCGACACAAGTTGCAATGGAGAAGGGCTAGTAATACATAGAGAGTTGATCTTAAATTGAGGTCTTAAAAATACCCATAGGACCCTTTTATTGGCCAAATGATCTTCTAGAATTTTTATTTGTTTTATTGAGCCTCAAGAAATTAAATCAATTTTGGTTTAAAAAAGACCATAGGACCATTTGGTCGGCAAAAGGGTCCTTTGTCCATTTTTTGTTGTATTATGCCTCAAATTATTGAAAAGGAATTGCTCATAGGACCCTTCCACTGGCTAAAGATTCACTTGGACCATTTTAAGAATTTAATTTATTTACTTTTTTTTTGAATGCAAAAAAAAAAAGCTGATAGGACCCTTTCATCCAATCTCATGGGCTTTTTAAAGACCAAAATTCATTTATTTATTTTCAATTTGAATGCATCCAAAGAAAGCTCAAATGACCCTTTTTCTAGCAAAAGGGTCCTATGAGCTGATTTTTTACTAAACAACCTAAAAAACTTATGAAATTTTGGTTTATTCACTCTTTAGGCAACAAATGTTTTTAAAAGGATCTGAGGAGATATTTTTTCTTAGCCAAGATGTAGTCAAAAGTAGCATTTGCATCCTTCTAGGACCCTTTTGCCAGTGAAAGGGTCCATGGATATGTGATGAGCATCAAATTGTAGCTCGGATTTGGTGAGATATAAAAAGAAAAAGTTATGTAATTTTTGTGCTATGCAATCAAATATAATATTTCTTCGAGAGCGCTAGTGAAAGGGTCCATGGAGACGTGATGGCGGTGAAAAAATGGTCATAACTTTGAAACCATAGCTCAGAATGATGAGATGTTAAAAGGAAATATGATTATTATTATTATATCTATCTAACCGCACAATCAAAAGTAAGTTTTTGTATCCTTATAGGACCCTTTCACTGGCAAAAGTGTCCATAGAGATATGGTGAATGTAAAAAATGGGTCATAACTCTCAAATCATAGCTCGGATTGCTCAGCTATAAAAAGAAAAAGTGATGTGATTTTTGTGCTCCATCTAACTATGCAGTTAAAAATAATATTTTTCATCATTTTAAGACCCTTTCGTAAGGAAAAGTGTTCATGGAGACATGATGATGGTGAAAAATGACAAAATATAAAGAGGGGAGAGGAGAAGAGTGGAGATGAGGAGAGAGGGCATAGCTAGAGAGCACACAACAAATGACTAACTGTACACTAGATTTAGTTGAAAATGTAGAATATATACAAACCCTTTTAGGGTTAGGGTTAGGGCATCTAACCCTTTGCTTTATAGCACTCTATATGGGTTAGTGCTATGCACATGTAAGAACATGATGGTGAGCATGGTCTTTCAACACCTTCCCTTAAGATCAACATCATGAAGTAGGCCAAGATGATGATTCTGGGGAATTGAAGAAGGACTGAGCATTACATTCCATCACACCCCTTTAATGGGAATGTCCTTTCTTTGTGTCAATCCAAGAGCTTGTCAGTGTTTCTTGAAAACTTCTTTACCGCAAATGGTTTGGTAAAGATGTCTGGAACATTCTCTTTGCTATCACAATGTTGTAGTGTGATGTCACCAAGTAACACTCTTTCTTTGATGAAGTGCTCTCTGAAATCAATGTGCTTTGTGATATACTTGATTCTTGTCCAATGCTTGAGCTGATTGTTGATTATCACAGTATATTATTGTTGGCTTTGATTCATCAAAGTAATCTGCTCCTAACAATGGTAGCCTCACATGCACCTATAGTGAGAGCCCTATATTCTACTTCAGTTAAAGACAAAAAAATAGTTGGATGTTTGTTTGACAACCATGATATAGCACCTTGACCAAGGAAAAATGCATCTCCTTGTGTGAATCTCCTAGTCTCATGATCTCCGGCATAGTCACTATCACAGTATCCATGCAACCTTGGATGACTTGCTCTGTATTCTATTCCAAACTGTCTTGTACCTCTGATATATCTCAAGACTCTTTTGGTTGCATTCCAGTGATATTGTTTAAGATTTGCCATAAATTGTTCAAGTGAACTTACTGCATAACAAATATATGGCCGTGTGATAGTTAGATATATATAAGAGATCTAATGAGCTGCCTATAGTACTTGTCATTGATTGTACGCTTTTTTGAATCTTTTGTAAGTTTCAAACTCTATTCCATGGGAGTGGCTCCAATCTTGCAATCTACCATATGAAACTTCTTCAGGAAACTCTCATTATATTTGAGCTAACTCATGAAGGTGTTGTCTAAATATCTCCAAAACTCAATTCCAAGACAATAATGCATAAGTCCAAGATCTTTCATGTTGAACTATGCAGATAAGTTTCTTGATGAAGCTATGCTTGCTTCCGGTCACAATTATATCATCTACATACAAAAGTGCAATAGCAATGTCTTCCCCTTGAACTTTGTAGTAGAGAGTATGATCTACATTGGATTTCATGTATCCCAGATTAATAAAATACTTGTCGATTCAGCTGTTCCAATTTCTGGGTGCTTGCTTTAAGCCATAGAGACTTTTCTTGAGATGGCAAACCTGATTCTCCTTTCCTAGTTCAGCATAACTTGCTGGTTGTTGCATGTAGACTTCCTCGTCTAGATAACCATTGAGAAATGCATTCTTGACATCGAGATGATACACATTCCATCTATTGAGTGTCGCTAGTGGTATCAAGAAATGAATGGAATCCATCTTTGCTACTCGAGCATAAGTCTCATCGTAATCTTGACCATATTGTTGTGAAAATCCTTTTGCAACAAGTCTGGCTTTGTATCTTTGAATGCTTCCATCTAGATTGTACACTTTGTATACCCATTTGTTTGCTATGTCCTTATTTCCTAGTAGAAGGTCACATAGTTCCCAAGTATTGTTCTTGTACAAAGGATCCATTTCTTCATTCATAGCAGTTTTCCATTCTAACTTCTCTACTGCATCTTCAAAGTACACTGGCTCTTTTGTAGCTGTAAAGAATGAGGGAGAGAGATAGGAGACTCAAGTGCAGCTTTCTTCACAACACACAAAAGAGAGAGGACACAAGGTTGGAGGGTGAAGCCTTTCTTCACTTTTTGCACACAACAACAATACAATAGAAGAGGGAAATACCCTATATGTCAAACCCTAGAATACGTGGTTCATATGTGAACCCAAACCAAAAACATACGTGGTAGTCTAACTACACCACGAGTACAACTAACATAGGTGGTGACATAAATGATAGTCATCCAGGAGATATATCAGGGGTAGAGCTTGATATCTCAACACTCCCCCTCAAGCTCAAATCCATCTCACGTACACCAAGCAAGCTCCTAAATCTGTGAAGCTTCTCGGTACCCAATGCCTTCGTAAAAATATCAGCCACCTGCTCCTCAGTGCTGACATAGACAAGATCAATCTCACCAGCTAGAACCTTCTCTCTCACAAAGTGATAATGCACCTCAATGTGCTTCGTTCTAGCATGATAAACTGGGTTATTAGCAAGCATGATGCTGCTAATGTTGTCACAATGAATGATAACTGCTGCATGAATTGACTATCCCATATCTGCAAGTAGCTTCCGTAACCAAGCTACCTCACATGCAGCCATTGCTGCACCCCTGTACTCAGCCTCTGTGCTCGACAAGGCAACTGTTGGCTGCTTCTTGCTGCTCCAACTGATGGCACCACTCCCAAGGGAAAACATAAAACCACTAGTAGATCTCTTGTCTGAGACACTACCAGCCCAGTCAGCATCTGTGTATCCATGTACCTGTAATGCACACCTAGCTTCATAAAACAGTCCATAATGCAATGTGGACTTCACATACCGCAATATGCGCCTAGCTGCATCCAAATGTGGCTTCCTTGGTGCCTGCATAAACTGACTCACCAGCCCCACAGCATAGCTCAAATCTGGTCTGGTTATAGTCATGTAAATCAAGCTACCTACTATGCGCCTGCACATAGTAATATCTTCAAGAAGCTCACCTGTCTCTGCATTGAGCTTTACATTCTGCTCCAATGGAACAGAGATAGGCTTACAGCCTGTCATCCCATATTTGGACAGCATGTTCGAACCGTATTGCCTTTGCAACAGCCATATCCCACTCGGGGATCTAATAACCTCAATGCCCAAGAAGTAACGCAGCTCTCCCAAATCCTTCATCTCAAATTTCTGCTTCAACAGCAGCTTCACTTCATTAATGTCTGCATCACTATCACCTGTTATAATCAAGTCATCAACATAGATGACTACAAGCACAATCCCTCTGTTTGTCCTTTTCACATAAAGTGAAAAATCTGAATTGGAAATCTGAAATCCAATAGTGACAAGATATTGCCCTATCTTGTCTGACCATGCCCTCGATGCCTGTTTTAAGCCATACAAGGCTTTGCGCAACCTGCATACAAAATCGGGGTGTGAGTTATCCTCATAACCTTCTGGCTGCATCATATAAACCTCTTCCTGCAAATCACCATGCAAGAAGGCATTTTTCACATCCATCTGATGTAAAGACCATCCCTTTGCAGCAGCCATAGCAATTACTGTTCTCACGGTTGCCATCCTTGCAACTGGGCTGAAAGTTTCCTCATAGTCAATTCCATATGTCTGTGCAAAACCTTTGGCAACCAATCTTGCCTTATACCTGCTAACAGACCCATCAGCATTGTGCTTTACTTTGTAAACCCACTTGCAGCCAATAGCCTTCTTATCATGAGGCAAAGGCATCAAATCCCAAGTGTGGTTTGCATCCAAGGTAGCCATCTCTTCATCCATAGCTGCTTCCCAATTTTTATGCCCTGCTGCATCCTCAAAACATGTGGGCTCTAGCTCCTCTAGAACCTTGACCATATAAGCATAGTGATGTGCTGTATACCCATCATATCTCAGCCTGTCAACTGGATACTTAATACGAGTGGACCTCCGTACAACTGGATCAGTTGCAGGAGTCTTTAAATCATGCCTGCTTTTCCTTGCACCAGGTGTAACAATAGAAGGAATCCCAAGTTCCTCATCAAGGCTCATTTCAGAGCCACTTGACTCTCCATCAACATGAGAGCTACCAGCAGACACATCAAACACTGGAGCATGGTCCACTTTTTCTTTTCCCTTATGTGATACCTGCACAACACTATCAGGACTGCCATGTGACGATTCACTAGATCTCAATCTCCCTGTCCATGCATTAGATCCACTAGTAGAGGACTCTTTGGGTCCACTCAAGGCTTGAGATTGCTGCTCTGCATTTATTGCAGCATTCCCATTTCCTGCATCTGCATCTCCTACCATAACAGTTGGTGCATACCAGCTGCTCATTTCATCAAAAACAACATCTCTGCTCACTTGCATTTTGTGGGTGGAAGGGTTATAACAGCGATACCCTTTCTGGTGCAGAGCATATCCAATAAAGATGCATTTTTCTGCCTTTGGATCTAGCTTTGTTCTCTTCTCATCAGGAACATGAACATAAGCTATGCAACCAAATACCTTCAAGTGAGAAATATCTGGTTTTTGGCCTGTATACATTTCTTCAGGCGTCATGCCATGGACAGCTGCAGTGGGGGTTCTGTTCATAATATAAACAGCAGTTGCTATTGCTTCAGCCCAAAAATAATCAGGCATGTTTTTCTCATTTAGGATCGCCCGTCCTACTTCTGCAATATGCCTGTTCTTCCTTTCTGCAACCCCATTCTGCTGAGGGGTAGACCTGCATGAGTACTTCCTTTGAATTCCCTGTTCTTTCAGATATTCACAAAATTCTTCTGAAAAGTACTCTCCCCCTCCATCAGATCTTAGCACTTTAATATGCACACCTTTCTCTTTTTCAACCATGGCCTTAAAAGCCTTGAAATGGCTGAACACTTCACTTTTGTGCTTCATAAAATAAATCCACACCTTCCTAGTGTAGTCATCAATAAACGTCACATAATAATGGCATCCACCAATAGAAGCAGCTTTGGTTGTCCAAACATCTGAATGGATCACTTCCAAAGGTCTTCTGCTCACCTTAGCATTTTTGGGAAATGCATGTCTGGCCTGCTTACCCATTTGGCATGCTTCACATACCTTTTGCATTCCCTCAACTCTGAATTTAGGCAAACCTGCAACAATGTTTTTCGTTTGCATAGATTTCAGCCTTTGTATATTCACGTGCCCAATGCGCTTGTGCCATATCTCAATATCTGCAATGACACCTCTCCCATGCGCAAACATAGCGGCTTTCACCTCAGGCATATCAACATCCAAGGTGAACATTCTGCCATTTTTGTTGCCTTTTGCAACCAAGCGGCACTTATTTTTCAAGTCCTTAACAAAGCATCCATCAGGATTAAATCTAACTTGCAGACCTTGCTCAACCATCTGGCCAACTGAAACCAGGTTCTTAGTGATTTTTGGAACATGAAGTACATCTGCCAAGTACTTCGTTTTGCCATCCTGCATAGCCAATGGCACTTTACCAACCTGCGTAATTGGGTGCGCAGTATCATCACCTGTTTCAACATAACCTGGCTTATCCAAATTTCTAACATCATGAAACCACTCACCATGACTGGTCATGTGGTTAGAGGCACCTGAATCAACATACCAAACATCATTGCAAGCTGCAGCATCTCCTGACATGGAGTTAACCATATGCTACATCACAAAAAGGTGCTCATTTCTGTCGTCACCATGCCCACTTGATGATGCATAGTTGCTTTGCTGCAACTTCCCACTTTTGATGTCATTTTGCTTTTTATAGCATGTATTCTCCTTGTGTCCAGGCTTTCCACAATAATAGCATTCTGTGCTGCTATTTACTTGCTGGTTCCTTTGCCATGAACCACGGCCTCTTTGGCTCCCCCTGCCTCTAGAACTACCACGTCCCCCTCCATAGGACTGGTTTTCCTGTTGTTGCTGCTGGTTCTGATTTCCTGCATGGCCACCAAAACGGCCTCTTCCTCTACGCCTGCCTCTACCTGTATTCGAGTAGAAAGCAGTCTCTTGAGAAGTTGAGGTGGCTGAACCACCATTCCTTTGCTCTTCACTCAGCAAGAGAGCAATAAGTTCGTGAAAATCAGGAAATGTTTCACGGACTCCAATGGATGTCCGAAACTGTGCATAATCTTTCCCAAGACCATTCAAGGTCACGGACACTAAGTCCTCATCATCAACAGGTGCTCCAATGGAGGCAAGACAATCTGCAAGGCCTTTCACCTTCAAGGAATACTCATTTATATTCATATTTTTCCTTTGCACATTGTGCAACTCTTGCTTTAGCTGCATCTTTCGTGCTTTGGTATTTGTGCTATACAGCTTCACCAATGTATCCCATGCCTCCTTAGGCGTCTCTACATCCTGTATATGCACAATCATAGAATCTGAAATGCTAACAGATAGCCAATACAAGCATTTTCTGGCTTTTTCATGCCATTCCTTAAAGGCCTTCAATTCAGCAGGAGTGGGAGCAGCACCCAAAACTGGTTCTGCAGTTTCACCACTGATGTACTCCCAAACTCCCTTTCCCATAAGGAAGTTTGTCATCCTGAACTTCCACTGATAAGAAAGCTTGGAAGTTGTTCTTGTCAAGCTTCTCACTGATAATGGTAGACAGATTCTCAAACATTTTACAAATCACGAATTGCAACAGCAACCTGTAAACACAGCAAATGCCTCACAAGGGCAAATAGCAAAACTTCTGCAAAAAGCCTCACAGGGGCAGATCTGCAACACTGACGAAAGTGGTATTTCACCATACAGTCACTTCCTAGTAACGATTTTGCATCAACAGGCAACAGGCATGAATCTGCAACTCCCAATATCTCTGCACACAGGCATACGATGCAATTTCTGTGGCACCTTTCCACCGACTAGCCGCGCAGTGGTCGCACAGCGAAAAACAGGGTCTTTTTCTGAGTGCCTGCAAAGAACTTCCGCCTTCAAAACGGGCCCCGAAACGGCCTCAAATCAACAAAATAAAGTCACCAAGGGCTTCCCCCTCCCCTGCAGCATATACTATGCTCTCGCCACACCGTGAAGGGCCTCTCAATCTGAAACAGTGCACTCCTGCACTTCTGGCTGTGCTACCTGCAGAGATTTGCTCCCAAACTCGAAATAGGAAAGCAACACTGGTCCTCTTACCAGGACACCACAAACTTGGCTTGCTTTCTTGAGCTCCTTACCACGAACAAGGCTCTGATACCATGTAAAGAATGAGGGAGAGAGATAGGAGACTCAAGTGCAGCTTTCTTCACAACACACAAAAGAGAGAGGACACAAGGTTGGAGGGTGAAGCCTTTCTTCACTTTTTGCACACAACAACAATACAATAGAAGAGGGAAATACCCTATATGTCAAACCCGAGAATACGTGGTTCATATGTGAACCCAAACCAAAAACATACGTGGTAGTCTAACTACACCATGAGTACAACTAACATAGGCGGTGACATAAATGATAGTCATCCAGGAGATATATCGGGGGTAGAGCTTGATATCTCAACAGTAGCCATTATGGTAGTCATAAGAACATAGTTCGTAATTTCAACCTGAAATGCTTTGCCTTTATGAGAATATGTCAATCTAGCTCGTGCTTTGCTTTCCCTAGTAGACCATTGAAGTTGTGGTTCATCTCGGGGTGTTTATGGCAATTCTTGCTCTTCTTCATTAACCTTTTCTGCAGATGACTAAGTAATCGGTGCGTCTATCTCCTGTGTCTTTGAGGTGTTCCATTTTGATTCTTCATCAAAGATTACATCTCTAGAGATAACGACCTTTTGATTGATGGGATCATACAACTTGTATTCTTTGCTTTCTTCACTGTAGCAAACCATGATGTATTTGTGTGACTTCACATCCAATTTTTTGCAATGATCATCATGTATGTGGGCATATGCTATGCAACCAAATATGTAGAGATGCCCAATGCGTGGCTTGTGAATGCTTCATAAGGTGTCATACCCTGAATTGGTTTGGTTGGAAGACGATTAAGTAAGTAGTTTGCAGTGGCTATTGTTTCTGCCCAATACTGATTTGGAAGATGCTTCTCATTAAGCATTGCTCTAGCACTGTTTGCTAAAGTACCATTCTTCCTTTCAGTGCTTGCATTCTGTTGAGGAGTATCTGCACAAGTGAATTGTCTTTGAATGCCGTGACTTCTACAAAAGTTCATGAATGCTGAAGACATGTATTCACCTCCCCTATCTGATCTCATGACTTTAATCTTTTTGCCTGTTCAATTTTCTACCATGGCCTTTAATTCTTGAAATCTGGAAAACACTTTAGATTTCTCTTTCAGAAAGTAGACCTAACAATATCTGTTGTAGTTGTTGATGAAAGTCAAGTAGTAAAGTGAACCATTGATGTTGCGAGTCTAGGCATCACCCCATATATCTATATGTATCAAATCAAGAATACCTCTTGCTCGAGAGGTGCTTTTGCCAAAGTTGGTTTGCTTTTATTTGTCGAAGCAGCATGCTTTGCAAACTTTTCCAAGAAACTATGGCTTAGGAATCCCAATTGCCATATTCTAATTCCTAAGATTTATCAAGCTCTTGAAATGGACATGACCATATCTCTTGTGCCATTTTGCGATAGTGGCATCTGTTGTGGTTGAGCTGACATGGCATGCAAATACGGTAGTATAGCTAGCATTTTGAACAAGCGTCCTTCCTTGACTCCTTTTCCTACTAGTTGAAATCCTCTAGATTTTTCTCTGATAGTGCATTCATCTCTGTCGAAGATGACTCGGTAGTTGTGTTCCATCATTTAACCTACTGACAAGAGGTTTTTGTTGAGCTTCAGAACCTAGAGTACATCTTTCACCAATCCTTTCATACCAATGAAATTGTTCATAGGGATAATGCCTATCCCTTAAACTATTGGATTCGGTGTATTATCTGTTGTGTAGATGGCAGTCTTTTGACTTTATAATGGTTTCATCTCTGTGAATCATTCGTAATGATTTGTCATATGAGATGATGCACCGCTATCGATGTACCAAGGATCCCAACTTGCTTAAGCGACTTGATAGTTGAAATCTTGTTTTGAATTGCAATTAGTGTCTAGATACATTGTATCAATCTTCTGCATTTCCTTGTTTGCAAGAAACATATTCCCATGCTCATTTGCATAATGACTATGACTAGAATGTCCATCACGGTGATTTCCTCTTTCACAAAAATTCCCTCGATTGCTATTGGATTGAACACCTTTGTTGTACTACTTCTTATGGCAATCTCTTTCATAGTGTCCAAACTTATGACAATAGTTGCACTAAATATTTGACATGTTGGTGGATGCATTCCCTTATCCTTGGAATCTTCCTTGATTGAAATGATTTCCTCTTTGCTTTGATAAGGATGTTGATGAGGATGATGTTGATGCTGATGCTGATTCTGCTGCCGTGAAGAAATCATAACCGTTACACTCTGAAGCTACTGCCACCACATGTAAGTCCTTTTAAACAAGGAGAAGCAATCTTTTTTTCCCTCTTCTAGACATAGCTCGCCGGTGAGCTATGCTTGGAGGAGGCTCTCTTTTTTCGGATAGGACCTTTTACACTATTGTTTGCCGCTTCCACCCACCAAAATTTTGAATGAAACTATGATTCATAACCTTCTTCCCTTGGTTGCGAAGTCGTTTTCCCCAATTTGGGAGAGATGGGATGTTTGAGAGGCAGCCCAGAGCCCTATTGTATGCCACAAAACCGTCTTCCCTTGGTTGTGAAGTAGTTTTCCCCACTTGGGGAGAGATAAGATGTTTGGGAGGCAGCTCGGAGGCCTATTATATGCCACAAAAGCTTGGAAGACTTCACATCTATATGGATGTGGTTGAGGTGGAGAGTGAGGAGGCTCCTAGAGAGGGGAGCTGAACCTCTAGGAAAAATGAGTATGGGTGCCAGGCTATGGAGGGATGTATAGTTGAACCTTTTGTTCAAAATGGGGTGAGCCTGGTAGAAAGTCTTGTCATTGTTTTTCTTAAAATACTCACTCCAACATAGCTTGCCGGCAAGCTATGTTGAAGAGGGGCAAAAAACAAAATACATATTATTGAAAATAGAAGTCATTGTTTATGCATAGATGGAAATGGTTTGCATTATGAAAGGAATCGAGTGATCATGAATGAGAAGTGTGGTAAGAGAACCTGACCTAAAAGTAGTGTAGAGAGAAGAGAATCCATGCTTGGTAGAGTTTTTTTAAAACACCCTCCAACGTAGCTCGCCGGCGAGCTATGTTGGGGAAGGCCAAAAAATAAGAAAATAATCTAACTACTCAGATCGAGAGAAATCTAAATGTCATATCTTGTTATACAATCCTCTTTTTTTTTGCATCCCCTCAAGCATAGCTCGCCGGTGAGCTATGTCAAAGGAGGGTCCAAAAACTTTGGTTGTTTTTTTAAATTATCCTCCAACATAGCTCGGTGGCGAGCTATGTTGGGGGGGAGTAAAGATTATCTAATCTATTTATGTTTTCGGGTATGAAAGTTTATTTTTGGGCATCTTTGAGCCCCCTTCTGAAGGTGGACATGTACCTTTTGCACGTCGACAAATGGGCATGGGCATCTCAGTGCACCTGCCTTCGAACAATTCACATCCATTTTTTCTATCTAGACCGCCTTTTGAGCAGATAATGCCAACCTGTGACCACCCAACATCAAACTCTTCTACTTGTTTTATACCCCCCTCAGGCATAGCTCGCCGGTGAGCTATGTTGGGGGGGGATGAAAAATCTCCTTGAGGACTTAATTGGGATGAAAAAGACAAGGAAAGAGATAGAGGGAGAGAGAGAGAGAGGAACAAAAGGGAAAGAAAAGATATTTTCAGCATAATTTCACACCTCCTCGGGGATACCTTGCCAACAAGTTATTTTGGCATGGGAAGAAAAAAAAATGGATAGGTTGTTTTTTAACCCTCACTAGCATAGCTTGCCGGTGAGCTATGTTAGAGAGGGATGAAGATAAAAATGAATTTTGGATTTTGAACCCTGGTTACTCAATACTTTTCTTTTTCATCTTTCATTTTGGAATTGAAGTATATGAGCTAGCATTCTTTTGGGGAAACTTTGAAGGGTAGCCCTGAGATGTTGACACTATGTTAGATACAAACAACTCTGAAAAGTCATTTTAAGAACAATGTCATTATGTAAGACAAGATATCTTGAACACAGGCTTTATGATTACGAATTTTTCCTATGTATATCTGTGCGAATAAAGTTATCCTGGTAGTAGTTTCATCAGAGGTTATGCCTATTGGGTCATTTTGCCAAAGCGAGAGAGAGAGAGAGAGAGAGAGAGAGAGAGAGAGAGAGAGAGAGAGAGAGAGAGAGAGAGAGAGAGGAATTAATAGAAAGAAAGAGATGGAGAGGAATATATAGAGAAAATGAGGAGGAGAGATATATGTTTGTCTACTTTGGAAGTTATGTTTTACTAATTAAAGTATGTTTTAGGAGTTTTATTTGAATAGTGTTAGCATTAGTCAAAAGTATTTTAGATTGGTGATGACCACGTCATTATATAAGCTTGCTATGGAGATGACAACAATAGATAAAGTGCATGATGTAGAGACAAGAGAAGAATTCCAACACAAGGAGGCCAATGAAGAAGCAAAAGAATTCCTTCAAGAGCATGTCGTCATTGGGGTGAGTACTTTAATTCAATGACTAAATGATTATAGTGTTGACTCACTCTAATATTTTGAAGTCTTTTTGGTTGACATAGCTTTGACAAAGTAAATTTGTTGCAGCCAAACATTTCAAAAACTACATTCTTTGGAGATGATGATGACTTTGTGGATGATGATATGCATAAGATAAGTTCAAAAGACGAAATCCTAGCTAAAGAAGAAGAGGTGAAGGGTAAGAACGAGAAAAAAAATACAAAGTAAGGATGAATCTTTTGCTGAGATACCTAGCTAGTTTTGGGTGGAATTATTAGCACAAATAATGGACATACTTAGGATAGTGAGAGGGACTCCACCTCCACTAATCCCTTTGTGCAAAATTTACATTCATGGTGGGGTGATTTACAAAATAAAATGTTTCTTTGCTAGGATGGAAATCATAGGACTCAAGCTTGGATGGAGGCTATTAAGGAGCACTATAGGTTTGATGCATCAAAGCACATAGCAGTGAGGACTCTCCTAGTTTTGGTTGGTAACAACAAAGACTTGTCAAGACATAGGTCTTAGGATGACACTTGAGAAATGACATCATTTACGGAGGGCTAACCTTTTGAATGAGTAGTAATGTCATTTGCTTTCATTCTCACATGGTGGATTTATGCTTAGGGCATAGCATGGGGTACTCCCAAGTGATAAGGATTCTATAATTTGGGTCAGAAAGGAAGTGTATTATGAAAACTTGTATGTGGGTGCAAATGATTTGTTGCAAAATCTCTGCATTCAAGATCCTTTAGGTAGGAGAATAAGGATTTCTCTTTTCCTATTTCTTGCATGTTTATTTCATAACATCAACTCTGTTACTATACCAAATTTCAAGAAAATTTATTGACATGTTATGGAATGTAATTGGAACTTCATGTATCTATCAGGATTTGCATTGCCAAAAAACTCTTGCATTCGACATTTCATGAACACACGTGTTCTTCGTTATAGAGATGACTTATTTCATGAGATATTGGTTGGGATGGACCCTACTTCGACCACAAAGTTGTAGCAAGATATTATGTTGGTAGGAAAACGAGTGGTATGGAGGTATACCCTTCCTAATCTTTTTCTTTCTTGGGAGGTTGATAAGAATATGCTTGTCATGTAGTTATGGTTATATCTTGTGCTTGAGTGCAGGCTATTGTTTCATCTTTTTGCAAGTGGAAAGATTCAATATATGCCAAGTGTTGTGGATATGTGGTATCAAACCAAGATAGTAAAATAAGTAAGCATGTATTCATAAGATACCAATATTGAAAAGAGAGGGGGTGTGCTGTCTGAGTGGGATGAAGAGTACTATCCCTGGTGGTTGGATTTTCCATTGGGTAAATTTCTTGCTTTTGAGAGGTTGGAGTATGAACACCATGAAAAGGGATTGCCTTTGCATAACTTGGAAGATGATATGGAAGCAAGAAAGATGGGCGGCACTACTCCTTTCACAGTGAGTCTTAGGGAGGTTGAGGTACAACCAACTACATCAGTTAAGAGAAAAATAAGCGAGCCTCAAGTGTAGATAGAGAGGTTGTCAAGGTGAATGATTTCTAGCCAAAAGAGGAGAAGGGAGGATTTGGATTATAAAAAGGGGAAGGAAATCGGACAAAGTACAATTGTTGAGTCTATTATAATTTGTACTGATGTTGTGGGATTGTACGATGCCTTACGAAAAAAAGATAAATGAAAAGACATGCTATTAAATATTTTTTAGTATTGCACGTAGGGCTGATGGAAGGACAAGAAAGGGGATCTAAACCTCTTATACTACAGATGTAATTCTTTTGGACATGCCCACTAGCATGGTTTTGATGGCTTGCCTGATTGCAATAAGTGGTCTATCGAGATGCTTGAGGTGGTGCTTGGACTCAATGAGGCCATGTTGCATGATTTGGGACGGTTGCAATTGATTTCCTCTGCCACTCATAGATGGGAGACAGCTGTAGATTGGGACACACGGTTTCAATGTTCATGACCGCATATTGCAAGGTGTGGATCCTTTTGGAAAGAGACTTGATGGGAGACAGATAAGGACTCCTTGATTTGGATTACTTTTTCTTGTTGGTTTCTTTTGTAGGCACTTCCTTGATTCTATTGTGGGGAGTACGCCATTGATTGGAATAGCAAATACTTGGACAATTAAAAGTTTATGGTGCTTAAGTTATTGTATCTTATTGTTATATCTTACTTTGATTTTTCCATGGTAATCTAGGAGATGGCTCTAGACTTATATGTTTTGTGTTGCAAGATGAGTGCCACAAAATTGTATGAAGAAAGTTTAAAACAAGCTGAAGAAAAACTATTCAATTTGAAATGTAATGTGTGGACCCACGGGGACCCACCTACTTCCAAAATCTGAATGGACCATAGATAGCAATGGACCATTGAGGGGAAGCATGGAGAACCTCTTGTTCACATTTTGCAAGGAGGAAGGAGTGGTTTTTGGATTTACTTATTGGGGCAAGTGTGACCATGGATGTAGGGGTGAAGTCTGGTGTCCATGTCATGGGTGTGGATTTTGATCCAAAGGTTGTGAATTGGATCTCGACACATAAAGGTGAGTCATTCCAATTTACATAGTCTAATTCCATGTTTGACTTTTTAATTTTTATGTCTTGTGTTAAGAAATGACTTCAAAGCTTAGTCTACATGTATCCAATCAGCTTAATTCTTAAATTCATTTGTTTGTATAAAAAGTGTAGTGCACGGTCATGGTGAGACTTCTACATCCACACCTATTATGGTTTTAGAGTTTGGAGAGCTCATTGAGGACGTTCACTTCTGGTAAGGCATATGGGTTTTCTTATTTGGGGATATTATTTTAATGTAGAAGGGAGGAAGTGTTACAAAATGACAATCACAATAGTGGTTTGACTTATGATGCAAAAAACATGGCTAGGCATATGGAGGCTCATAGTAGTCAATTTGTACGAAAGCCAAAATTGAAGAGTAGAAGAAATCACTACATCTATGTGGATGACATTGCCTCAAAGGAGTAGCCATATTTATGTTTCCTTTGATTTTGTGTCTTTGTTGTATTGACATGCTATTTTTAAAGCAAATTTGTTGCATCTATGTGGATGGCATTACTATAGAGGAGTAGGCATACCTATGTTTGCTTTCATTTTATTGTAGACACATTCTCTTTTAAGTGTAACATTTTGGAGCACATCATGCTCATTGATGAGGAGAATTGATCAATTTTGCAATAGCAAGATAGGAAAATTTAAGGTTTAGAATACATACTTTGAAAAGGATTTTGTTTTCTCTTATGTCAATTGCAAATCTTGTGGCATTTTATTTTATGATATATTGTAGTGTCATGGTTGTCAAGATGCCAATAATTGCCTTGCTTGGGAGAAACAATCTATCCATCGCTATTCATTTGAAATTGGCTTTTGTAGTTTGGAACGATGATTGCTTCCGAAGTACATATTTGTTGTATGATTGCATATATAACATAGCTAGCCACTAGCTATGTTCTTTATAGTTGCATTTTTTTGAAAAACTCTCAAAAAATAAACTCGCAAAATGTCAAAACCCACATGAAGGCTAGGGACAAGTAAACCATAAAGATTTAGAACCTAGGAAATAATGCCATAATTATTATACTTCAACATGTCTTTTTGGGTTATCTGCTTAGTAAAGTCTCTACCTGATTTGGTGTTTTAGACACCCATTACTGTTAAATTTGGAATAGCCCAAGAATGGTAGTTGAGGAATTTTTTATGGGATAGGGGATAATTTCATGTCAACTATTGGCACTCTGTTTTTGCTCGGATTGGAGAAACAAGCTAAGTTACCCTCTTTTCCTTCAATGATATCAAGATCAAACCTTGCAAATAGCTTACCAATAAATTTGAAGGCATTCTTCTTGAGTTCTTTCCCAAGCAAGTGTGGAGGGGAGGGGGTGAGGGGGGGCATGGCCTTAATGATAGGCATGAAGACTTGATGTAGTGTTGTAGTGTGATTAGTTCCAATGGTATGCCTTTTAGTATGGATTAACCTTTAGAGGGCAAGGATTCTTCACAATATGGACCAAGTTCAACTCTGCTTTAGTTGCTCTCTATTTGACAAGCTTTGTTGAGTTTGTTATATATGGCTATAGTTGTGGACTAGCCTTCCAAGACACTTTCCTTGGGGAAGATTTCTCTGAATAGTTACATTACTAGAATTTGTTCAAGGGTTTGCAAGGTGAAATTAATGTGGATTTACCAATCCCTTTATGATTACTATCCCTTTTTCCTGTAGCTTTCAAAGATTTGGCATAATATTGGAGAGCTAGGGTCTCCAAGATTTCGAGACCCCGAACGCTCCCAAAGTAAAAGTCTTTCTTATGGAAAATGTTAATGTTAAATTAAAAAAAAAAAGAATTGGGATCCTCATCGCATCTTTTGTAAAGTAAGAATTGAATGTGTCACATTCTTTAGTTTGGCAAGCTAAGATATCCAGCTAAAGCTGTGATTGGCAATTTGCGTTGCTACTCTCTTTCATATGTTGTACAAGTCATGGCCACTTTTGCCACTGTTTAATGGGTGATGTAATTGCATTTCCATCTTCTCTACCTCCTCTTTAACACGAGTACTTAGACTCGTCTACGATGGGTTTTTTCCCAATTCATAATTTTGCAAAATTGTAGCAACCGATGAGCTTCCAACACGGGTTTAGTGGGAATGCGATTAATTTATTTCTCAGTGGCGATGATGTATTTTTTGGTATAGCATCCTAACCAATTTCACCTAGAAATTTGACCATTGAGGAAGGCCAAGCATCACTTAAAAGCAGCTTGTATTCATTGGAGAAAGATGAACTTCTTGCGGCGTCTCTCCCTCTGCGAAGATGAAACAAATCTTTTGGCTGACCTTGCATGCGAGTGAACCCTACTCATCATTCGCGTCGAATTCCAAGCCTCCATGCTCCAATCCCGGCCCTCTTGGTTGCCTATCTGCCGCGCAATGCGACCGTGAATTCCTACTTCTCTCATTTCTCAATCGTTCTGCATTTTCGCATCCCTGTCGATCAACGTGATTGATAATTGGGGCTCGCTAAGGAGATTTCGTCGATCTGCAAGGAGCTGAGATTCCAGCAACAAACGAGCACATGACCAACTCGTCACCAAGAGCACGCAGGGCGTGGTGAAAGATTACAAGAAGGTTGAAGAGATCGAAACCGTCAAAAAGATCACTAATTACCCCATTGAGCCCTTGATCGACATGTGGCACAACCTTTGATCGTCAACTCAAACTCTTAAATAAGGAATATACGACGATAAGATGCATAGGCTTTATCATCTATTTGGTTGATATGTACGCTTGTGATTTTTCGAGCTCATGACCTTTGGGACACTCAGGTGGAGGTGATCCTGTGTCCAAGGCGTTGGTGTTCTCACTCAATTGGAGACAATTTGACTTCTGAAATAGTTAGAATACTTGCAAGGCTATGCCCCGCGTAGGCGAAATTGGACTTCATGTGGAAATGTAAGAGGGTGAATAACAGCATGCCGTGGACTTCAAGATAACCCCTAAACTAAGCAAGTAGTAGTTTGACGCAAAATCTTCCAAACATTGAGCGAGTTTGATGCCGTGAACTGCACGACGTTCGAACTGATCAGAACATCGACTTTGAACCCAAGCGAAGATCGTGTTGATTAGAGCACTAGAAGTTTGGAGGGAATTTGATTGAGCTCGCAAATTCTGATGGCATCGATTGAGGAAAATGCAAAGGCAGGCCGGCATCAGGGAAAGGTTCGCTTAGGGTCTACCGATCCAATCTGGATCAGAACAGAAACTTAAAGAAAGCATTTAACTGAGGCGGGCACGTTAAGATGCCGTGAGTTGCAATTGAATTTTGCCATCAAACTTGTTTCGATAGGAAGGCCATGATGATGATAGAAGCTATCCATAACCCTAGAGGATAGGATTTCATTGTTCAATGTAGGAAAACTCTAGAAAGTCTCCACAGTCAATGAGCAGACGCTGTAGACGCGACTCAAAGGGTCAAGTGATTCTCTATTGAATGAGACAGATGAGACGCCAAGGCTTCACTATTTATAACTTTACCGGACTCGAGAGGCCTCGAGGAAGTTCCCTTTTGCTGAAGTCGGTGTTGCTGGACGAAGTACGCAAATTTGAATGTCGGGTTTAAGAACTTTTATCAGTGATCATGTGCTTCGAAGTATGTAAACCTGAATTGCATTTGAACTATCCAAATAGACAATAGGGAGATTTGTCGGAAAGTAAGCAAACCTGGTTTGAAGAAATTTTGAACTATCCAATACGCAATAGAGGATGCAAGGGACAGAACGATGCCAATGCGCAAGTCTTTTTTGAATGTTTTCGATGAATACATTGGACGGATGAGATACAAAAGAGCCCCACGGAATCAATACGCGTTTCTTGCTAGGGACGCTCAAAAACTTTGGCAGGCGAATAATGTGGTGATGGGCCAACTGAACTTAGGAGGAACTTACGTAGCAAGAAGATTAACGTACATATTATGTAGATATATAATATATAGTATGATGAGTTGCTGCTGTTAGCAGTTATCTTGAATGTAGAATATAAACTATCCATTGCTGCTCTGGGAAGATTGTCAAGTATTGCTTGCTGCTTTTCCTTGCTAGCGTTCATCCCAAGCTGAGTTGATCACCCTCTTCATCTTCTCTACGTACCCATTTCTATCATCTGTTGCCTACTTGCCTCCTCATCCCTCTCCTGCCCTCCTCTTCAACATGGCAGTTGCCTCTTCCCTCACCCACCTTTCACGTCGCTTCCTTTGCCTCCTCCCTCCCTCCCTAATTCCCGGCCTCACCCTCGCTTTCTCTTTTCCCCTCCTCCTCCTCTTCCTCACCCTCGCTGCTTCCTCCTTCCTCGGATTCGTGCCGTCCCTTTTATCCACTTCCCACAGCATCGCCCAATTCCCAGCTGCCCTCGTCTCCCGTATTAGCTTTGCCCCCCACCTCTGGCAGTCGTTTTGCCGCGTCTTCTGCAGCCCTGCTTGCTTGTACCTTTTGTTGAATCTGCTTATTGTCACCCTTGCTTTCACGTCCGGAATTTTGAATCCAATCAGGCCCGTAGGAGATTTACAGTCCAGTGACCTTATCAGAGCAGCCGAGATCATTCCAATGAGATGGGGCATTGGCGAGATGGAACTTGACGATAACGCAGAGACACCAACGCCATTGAGTCTCGTGGGAAGCCTCGATGGAGAATATGGAGCAGATTTGAACAGTGACATGATATTGGGCACTCCCGGTACTTCTTTTTGTGTCGTAAAATCTGCATTTCAGCAGCATTCGCCGCTTCGCCAGCCAGAGTCCATCACAATACGGGATCCTTTTTTTCTTTCCACTCGTGAAAATAACCACCCCATGTGTCAAGAGAGAATGGATGTTGATACTCGTGTCATGATGCAGTCGGCTCTCAACGAGAACATCGTTGATGCCTCGCAAGAGAAGGATACCAACTTGATCGTGACAATGGATACTCCTTCCATGATGCAGTTGGCTGTTGCCAATAACAATGTTGATGAATTGCTAGATGAGCAATCTCTGAGCATGGCAATGGATCCACCTTCCATGATGCAATTGGATCAGCAGGACAACAAGGGCGGTGATGACCTCGATGATGACTGGCAAGAGAACCACTCTCTGGATGATGATTGGAAAGAGAAGCACTCTCTGAGCATGAAAATGGACGCTTCTGTAATGATGCTGCAGTTGCCTGTCGCTCACAACATCATTGATGACTCGCATGAGAACCTCTCTTTGAGCACGCCAGTAGGTGCTTCTGTCATGAGAATTGACGATTCGCAAGCTTATTCCATGAGGGCGACAACGGATGCTCCTCTGACGGTTCAGTTGCCTCACGCTGACAACATCGTTGATCATGACTGGGAAAACAAGAGCCTTTGTTCTCCGAGCATAAGTGCGCTTGCTTGTATCAAGTCGCCAGTTGCCCACACAATCCTCCATGAACATTTGGGAATGCAACAGGAGAGATGTGCAGACAGCAAATCTTTCTCCGAAGACAGCCTCACCGAATCAAGCCCCCCTTCAATTTCCGATGTGCAATCCTTGGGAGACGAGGAGAGCGAGGACGAATGCGAGCTGAGTGCGGAAGAGCTTAACGCAAGAGCTGACGCATTCATAACAGAATTCCGTAGAAAATTAATATCGACTGCAAAGGACGATCAAGCGGAGTAGTGAGGTTAAGAAATTAGCTGCATGCTCATTAGTGTATATTGTGTTTCAGCACGTAGACAGATTGTGCTGGTAAAATAGCGCTCACTCTAGCTACGTCCCTACCAGTGTATGTATAATTTCAAGACGCTAAACGGATTCTATGGGCGAGAGCAAGAGGAGGAGGATTGCCCGTGCAAGGCAAGGATATGAAATCGACAACGTCCTATGTCTCTCTTGCTGAAAGAGAGTATTGATGTCATCGAGAGAGAGAGAGAGAGAGAGCGCGCGCACTCTTGAATTGTCTCAGCTTGTTTGTTAGAAAGTTCATAAACCAGTTGATTGTTGAGAAGACTCATGAAGTCCTGAAAATAAAGCATGCTTGAATAGCGTCGATAAGCGAAAGATAAAGTAAGAAGAACATGCATTGTACTTCCAAAATGACAGCAACCGGCTCCACTTGTACATATGGAAGCTTGGAATTCAAGCACCTTTTTGAGAAGAGAGAAAATCTTTAGTTACTATTTCCTTACTTCATGATCAAGAAAACATTTTTGGCCTCGTTTGAAGCACTTTGTTTTGGGGGAATGATTTTGTGTTTGTAACTTTGAATGTCTCATCTTGCAATCTTCTATGAAAATATGCGAATAAGCACCAAGTATGTCCCCACGACATTGAAAGCAAAGGAAAATCCCATTACTTAGTTCTTCCCCCCCTCCGGGGCTCACAAATCAATCTAAGCTATCAAACTATATTAAATTCTTGTGAAAACTTAAGGGCCTACATGTCACTTTCCTCGGCCTAAAAATCTCTCATCCAAGACTTCTAGCACCTTTTCTAGCTCTCACCTGATCTTCCTCTCAGCTCTATTGATCGTTCTATTGCTCCCTCTCTCTCCCTTCTTGATTATTCTCTCCCTTCTCGACTGTGTTGCTCCCTCCTTCTTATTGCATCACTTCCTCTCGCATCTATCCTCTTTAGTGTTTAAGCCCTCATTGCTTTAATCGTATGTGATGGGGGACCTTCCCTTCCATATCTTGTCATTCCCCTATCGCTTGCAATAATGGAGCTTCCCCTCTGATCGCTTCCCCTTTCTCAATCTTCCATAGATTTGGTTGGGGGGTTTCGAACATCCTCATTTCTCCTCGCATTTTCATAGTTTCGCCTCACCAAGCCACTACTTCTTCTTTGATTCTTTTAGAAAGCTTTCACGAGCAAGAAATAACAGTGTCAGTCCTGTGTTAGGTCTAAGTAGGAGTAATAAAACATTTTTTTGTTAGGACGTCTTGTAGCACTTACAGACTAAGATAGTGAAAGAGGACATTGAGCCAAGAGAGATAGGGGGGCTTGAGTGAGAGAGGAGGCTGAGCAAAGAGAGAGGGGGGTCTTAAGCATGGGACAGAGAGGCACAGTAGACTATGAGGAAACATGCTTAGCAGAGGGGGGCCAGGTAGGCTAAGCAGAGGAAGGAAGAGAGGGATAGAGAGGCAGATTGAGCGAAGGGAGGGAGAGATTGCGAATCAAGGGGGGTTGAGTGGGGGAGGTGACAGAGAGAGATGGAGAGGAAGATGGCATAGTGGGGGGGGGGTGCGAGGAGAAATGGTGAGGGGGTGATTTTTAGATAAGTTTTAGACTTGGGGAATGCACTACTAAGAAATTGTAGGTATCATGTGCATTCAAGGGATATTAAAAAAAACCCCTCAACTAAACTTTCTTCCCCAATAAAACTACCACTCTTTACTTATGATTTAACGGATTTTCAAAAAAATTTGAATTAAAAAACCCCTCCTGTATTGTAATCTTGTTAATTTTTTCCCAAAAGTGTGATTAAAATACCCCTTCTTTTGAATGCACATGGTAAACTAAAAGTTTTGGAGGTGAACCCCTGAGCTTTGAGGGTGGGTTAATTTTTCAGGTAGCTTTGAGGATAGGTTAATTAGGCTGATTGTCCCTTTGAAGTATGTCCCTCAAATTGATTAATGGGATTAAAAAAAAAGAAGGTCTAGTAAGAGAGAGAGAGAGAGAGGGAGAGTATAGTACACCTTGGGCACCAACTACCTTTAGAAAGAAAACCTATCAAAATCTTGAATATGAGATGAATTTAACAAGAGAGAGAGAGAGAGAGAGTAGTACACCTTGGGCACCAACTACCTTTAGAAAGAAAACCTATCAAAATCTTGAATATGAGATGAATTTAACAATATGCCATGAGTAGAAATTATTCAAATTAAAGTGGTTGTGTTCTACACTAAAAGAGCTTCAAATATGTCTTTACATCTTGAAATTTGGGTAACACATGAAAAAGTTACATTAATTTGAAAGGAGATGGGTTTTCATATTTTAGTGTATTTTTTGTTTTATCCCCCCTCATCCAAAAGAACCCCCCCCCTTGGCCTCACATATTATGAAAAATATATACAAATCTTAAAATCTTGCATATTTTTCAAGGTATATACCTTATATTTTGTGGGAGGAGGGACATGAAATTTTCATATTTTTCCCTTGCATATTTGAAAATTTTAAAGGAAAGCCATGCATATTATATATGGACCTTGTCCCCCCATACCCTGGATTTTGGATGAGGATAGTAACATATTACATATTGAGTTGGCATGCCAAGATAGTACATGATTGTGTTTCTCTCATGACTACATTAGATCACCAAGATAAAAACATGCATGACTTAATGTAATAGCGCATAGAGGCCATGCCTAATGTAATACCTTCATGTGGACACCATAATTGGAGTGTTATTAAATAGATTCAATGCTCAATCATATGACAACTTGCCATACAATAGGTAGATCCTTACTAAAAGCCTTACTAGATAATCCTTACTAAAAGCATCTTCCTTTGCTAGCAACAAGCATCTGCAACCTTTAAATTCATAAATGCAATATTCATTCTTAGGAAAGGAGTAAAGAGGAATTTTGATCAATCTTCTTGATGCGTACTATATTTTGCCATCAAGATGCAAGCCTCATATTTCAATAAAGAAATACTAGAATGAGATTGGTGAAAACCAACTCACCAAGGATGCTTCCCAAAAAAAGAGCTTTATAAGAAATAATAGCCATACTTTGCTTTTGTAAATTAAATACACATGGCCACAATTTCTCACTTACTAGGTAATTCTTACTAAAAGCATCTTTTGTTGCTACTAGCGAGCATCCGCAACCTTGAATTTCATAAATGCAAGATTCATTCCTAGGAAAGGAGCGAAGAGGAATATTTGATCCATTTTGTTGATGCGTTACGGTACTATATTTGGCCATCATGATGCAAGCCTCTTATTTCAATAAAGAAAGAAACACTAGGATGAGATTGGTGAAAACCGAGTCACCAAGAATGCTTCCCAAACAAAGAGCTTTATAAGCATTAATAGCCATGCTTTGCTTTTGTAATACATATGGCCACAATTTCTCACTTGTAGTCCCCTATGACTTCAATGCTCAATAGGTGATGCCATAAGAGTTGTTAATTGAGAAGCTAAAAATGCAATATCAAGATGAGTTGATATAGTGAGATCCTGATCAAACTAATTTCTTGATGCATAGGGCAATCATTGAAAATTATGTAACTCTAGACATGAGTTAAAATAGATGAGTTTTCCAATTTTATATCCAGAGGGGTTTTGATTACTTCCTTTGCAAAAAAAATCAAGCTTTCACATGCTTAAAACAATCTTTAAATCCAATCACCAATGAACCTCGCCACATAGGCCGATAGATGAATTTTGCATTCCTCCAAGGTTGGCACCCTTTGAGTGAAGAAGAAATAGGTGCTTCACCTAACTAGCTGCTCCAATTTGGGTGTGATATCCTCAACTTGGAGTTCACATTGCACCTCATACTAGCCTTTTGTAGGCACTTCCCTTGCACGTCGAGCGCACGAGCTCTCTCTCTCAAGACTAACAGGTTTGGGTGGATTTTCCAAATCTGCCTCCATGGTTGGGTGAAAGTCTCGAAAGGATCACTACCACACAGGGACTCCACAGGGAAAAGTTGTGCACATTCCCCCAATTGTGAGGGCTCTGTTTGTTCACAAAAGAGCTTGGATGTTTGGGATAGCAAGCATCCAATACCTAATTTTGTCAAAGTTTCATTTTCGAGTGGCTTGTCCCAACAGGTCACAGGTTTGGTCCCTTCCTCAATTCCAGCTTCATCTGCAAGTAGGTGAGACACTTGTTGACGGTTGTCTTCACTCACCTCGCTAACTTAAAATGCTCCCAACCTAGTGCTATGACTCATGAAGATGCTTGCTCTTGCAATCCTAAGGTAGGTTGCTCGGATGCAAACAGGTGCCAACAGTTAACACGCGGAGGTCAGGGTTAGTTAATGGAAAAGAGCCGTGTGATGATGGGATGATACTGAGTTATTATCCACACTTAACACTTAGTGAAATACATAACAAGTGGAAGACGAGAAGAGAGACTATTGTTCATTCATTCAATCAGAATCATCCTGTACAATCAAGCTACCACTGCTTGATGAACACTCCCTAACCTATCAACTCAGGTTGGGGTAAGAGAACTCAGCACATTGCTCTCTGTTCTTTCCCCACTTATTACAACTTAATTTGTATCTAAGAACTACCTTCAATTTTAGCACACACTCAGTCAGAACTTAGTGCTCTCTTTGCTACTCGCCTATAGGTCGAAACCTCGGAATCATCGGCACCCACTACTGCGAAAGGATGCTTGATTGCCACTCCTATTATCTGTTCTCGATGATCGCATACAAGTTGTCCTGACCCAGGGTCAACATATCTATTGGCGGTTGTCCCTGCCCATGTACTCATAGATTGGCGTGGACTATGCATTGTTGAAAGGTAGATGCTTGGGGATTGAATCCTCGAAGTCAATGATGCCTTTTTTGATTGTACTGTTGTGGGTGGACAGGTGGTCGCAAAGGCTCATGAGCTTCATCGGTAGGGGGTGGTCAAGGAGGCATATGCACTAGTTCAAAATGGCACCCCTTGGTGAAAAAGGATAGACATTAGATATGTTCACCAGGGGCGGGTTCAATCGGCTAGCCCATTCAGGGACCAGGCTTCAACAATTGGGTCCTCAAATGGGAAGTTGATACTGAGGGTTTCAAAATTGGTGCGGTACCTCTATACATGGCTGACATGTTCCTACCACTTAATTCCTGGTTCCTTGGATAGGTCACGGATGTTATTGCACATAAACCATGCTTTTGTTACTACACTCGGCTTTGAAGATATTGTGTTGCCGCTTAGTGTGCTCTTCCACAAAATGGTTGAAGACTCGGATCATGTTCTTGGCATAGACCGAGATAAGTGGTTCGATGGGCACTAAAATATCCTAGTGCATGGAGGGTGTACCGAGCACCTCATCTCTTGCCGACTGTCAATAAACCTTATAGCAGATAGGAATCTCCTCCCTATCTAGAATACGTCACAAAACTTTTATTGTAGCTACAACACCTTCTAGAAAAATGGGCTTGGCATCTACAATCTGCTCATTTTACACCTCCTTATCTTCCACCTCTGCCATAACTTAGACTTGCACTGATATATCAAAACTACAGTCCGCCATCTATACTGTCTACTCGATATGTGTCTCCTGACAACAATGCAACATCAACAGTGTTTAGGCCATGACCGCTTCTGGCCGCTTTTGTTGTGAAGTCCCACACTTGGTCCAGGAACATTGGCCCGAGGTTCTTGCCTACTCTTTTGGAATGAAGTTTTAGTATCCACTCATTGAACCACTACCTCCATCATGATCTGGTGGTTGATGATGCAAGCTACCAGGGTGTTCATCAGGCACTTAGAGGAGGCGGATGAGTTGCTGGAGTTACTTGTACCTCTCCAACTTTTCTTGAACTGTGCATCATCGTCGCAGAGCATCTCCCCTTGCACTACTTCCTCTCTTAGGTGTTCATTTTCCTACTCAAGTGCCTCGACTCTGCTATGGTCCTACTGCTGCTTGCTCTCGCTACGACCTATTGAAATAGCATTTTTACAGCTCATTGCATGTTCACATTTTTGGAAGCAATGGAAACCACAATGCCATGAGCATTGTTCTTTAGATCCTTTTGGAGCTCGAGCTCACACTGCAAGTTGCTATGATTAGCCTTCAATTTGGTATGTGCATATTGTAGGTAAGCACGTGTGGACCAAGTCATCATGAACCATTTGCTAGCTTTCCAACTGTTCTTTCAGGGATCTACATTTTGCAGCTAGGTCACCTCTGCTCTACATAGATTTACTGTTTGTTCCTTGAAAAATATGGTCACCTCTTCCCGGTATCTGGATTATAAAAATAAGTTATGCTAAGTGCGCATGGACCAAGTCATCATGAACCATTTTCTAGCTTTCCAACTGTTCTTTCAGGGATCTACATTCTGCAGCTAAGTCACCTTCTTCTCTACGTAGATTTACTGTTTGTTCCTCAAAAAATATGGTCACCTCCTCCCAGTATCTGGCCTGTAAAAATAAGTTATGCTCTAGAACCCATGGGGGGATTCAATGGTTGGCTAGGTAGTTCATGGACTATGCCACATAGACCGTGTTGTCTCTCAACACTTGCCACCACTGACTTTCTATAACACTGTGATCTTGGTGCTCATCTTTAGTCAGTAGCGAGTCGAGAGGAAAGGGATCTATGGGTCCAAGGCTCTGGAGAGAAGCAAGAAGTGGAGGCAAGGTAAGAGGACCGAGTATTGATCCAACTCCTTGTTGCTTGGCTATGTGCATGGGCTCGGCTACTTTTGGTAGTTCTTGATCCACTATATCCTCGCCGTCGTTTCCCCTTTACATTGGGGATACCTGTTCCCTTCCAATTATTCTTGGTCCTTCAGGTTGCCCTTCCAACTGTCCTCCCCTCATCAGCTTGCTCGGAGCTGTCCGTGTCACTATTTCCCTTTGGCTTCTTGTCTCCTTCTGTCCACTTGTCTAGCTATCTGGTTGCTCCTTGCCAGTTCCTTACTCTTTTTGTTCATCATCTTTATCCTAGTGTTAGTCTTGTCCTTTGTACGGCATGGTTTTTTCCCATTCCTGTTCCTTTCCCTTGTCCTACTCTCATTATGTTCTTGTTGTTGCCCATTACCCTACCTGGTTTACTTTTGCTCATCCTGTCCACCTGCTCTCAACCTCCTTGCCCCCCTACTAGTAGTGCACCTAGCCAAGGAACTCTCCCGGACATGAATCTATGATGGAGCATACATAAGTGGGGGCCGAGCTTACAATGGGTTTGCCACTTGTTGATGGCTCAGAGCTGCTTCTCAAAAGCCATTTCAAAGATTGTGAACTAGTCCACATGGATTTGATCCTCCACTGCCATGATGACGCAGGCTACATACTAGCTCGATACATATCCCAACACTCTTCTTATCCAGATGAACTCGGACAAAAATTGACATGTCATCTTCAGGCATTCATCTTTCAATTTATTGATGAGGTAGCACTATAAAGACGAGTAATTGTCGTCCTCAAAGAATGCATCACAACCTTTAGCATCTGCCATCTTCTTAGGGTCGGCGGACCACTTCTTCATCTAGAATGATCTCTGTAGAAGCTCTGAAGTAGTCTTGTGATGCATGTCTTTGATGGCAAGACCGTAATCATTCACATCATATGAATCCAAGATCTCTTCTGCTAACTCCTCATCGTAGACATCCTTCCAATGGCGGCTAAGCAAACTTGAGAATGCGATTCTCCACAAGAATACCAGTGAAAACATTATAAGAGAAGTATTCAATGGGGTGCGGAGGAGAAACGTGAGAGCTATGCTTTAGCTTTGAATTGTCTGACGATCTTCCATAACGACAAAGATGACAAAGCTAAACACAACGAGAGAATGTTGTGAAGGAAGATGTAGGTGAGTGATAGATTGGATTGATGAGGACAATAAGCTCAAAGAGATGGATGGAGGTGAAAAAATGACACAGAGTGTTTGGGAGACTGTAGCTATTGAAGACGATGAAGTTGATAACTATTGCTCATATTGAATTTGAAATTGGTATCGGTTTTGATTAGTGGAGCTTCTAATCAGCTGTAGTCATTTAGAATCTACAAATATAGTGCCCATCAAATCAGTAGTTCTGTGGATCTCCCTTACTTTAGCATGATGTCTCAGTGTTAATGATCCTTAACTTTAATCGTGCCACGTGGTGGCATAGTGGTGGTACATGATGCATTTGATCCACTATAATTATATAGCTAGCTCAAATGCTGGCTTGTTAAAATTTAATTAAGGCATTGTCAACCGAGTGATTTATCTCCAAGTCCCCTATGTGTGAAGAGCTCATTGTTTGGTATGGCTTAACTTTGCTTCCATTGTACAACTCAGAAAACACATTACCTTCCAAGTCTGCGAGCATCACGTGTGTTCAAGGGGTATTTAAAAAACCACTCAACTAAAATTCCCCCCCCAATAAAAACACCCCTCTTTACTTGTGAACTAAGAGATTTTTTTCTAATTTAGTTGGATTTAAAACTCCTCTTATTAATTTAATCCTGTTAAAATTTTCCAAAATGTTGAATTAAAGTACCCCTCCTTTTGAATGCACGTGGCACTAGAATTTTATTAGGTGAACCCCCCAAGCACCAACCGATAGGGTTCCTTCCATCCTAGCTTAAAACTGGTTTTGATAGGTGCCAACTTAGCAGCATAGAGTAACACTAGCATACCCTTTTTCAAATGCTTATGTATAGTATGTCGATAGTGCCAAGATTTCCTTCTATGTTGTATCACTGGATGTGACCAAGTAGCTCGGAGACATATCTCATCCTTGGGGCTCCCTCAGGGGGGTCACCTTACAAAATTTTAGAATATCACATGCATTCAAAAGGAGGGTATTTTAATGGAACTTTTGGAAAATTTTTAACTAATTTACAATAATAGGAGGGGTTTTTTAATTCAAATTTAGAAAAAAAACTATCAGTTCATAAGTAAAGAGGGGTATCTTTATTGGGGAAAAAATTTTGGTTGAGGGGTTTTTTAAATACCCCTTGAATGCAGGTGATACCTAGGGTTTCTTAGTGGTGCACCCCCCAAGATCTCACCTAGGTGGCTTAGCTGATCCAATTGTCCCTTGATTACCTTTGGCCACTCAAATGATGCCCGATAGCTACTCAAAGACTCGAAACAACAAATTCTAAGGGAGAAACTGCTTCTAGGCCAAAAGTCATACGAAAAGGTGTGAGGTGTGTAGTTACCTTGTATGCCATAAGCCCACAACGCAAAGTATAACTTGTGTCCCATTCACCTTTAGCAGATTGTATTGTCTTTGTGAGTACAAGCTTCCATGTTTTGTTAGTTGACTTGGCTTCACCATTACCACGACCATAATAAGTAGTGGAAACTATGTGCATGGTTTTGAAATCCTTTTTAAATAGTTTCATCACATCATTGCAAAAATGTGTACCTTGATCACTGACAAGTTGGAGAGGACATCCATACTGGCAGATAATATTTTCATAGACAAATTTAGCTATGCTCCAAGCCTTGGAGAGCCTTAGCTTCTATCCACTTCATAGCATAGTCAATTCTACAATGAGTATATACTTGTTTTGAGTGATCTTTGAGGGTTTAAATAGTCCAACAAAATCCAAACCATTACGTTAAAAGGGTTCCTAGGTCCTAGTGGATTGCAAAGGCATAGGTTGTTTAGCCAATAACCATCCAGTGTGTTGGAACACATCGCACTACATCCATCTAGTTTGAGCATCTTTGAACAATGTTTCCCACCACAAACCTACTTGTAAGACCTTTCAAGCAGTTAACCTACCTTGAAAGCGCCCTCCTGATAGAACCGAGTGAGCCACTTGCAACACCAGTGCACATTCATAAGGTAGCACCCATTGGTGAATTACTCCATTTGCGCAGTGTCGTTATAGCTATCCACCAATCAAAGTATATTTCCAATCCTTAAGGGGTAATTGTCTGTGCTTATCTCGAGGCATAGTGTTAGAGAATGTGCCTTGAGACAAAATTATTGGCCAACTCAGGATGATCAGTCTCACACTAATCAATTGCAAACAAATGCTCAGGTACTAGTACCCTAGACAAACAATCAGCACCCACATGGGTCTTACCTGGTTTATGAATATTCTTGAACTTGAATTGCTACAATAGTAGCATCCAATGAAGAAGCCATCCTTAAATGACAGTTTTGTTGATGGGATAAAGTAGGGCTTGAAGATCCGCATAGAACACAAAAGGATTCCCAAGTAAATAATGCATGAACTTTGTCACACTAAAAACCATTCCTAGAGCTTCTTGCTCGATGGTACTATAGTTTTATTATGTAGATATAAGTAACCTGATAGCATAATATATTGGATAGTACAGTCTACCATCTAGCTGCATTAAAATAATAACCAATGTATAAAGAGAAGCATCCACATGCACATGGAAAATGACATCCCATCTGGGTTGTTTGAGAATTAGAGTGGCCATTACTCGGGTTTTCACATCATTGAAAACTATGGTCAACTCGACATTCCACTCAAACTTAGTATCCTTTTTTGTCAATTCATACAAGAGTGCTACAATCTTAGCAAAGTCCTTGATGAACCTACGATAGAAATTGATAAACCCCACTGAAGAACATGATTGAAGTAAATTATGGGGTGCAGGCATTTGCTGGATTGCTTCGAACTTCCTTGGTTTGATTTTGATTACATCTTAGAAGTAACGTGACTGAGTAGAATACCACTCAAACACAAGAAACACTCTTAGCATGGCTCAAAGAGATACATGCTTTTTTGCATCTCCAAAAAACCTTCTCAGGATATCCCAAGTGGTCAATATCTGAGGAGTACACGAAAAAATCATCCAAGAAAATTGCAATGAATTCACTAAGGTCATCTTTGAAGGTTTCCACCATAAACATTAAGGGAATTTTGGACTCAAAAAGGGCCTCTTGGATTAGTTCCTTAAGATTTGTGATTAGCAAACCAACCAATGGGAAGGCTTGGGCATTAAAAGAATGGACGATTCCATATTGGCCTCTCATTGGTTGAGAGTCCTCCCTTGGTCCCCACTAGGCTCCCACTTTGCCTCCCTCTTGCCCCCACCACCTCTTGGGGCATTTATTCCCCCCCTTGACTTTTGGCCGGTTCCCATACCCTCCTCCCTCTCTTGATTGGCCCCCAAAGTCACGTGTTTTTTTCCCTCCAAAAAAGTAAAATTTTCCAAAAGTATCCCTACCACCCCAAACACCTCTCAGGAGTCTTCCCAAACTATCCCCATTGAGTCCCCACCTTCCTCTCAGTGTCGTCTACCTCTCAACTTCCTCTCAGCATCATCCCAACATCTTCCTTCTCTCAACCTCCTCTTAATGCCTTCTAAGTTCTTCCTTGCAACCTCTTTCTCTTTGCTCGCTCCCATTCTTTCTACAATGGTGAAGCACTCCCCTCCCCCTGGGCTAAAGCGATCAATTCAATCTTGTCTGGGTCGCATTTTGAAGGATGGCAGTGATGTTTGGCTCCATCAAGAGTTTAGGATAATGGTCACAATGCAACCATATGCAATAGGTCCACATTCAAGGTTTATAGATATTCATGATATAATAAAGCAAGAGAAGCTTGGAACGGGCCTAATGTCCTTTCATCCTTCATTCTCTCCTTATGGGAAGGAGGAGATGATTAAGTGCAGGGAACTTTCAAGGCTAGTCACTGTTGTGCCTTTACACCCATCTGCCAAAAAGTGCATTTTGGTGAGGGGGGATTTGGCACTTTCCACTTTTGGAGAGATACTAGCAAGAAGAATTATTGTTGCTACTGCTTTGGGTGCTTTGGCAGGTGTTTATGATTCCATGCAACTTTGTAGAAACATTCACAAAACCCACTTTCTTGTCAAAGAAGAGCATCAATATTAGCTCAAGCAAAGCAAGAAAATCATTTGTAAAAAGTGCATCAGTTGGAGTATATAAGAAATATTATATATACATCTCAAAATTTATTATATAGTTTTCTTTTTCCCTAGATGTTGGGTATTTTGCAATATCATTGAATTTGATTATGTCAAATTTGTGTTCTCATTGTAAACAATTTTTGTGCCTCCCAAAATTGTGCACATGCCCTCTTCTAGGGTCTTTTTTTTTTGGGGGGGGAAGGGGGCGGAAGCACCCCCCATGGTGTATTAGGTAGTAATACACCAAATTAACTCCGGAAGTACTGAGAAAGGAAGGGCATAAAATTTTGCATCAAAATATCCATACTTTCAATTATTTAGGGCTTGTAAACCATGCGGGATTCTTTCCCCAATTTTTTTTTCAAATGCCTCCAAAGGGGGGTATGTGCACGCAGGCATGAAATTTGGCTAGATGGGGAAGGTAGTAATACACCATGGGGAATGCCTCCCCCAAATTTGTTTTCCACAAAATGCCCCCAAAGGGGGTATATGCATGCAGGTGCAACTTTGGGCTGGATGGGGGTCCAGGTGCGACTTTGGGCCAGATGGGGGTGGACCCCCATCTAGCCCAAAGTCACACATGCATGCACATACTCCCTCTGAGGGCATTTTTTGATTTTTTTTTGGGTGAAGCATCCCCCATGGTGTATTACTACCTAATACACCATGGGGAAATGCTTCTCCCAAAATAATTTTTAAAAAAGGGCCCAAATAGTAGCATGTGCATGAGGCACAAATGTGGGCCAGACGGGGGTCCCCGTATGGCCCAAATTTGTGCCTATGAACACAGTATAATTCTATTCATGCTACCCACTATCAGTAAATTATTCTTGCTCCATACTCCTAGTTCATTTGGTGACCTCGAATGGAGGACACTTACACAATTCGTCTCTGTTCATGCTATCCACAATCAGTTTGGCCTTGCTCCTAGTTCATTTGGTCACCTCGAATGGAGGATACCTAGAACCAAATGCTGAGAAATCCCTAGAGGAGATGATTCACGATGTTGTGCCTAACTTGGTGAATGAATTAATTGGTGGTGTTTCAAAACAATATTTTTCTTCCTCGATCTTTGTCACTTTCACATTTCTATTATTTTGTAATCCATAAGGTATGATACCTTCTAGCTTTATGGTAACAAGTCATTTTATTATTACTTTGAGTCCTCCAGGAACCCTTTTTCCTAGAATCACCGTAGTAGAGGTTTAAACGCATGGACTTTATTTCTTCAGCTTCTCATTACCGCCAGGGGTACCTTTGTTGTTAGCATCTTTTTTATTTAAAGCTTCCTTTAATGTGCAAGTCCTAATTTCATTAAGAACATATTAATTTGCCCAAAAATATTATTAACAACTTAAAAAAATTTAGAGAAAAGATTAAATGATTGCACGAACACTCTGCATAGATCCAAAATTTCAAAAAGAATTACAGTGTCCAAAGGTATTGTATTACTAGAAAATATTTACAACCATCTTTGAACAAAAGTTCTTCTGACAACCAAAATTGGTGTCCATAGTCCCCACAACAACAAAAAATCACTAAATGATACACCAAACTATCTACGGCCTAGTGGAGTACGGAATTTTGATGATATTGTGGGCAGCTTATTGGGTGAGGAGATTAGATGAAAGTATATGGATGGCAACAAGCAAGATGTAGCCTTAAATGTGCAAAGGGGAAGATCACAATTCAAGGGGAAGTCTCATAGCAAATCCAGGGCACGAAACATTGAGTATTACCATTGTGGCAAGAAGGGCCACATGAAAAAGGATTGCTACAAGTTGAAAAGAGAGAAAAAGGATAAGAAAAAGAATGCAAATTAGGGTGCAAATAAGAAGGAAGAGAGTCCAAGGGAGGACAAAGGAAAAGTGAAGATCGAGGAGATCAATGTATTCACGGATGATAGTGACAATAACATTCTCTTCATGTCTAGTCTACCTGCACAGTTGCTTACCATCTGGCCTCCTCTCACCTCCCATCCTCACGTGCTTGGATGTTTGCCCGCCCCAACCTCGGTCTCTTCTGTCCCATCCTAGAAAATAAATAAATAAATGTCAATTATTTAAAAGATAATTAAATTTATTTTTAATAAATAAGTCTATTTATAAATACCTTTAACTTTTTATAATTTGATTAATATTTAATAAATAAATAAATCTATTTTTTAGAAAATATAAATTGATGTAAATTGACTTTTTGTTTTAAAATATTGTAATTTACTTTTTTTTTAATTGATAAAAATATTTTTATTTTTATTAAAATCACAACAACGTCAAGAAGCTTGATTTTATTTGCACTTTTTGAAACTTTTCAACGTAATCAATGTTTGAAAAAATATAAATTACAATAAACTATAGCTTAAGTTAATTTAAAACTATTAATATAACATTATTTTTATTAAAATATTTTAAAATTTTAAAAAAATGAAATTGAGAATCAAAAAATTTCTTCAAAAATTTGAAGACTATTAGTGAATCATAAACTAAGGAGTACGTATAATTCCAAAACTAATTTAAAATTAGTGAACGAATTTATAACCTTGGTGTTAGAAAATATGCATCGGTGTGCTTTTATCCTCTGTGTGTATCTCTGATGGGTATGACACTTTGAAGAGGCCTTAAAGCTTCTTATTTTGATGCCTCTACCAAGTATCATACCCATCAAATATCATTTGCATAGTACTCACTTGTTTCGTGCGTGCATCATGCATGAGTGTAGAAACATTTGCATTAGTGTGCTTCTAGACTATGTGCTTGTATCCAATGGTTATGATACTTTGTTTAGGCCTTAAAATAAATAGATTTAAATGCTTTACAAAGTACCATTCTATAGAATATCATTTTCATGGTTTGTAATGGATATTATTGAATCCTTGTTTCTTTACCATGCATCATACTTGGGTATTGAAAAATATGCTTCATTGTGCTTCTAGGGTATATGCTTGTTTCCGATGGTATGATACTTTGCAAAAGCTTTAAAATCACTTATTTTAAAGCCAATGTAAAGTATCATACCCATAAGATATCAGTTTCATGGTTTGAAATGCATATTTCCTTGTTCTTATCATGCATCATGCATGGGTGTTGAAAAATATGCATCAGTGTGCTTTTGGCCTATGTGCTTGTCCCCGATAGGTAGGATACTTTGCACAAGTCATAAACTTGCTTATTTTAAGGCCTGTACAAAGCATTATACCCATCAGATATCAATTTCACGGTGTGGAATGCATTTTAAATATTGTTTACTAAAACCTCAGCCCTAAACCCTAAACCTTAGGTCCTAAACCCTAAACCCTAAATCTAAGACCCTAGACCCTAAACTCTAGACCCTAGATTCTAAACCCTAGAGCTAGACTTTGAACGCTTAACCTTATACACTAACCTATAAGCCCTAAGCACTACTTAGGCCCTAAACCCTAAACCCTTATCCCTAAACCCTAGGCCCTAGGCCCTAAACCCTAGACCTTAAACCCTAAATCCTAGATTTTAGACTCTAAAGTCTTAAGCTTATACACTAACCAATAAGCCCTAAACCATAAACCCGAAACTCAAAACCCTAGACCCCAAACCCTAAATACTAAATGCTAAAGCCTAGACCCTCGACCGTACATTCTAAACTCTAAAATCTTAACCTTATACACTAACCATAAATCCTCAATCCCAAACCCTAGGCTCATGACCTTGGACACTTGCCCTTACATCCTAGTAGACCCTAGAATCTAGACCCTAGGCCTTAGTCTCTAAACCTTAAACCTTAGACTATAGATCTTAAACCCTAAATTACAATAAATAATTTACAAAATATATTGATTTGTGCAACAGGTCGCATGCATGTACAATAGGTGAGTGTACCCCCAACCTGTTGCATAGTTTTTGATGAAGAAGAGGGGCAATTGATGATGTGGCAGAGGCTGTTCACATGCTTCTTACAAACTGTGCTTGGCAAGAAGCTGTGTGCTTAGGTGGCACTTGGTGATGTGGCACAACTTTGACCAAACCGAAACTCAACCAACCTATAACTGAACCAAACCTTGTGTAACCTAACCAAACTCTTTGAACTCAAGGCTAGCTAAACTTAACCACTGTGCTAACCAAGGTTAGAAACTATCTACCACATGGCAAGAAACTGACCAAGCCTATGAACCACGGGTTAACATCACCTAACCCTGGTTAGAGGCTATCTGCCACAAGTCAGGCAAGGGGGTTCACATGCTGCTTACAAATTGTGCTTGGCAAGAAGCTGTGTGCTTAGGTGGCACTTGGTCATGTGGCACAACTTTGACCAAACCGAAACTCAACCAACCTGTAACTGAACCAAACCTTGTGTAACCTAGCCAAACTCTTTGAACTCAAGGCTAGCTAAACTTAACCACTATGCTAACCAAGGTTAGAACCTATCTGCCACATGGCAAGAAACTGACCAAGCATATGAACCACGGGTTAACATCACCTAACCCTGGTTAGAGGCTATCTGCCACAAGTCAGGCAAGGGGGTTGCCACGTGCCAGTTGTGGCAAACCTTACCACTCTGAGGAAGAACTTTGAGACGACGGCAATGCAGAGACAGATATGGCAGGCGTGAATCACCGAGGTTGTAGGGAGCAGCCCATGAAGGCTTTGTGGTAGCATGAAAGGCTTTGAATATGGATGGGCTAGAGGAGCATCGGCTTAGCATGCTACTGGAGTCGCAGGAGTCAGTCCACGGTTGTCGTTGTAGCCCGCTACCAATTTTTGTAAGCTCCAGTCATTCAGTGGAGCCATGTATGGCGAGGCGGAAAAATCTATTGAAGCTGTTGAAGATTGAGCATCGTTGTAGCCATGTGAGAGGCCTGCAACTTTTGGACCTGACTTAGAGCTTTAGAGCCATAGAGTGGAGAGCCGTCGACCGAGGCGGGCTTGCTGGTAGGTGCTGCTGGTGCTGGCCGTGGATGTTGGGTCTGAGCCGTTTGGAGCGATACTGTGGGTTGCTTGTGGCGCTTAAAAGCTGAGAGGGCTCGTCGAAGAGTCACCTTTGGAGTTGAGTCTATTGCTAGACAATCGAGAAGTGGCGCTTAGACACCAGTGTGTTAGGCTGCTGAGGCTTTCCTGCTACGAGCTCTCTTATGAGCCTCTTCTTGCTCATTTTGTAGCTCCTTGTAGAGGAAAATGCGAAGGTTGGATGGCCACAAGTTTGTGCTGAATTTTAACAGACACTTCCAAACATTGTGGATAGATGGTTGATGTTGAAGCCGTTTCCGTGGTCACTGCCATTGTTGAAGACTGGCTGGAGTGGTATGTGGTAATAGGTTGATGTACCCTCAACCTGTTGCATGTACAATAGGTTGGGGGTACAGATAACTCATTGCACAAATCAAGAAAATTTGATGATTTGTGCAACAGATTGTGTACACCCCCAACTTGCTGCGTGTGCAATAGGTTGAGTGTACCCCCAACATGTTGCATGTGCAATAGGTTGTTTGTGCATATTGCACAAATTAGGAAAATTTGATGATTTGTGCAATAAATTGTGTGCACACCCAACTTGTTGCATGTGCAATAGGTTGAGTGTACCCCCAGTTGGGGGTATATAACATGTTGCATAAATCAATAAAATTTGATGATTTGTGAAACAGTTTGTATTCACCTCCAATCTGTTGCATGTGCAATAGGTTGTGTGCACCCCCAACTTGTTGCATGTGCAATGGGTTGGGGGTACACCCAACTTGTTGCACCAATCATCAAATTTTCTTGATTTGTGCAACAGATGCATCTCCCCCCGTCTCCCCCTCTCCCTCTCCCCATACTCCCCCCCCCTCTCCTCCCCCCCCCCCCTCCTCCACCCCTCCACCACCTCCCCCCCCTCCCCACTTCCACCGCCTCTCCCTCCACCTCCTAACCTCTGGTTCCCCCCAATAGACAGCACAGCATAGGATAACATATTGTATGCCTTGTTCCAAACAAGTGGTGTGTATTATGTGGCATCCATGTAAGAATCGTATGTGGCATCCACAATATATTATTCAATCAAATGGTGTATTTATACACCACCTATATGTTGAATTCAACAAACTCTCTCCAATCAAACGGTGTATATATACACCACCTATTAGGCCATATTTGATAGAGAGGCTGATAAGATAGTTGGGAGTCTGGAATTTCCTTAAAAACGTAAAATGTCGTGTTTTAAAATAATAAAAATCTTGCCGACATTTCTTGAACTTGTGCATATTCTCATGGTGCTCGTAATACCTAATTTTGTATCGACTTCCTTCCATGTTAGTAGTTAAATGTTTTAAGTAGCCCGGTGGTTAAAATCTGATGGTTTATGATAACCAGTCTAAAGGGCACTAGCATTGTGCAACAAATTTTAGGATAGCATGGCAGTAGGGTAGGGATAGCACGGTAGTAGTGCAGGATTAGTGGAGGATAAGTTATCACCAGCACGATGGTTGGTTGCACTAGGATATGAACAGCCACTAGCGTGGTGGTTTGCTTCTATTTTTACAAGATGAATGGATTTGTAGGATGTGTGGATTTGTTATGGGAAACCAGCTCGGTGACCATTTTGTTGCAAATTTACCCATCATGATGTATTTAGTGGAGGTCACCACTTACAACTTTCAAGAATTTTGAGGGTTATTAGGCCATATTTGTGTCAAAGTGACCCATTTAGTGCTCCAAAAAACTCAATTTTGGAGTTCACCAAGTGATATTGAGTGGAGGTGATTAGTTCCAAAAAAAAGTCGCAACAAAGCAAGAAAGTCCAAATTTTTTGAATAGTGTGTTGATGTGGATAACTCCATGATGGAGGTGGCCCGATGCTCTATTCTAGAGGTTTACCCATGTACCAAAAGGAGAGTGTCTACCCATGACAATATTGTGTGAAAGCTACCACTGGCGTCTTATGCTAAACTCTCAAAACCAAGTTATGTGATGGAAGAGCAACTGTGCGCCAAAGATCAAGCATGTTGTAAAGTGATGAAACTGTTGTCGGGAGTAGCTAAGGGGTTGTACAAGGCTGATGGATATGTGTAGGAACAATGCCAAAAAATAGTCAACAAAGTGTGACTTTCAATGGGTGGCATACGTGTGTACAAGACGTGTGCAAAAAATCTTGAATCTGAGAAGATGATGACTCTACCAAGTGTAACACTAAAGTGTTGAACTACCGAACCCCAAGAGATTGAGCTGGTGTTAGATTTTGAATGTCTACACCAATGATAAATCCCAAAGTACTAACACCATTGGGATCTAATCAAATAATATGGCAATGGCTTAGTTGTGTTGGTGGAGTTTAATCTCCTCTGAGGCTATGCTAGTCTAAATCTAGACTACACATCGAAGCACGAAATGCAACAAACGTTCCTTTTCTATGTGCTAGTTGATTGCAATAGATCAGGAGCTAGTTCCGATGAAGAGGATTGAATGCTTCTATCCTCTTCATAAGTCAGAGTACAAATCTAAAGTGCTCACTATGTAGACCATGATCTGCTGATCATTTTTGCTATTTGGATAACCTCAAAATTCCATCTAGATCAAAAGTTATGGGCATTGGAAATTTTCACCCCGCTTATAGTCTAAGGAAGGGTCCAAATTGATGATGTGAATTGTGATGACATGGCACTATTTGTTCACATAATGATTACAAAGCTGTGCCTATGAGACACTAGTTTTATTGACATGGCATGCTGACTAGGACATGCTAACTATGTAGATGACATGGTAGCTTGCTGATGTGGTAGTCAGCTATCAAGGATGATGTGGCATGCTGATATGACAATGATGAGGTGGTAAGATAATGCTGATGTGTCAATCTAGAGATGTGGCATTGTTTGCCATACTTGATGATGTGGCACCTATGAATGACGATGCCACATGGCAAAATGGTGACCTTAGTTGAGCTATCTCCTCATCTACCACGTGGCATTTCCACATGGTGTAAGGTCTTCAACCTTTGAAGGCTTGTAGGATGTAGAGAAGCCGAGACAGGGCCAGTGATGGTGACCATGAGGAGGCCCTGCCATCAAAATGTTGCTTCTTCTAGTCGTGTGCCTTACGGGCTAGTTGCATCATTGTTTGAAGCTTGGTGTTGTATGTAATCTATCATGCAGGCCACTGTTCTGAGTACGTTGCTCATCTATCTGCTCGTTGGGTTGCTATTTTTGCTAGCATTGCCTGTGTGTTTGCTGCTAGAGGAGTCGTTTTTGGCCCAACTCTTTGGTTGTAGTGCTGCTGGCTAATTGCCTTGAGTCAATGCTCTTGTTGTTGATGGCATGCATGATTTTGTGTTGGCGCATTTCCTGCTATGAATTGAGTGGGTGCTAGAGTCATATTTGTGTACCTTGATGATGAAGCTACTGCACTTGGGCAGGTTGCGTGTGCTACTAGTCTACTCAATATGCATTTTCTTGGGCACTGGTTGCTCTATGTTATGGCATTTAGAGGAGGAAGTGGGTTGTTTGTGAGGCACCCGTACCTAATTCTTGTGTTTGTCTACCCATAAAGCTTGCAGGGTAAAAAATGAGGAGGGAACAAGATTATGACAGTGTAGGTCCATAATGGGCGAATCTTTCCCCATACAGAGTTATAAATATTAGCCCTCCTACCACTTTTAGGGCGAATTTATCAAATTTGAGGCTCTAAAAATTAGCCCACCTTTATTTTTGGGCTAATTTATCAAATTTAAGGCTCTAAATATTAGCCCAACCAACTTGGGAAAGCCTATAAATTAGCCCTTGGGCTAAAATTCGCCCCTAATTTTTTCCCTAATTAAAGGTTGTCCGGTCGCTCCTTTATTTGGCTATCTCTTTCTTCTGTGGTGTTTACTTGCTTTCCTGTGCTTGTGGTGGCACTATAGTGATGGCCTGACATCCGTGCATTGCGGGTCTTTGGGACTACCTTCGGGTTGGCTATGCCTTAGAGTTGGCCTTGTAGTAGACGTCACGATCTTTTACATGCCCAATACTCACGGGCCTTAGAAATCCCCAAAAGAAGCCGACAAAGCAATATCGATCTCCGGAGCTTGCCACAACTATTTGCTAAAAACCTTGTTGGAGGAAATGGGGAGGGCGACACGAAGCCTGTATTGTAATAGATTTGGGCCCGACAAACTCACTAAAGTCTAGTAGGCCCTATGATAGTGCAGCGATGTCACAAGCATCTTGCAGGCACTGTGGTAGCATATAACACATCAATCTGTTGTAGTTGCCTCTTGCACACGATATGGCTACTTGTACACTATGTTGTATTGAACATAATCATGATATATAGTTGTACACGATACAACTACATGTACACTATGTTGTATTGAACATAATCATGAATATATACATGAGAACCCCTTAGTCTTAGGGCTAGGGTTTTCCCCTAATGCCCTTAAGGTATGGTGCAATTTACACCATCCTCAACATTTTGTATGAAGAAATGGTTGATACTAGATTCTTAAAAACCGAGCAAACAATCTACAATGTTTGCGGATTACAAGGAAGAGATCGACAACAACCTCGATCCATCCTGCAGCGACACCATCTTTACCATAATCATTGGGTAAAAACTAGATTCTTAAAAACTGAGCAAACAATCTACAGTGCTCGTGGATTACAAGGAAGAGATCGACAACAAACTCGATCCATCCATCAACGACACCATCTTTGAGATAATCATTGGGTAAAAACTACCACATCACAACATTGTCTACAAACTCAACCATAACTCGAGGATGGGTAATGAATAAGTCCAGGGGTGTTGTTAACCCTGTGGCAACAAGGGCCAAAAGTGCAATCTAGAGCAATGACAATGAGATCATTGTGTGTGTGGAGTAGTAGCAAGGCTCTGCTTGCCATAACTTGAGCTTGAAACATGGTATGATGAATCTTAAAGGATGAGGATAGCCAAAATCCTCTCTAGAAAAGATCCAATCATACTTGCAAATAGGATCTAAAGAGAGAAAGACAAACTAGAGAGAGAAGATACTAAAAGCCTACTTTGGTTCCCCCACTTTGTGGAGGGACTCATGAGGTTCCCCCACTTTGTGTAGAGACCCAAGAGGCCCCCCTAAAGAGCTCCCTTACACTACATGTTCTAGCATGCCCTTACCCTTGCACTTCCAACCCTTTCTCAAAACTCCTCCTCCTTCCTTAAAGGAAAAACAAACCTCTTTCTTCCCTTAGACATGATAGGTGACCATAGTAAATACAAACTTGGAAAATGAAAAATCTATCTCAACTCTTATTGCTAATCAATTAATCATTCAATCAACATTTGATGAGTGCTTAGCCCAAGTAGGCTTTCATGAGGATGAATACATCTTCGCATTCCATACAAGGATCGCACAACCTACATTGTTCCTTGAACGAAATCCTAAGGACATCTTCACAAACAACTTCAACCCAACATTATCAAAACTATGGGAAGCTAACACTAACATTCAATTCATTTTGAATTCACATGGAGCAGCTACATATTGCACCTCATACATGACAAAAGTAGATAAAGAAACTACTACACTGTCAAGAAAGCATTCACTAAATGCGTAGAATCCAATGCCCCAGCAAATGGGCATATTAGGACATATTAGGAAGGTAGGTAACGCAATACAGAGAAAATTCTTACTGAAGTGAAGAGCAACTCTCGAGAAGATGGAACCAAAGAGCAATGACATTTTCTTTGCAGACATCATTGCAAAATACTTGAAACATACCTCAGCCTTGCACAATGTTTGTTTAGCATCATTAGTTAGTGACTACAAAGGCAATACAAACACTCCAAAGAGGAGTAAACATCAAAAGATTATCCACTTCAACAACTATAGCAAGACTAGGGAGCTTCAAGAGAACCATAGAGAATTGTGCCTTGAACATTCGTTGATTCCTACATGGCATGATCTTTGCAAAATCAATGAGCAAACAATAGACACCACTAGAGCTCTGTTTAACAAACTAATGTCCTTCGAATTGACCCATACTTGCTCAACTATGCTATCCTCTTCACTATCCTCAACCTATGAATAGAAGAAGAAGAAGAACATTAAATTTGACTTGCAGAATGAACTCGCAAACCACAAAGGCAAAGTCAATGCGTCCAAAATATCCATTTCACATACAAAACACAACCTAACGATGAATACCATGCATCAATTCTTGCTATGAATTCAGGTCAACACAAAATTGAGGATGATATTCTACTAAAGAAACGATTGAAACCTACATCCCCTTTGCCAATCTCCCTATCTGGAAATGCAAGCACTCGCAAGACATTCACATTGTTGGTACAGATTAAAGCCTTGCTACAACACTATCCCCTAATGCCATCTGCATACAAATGCCTTGGAGCTGAAACGCCGCAAACACTTTCCCCTCTCTAGGACTTGGTAGTTTTTGACAAGGTTTCTCTCATTGGGCAAAACACCGGCATATCAACAGCAGTGGACAATGCAATAAATAAAGCCTAACCACTTGGAGCCCTTTGGAGGGGTGGATGTGCTTCTTTGTGGCGATTTATGCCTGGCCAGCCCAATGAAGAATGCGTGGATCTTCTCAGGCAAGCCAGCCCACTTCTCCATTGTATCTTTATTTTGGAAGGACGTCATAATGTATTATGCCAAACCACCACCAAGTTCCTTGAAATCTTGAACCACATACAATTGGGTGAACAATCGTCGCTTGATGTAAAGTACTTAAATACTCACTACTACCATTCACCGCATGAAATTCCATATCTTTACTTCACCAATGTATCAAAAGACAATCACAATGTAGACATCTTCAACATCTTATCCTCTGAACCACACTTTCTGAAGGAACAAGACATTAGACATTAGACATAAGACATGCAACAAGACTATGCTTGCCAATACACCCCAAGAGCAAAGGAGGTCTTCATGAACTCCTCAACCTAAAACTGGGCATGCTTGTGGAAATTTGTTGAGGTAATCTCGACATTGCTGATGGCAATGTCAACAGTCCTGAAGCACTTTCATGGACTCCTCAATGAACAACAAACCTTTGATCGACCCAAACACAAGCAAAAAAGCCCATGCCGACAACTCTGTCTTCTATACGAAGACAACAAAATTGAGCTGCAGCTTTTGGGGTCCCAATACTGAGCAGCAGCCCCTCTAAATAAGGGGGGGTGTTGTCAACAATGCCCTTTCTGATCTCTTATCATTCTCCCTCTAGCAGACATGGTCTTAAACGTCTTGTCTAAGAACCTTTCAAGAAACCGCATAAGAAGCCCTGCTCCAAGAGGGACCCAAATAACCGCAAGAAACTTTAGACAAAATTATGAATAAATGAGAAAAATAAAAGAAAAAATACTAGTAAGCAAAGCTATGCTTATGATGTAGGCTGCCATTAAAGTATTCTGGGGTAAACCCAAGGCTTACTAAGCTTTGAAATCCCAAACAAACAACAGACCTTCAATAGCGAAACGAAAGAACACAGCAAAAAATAAGAATAAGAAATGCGGAGAGAGAGAGAGAGAGGCCAACATCACTGCCCAGAATGGGCAGTGCATTACAGTCTAGAGAGGGAGGGCAACAGACCCTCTCTGCAGCCACCCTCATCAAAATTTAGCATGACATCATCTATACTCTACAAGCCAATTAGGAGCAAAATACACGGAGTTTACAAGTCAAATCCACTAGTTTAGCCCTCCACCCTAGTTATTGGCACCTATTTCTGAGATAATCTTGGGATTCTGTAAAGTAGGTTGCAAAGCAGGCAGGTATCTTTTCTAATTAGTGGAGCATCCCATGGATTGCTGATCTGTATCGATTTTCACAGCTTTCTGATAGACAGTTCTTGTGTCATGAAAAACAAACAAAAACCCGTACCTCAGGATTTCCCCTTGGATTAAGGAGTGGAAAATGTGTCATGTGAGCCTGTAGAAAGGCATACCACATATACCTTGATGAATCCAGAACAATCCCAAACTCAACCTCTAAAAAACATAGAGCAGTTTCAATCTCACGATAGTCACTCAAAAGGTTGAAAACCATAAACTCCATCATGCATAACAGGGACTAGCTACTATGACATCCCCACTGACATCATCAGCGCCCAACAGTGGGTGTAGACCATAGTATAAAAATATGCTCTCACATACAAATCCACACACCCACACATACTTGAGCATCCATTTATACAAAGTCTTCGTACTGAGTTTCTGTTGGCACTCCGGAGGTGAAGGGCAGACTCAGCCATGACAAAGGCTAGCACTAAAGGAGAAGGCTAATAAAAAAGTAGTCCAAAATCTCTTCATTCAAGCTACAACTGCTTGTGAAGTCTAAACAATTTCATTTTAGTCTCTCCCAAACGAGCCTGTAGGAAGGCATACCACACTCAAATTTCCCACTGAGCCAACACTAACCACTTGCCCCCTCCCACCTTGTACTACAAGCATTATCACGGTGCATTGGTCAACCCTACACCACGGTTTCTAAGTTGAGTCAACAATGGTGTTGACTTGTAGAACCAAAGCCCAGCTGTGGCATTCTAACCGGGTCCAAACCTTAGGCTGAAATCTTCCTCCCATTACCGAGCCAGAATGAGCATACAGACAATGATCAAGCAAAAAATAGCAAAGCATTTCAGTTAATCAGTGCTGAAAAAATCCCAAAAAATGGGATGACACAAAAGAGTGGACATGTCTAGAAAAGTGAGCCTTCTATAATATGATACAGATTGAAAATAGCCACTGCCATTCCAGCTTGCTCTTAACGAATGTTCTAAGCAGAAGCCTTCCAAGTTGACATAGCATGCAACATTCGACCCTTCCACCCCATTAATAGATACTGGCTATCTTCTGCAACTGTGTATTCTTTATGCCATGTTTTCAGCATAACTTGTACTTTATCTCTAATCTCTTCATCCAGAGGCAACTGCTCAAAACCAACTTCCTCAGTTACCTGTTGCCAATGTTTATACTTGTCTATCCGTTCTAAGACTTCTGTCCCTTCACAAGCAACTATATTTAGAATGGCCTTCCCCAAAATCTCACTTTCAAAGACTAACCTATCTGTATTCTCTCTGTCAATGAAAGTCTCTAGCATGTCAAATACACTCTCAAAGTGGAAAAGAGCTTCCCTAAAGCGTCTTGGGAAGAAAGGAGTGCTGTATGAACCAGTCACTATAGCCTGTACGTATACATCTGGATTGATATCCCGACCCATTTTCAGAAGCTTGGACCTTACAGTAGCTGAATCCAAGTTATCATCCATGACATACCTCAACAAGGATGCAGAAATTACAACCAAAACCTCATCAGGGCTTCTCTGCGGGCTAACAAAGTCTTGCATTCGTAGATTCTCACGTAAGCCAGCCCATCCTGAATACTGAAATGGCACTCCACAAGATGCAGCATAATCTGACAGCTGGCGCCCTGTTTTTTGAACTCCTTCCAGGACAATGTCAGTCCGAGCAGGCAACATTGAGTAGTGTGGAAAACCGATTCCTATAACGTGCACATGAGGCGGACCTCCAGGTCGTGCAGCAAGAGCCTTGAAGAGGGAAGGATACTGAAATCCAGTCGTCTGAAGCTCCAAAATATGCAATTTTGATGCCCCTTTTGCTGTATTGAGGATCGTTTGATTTATGAAATAGTGGGAAGCTTTCACAAATGGGCAAGACGCAATGTACATGCTGGTGGCTTTCAAGATCTCAGCTGCAGAAGGCCGACGACGGAGGAGTCCCAGATACAATGGCCAACCCGTATTAGAGAAGCGAGCATCCATGGCTTCCGCAAAATAGTATGCGAGACGCTCAGCGCCGTTTCCATGTGGAAAAGCATGCTGCCTCACTTTCTTCAATATCTCTAGAGCCCTGTGCGAGTTGTTTGATCCTACCGCCTGTGCAGACTGCAGCAACAAGTCATTGATGTCCACAAACTCTTGGTCTCCCTCCTTTGATCTGGCCTTCCCCCCACTCTTCTTCCGCGAGAGTGCAGTTTCCTTCCGCGGCTTTAGCGCCCTTCGGGACTTACGGGACCTCTGAACGTGCGACCTCCTCCCGGAGTCATCGTGACTACCAACTGTCTCTGGACTCATTAGTTGCCCATTTCCCCTACTATCTGCAGAACTCACTTCTTGCCCCTGGATCTGCAGGAGATTACTAGCTAACGGATTCACAGGCCCTCGCAAGCTGTTCAAAAGTATCTCATTCCTGGCAGGCTCAGGAACAGGAATTGCACTCAAGGGTGTCTCCTCCAAATAGCTGAAATGATGGGGAGTCTCCGGAGGGGCTTGCAAGTATGAGTCTTCCGAGATGGAAGTCTTTCCGCCCTCAGGGGAGTGAGGGCTTTCAGCTTCAATTGCCAAAGGGAGAGCCGGAGAGTCTTCCTTGAGCAATTGTGCGAATTCCGTTGCCTTCGCCTGATACGCAACAAACTCATCGTAACTCATACACGGGTGATTGGCTGCTGAATCTTCGTCTTCTGCCAGAATATCAGAGATGTAAGTCAAGGCCGGATCCACCAACGGCTCGTACCGGAATGTGTCGTCCACGACATAGGACTGGAAATCCACCGAAGAACTGGAAGAAAACTGGGATCCTATGTTCCGATTTCGAGCTTGAATCTCTGTCTGCGCTTGCTGAAATATTTCTTGTATGACAGCGGAGTAAGATGAACCTGAGCCTGAATTATCCATGCCTTTCCTTAAAGTTTGAACTCAGAAAGACGATTTTCTCGATTTCGCTTATCCATGGAAAAGTAAGATTTTCATCAAGATGCGCACTTGCACGACCATCGTGAGATTTCTCTGAGCTGATGATCTACAGAAAATTTTCGTGCTACCCGATACAGAGAAGCTCGAGAGCCATCACGCTGTCCCAAGTGCAGGAGTAGATTGAAACCCGAAATTCCTGAGAAACGCGGTGTTCCTTAGTCGCAAAACCGCTGTTCTACCTGCGGAAAGAAGAAATGCTCTCATCAGCCAAGCTGCTGAGGAACCCTGTAGCAGAAAAATTTCATCGCTCTACCTTAGGAAAGGGGGGCAAGAACAGCCTCTGGGATCAGCGCCGCTGTGATGAAGCAAAGGGAGCGCATGGAAAACCTGAGACGCAAGCGATTTAAAGGGTCTGCAGGCCGCTGGCAAGCAGAGAGGACCGTGCACGTACGGGCCTGCGAGTAGGGCTGGATGTGCGGCTTTGATTCCCACTGATGTCGCGCTCGATTTCGCTCGACTCCTCGCTCAAATTCACTCGATTTCGTCGGAATCCTCGCTGGATTCCACTCGATTTCGCTCGATTTCTGGCAGGAGTAGGCTGTCGAACAGGCTTAAACTCCTCCCGCGGCGACGATGGCAAACCTCGTTGCTCAACAGAGATGATGCCGAAACCCTTGCGGCAACAGAGACCAAAGCTCAAGAAGGATGTTCACTCGATTTCTCGCTCGATTTCGCTCGATTTCGCTCGATTTCTCGCTCGATGTCACTCGATTTCGCTCGATTTCGAGCAGGATTACGCTCGATTCATCGCTGAAGCAAGCTAAAATTCTCGCGAGAACAATGCCGAGAAGAATGCAAAAGAAACCCTTCCCCAAAACACCAATGATTGCAACAAAAACACAGCGGCAGCGACAGACAACGATGACGACGGCTGCTCTTAAACCCTACCTTTAAAGTTTACACCGTTAAACCCTACCTTATTAAACCTAATCCCCCTTAATCTCGTAACCCTAAAAAAAAACTACCTTGCCTTCTATTAATTTATTTCCATCACGTGCCTTTGACTTCTTTCAAACCCCAGTCTTGAGTCTTTGACCTCCTTTTCTAGTTTGCAAGTTCCTCCTCCCCACCACAGGAGGAGGACCTAGTCAAAGTATGCAAGTTCCGCCCTTGCACCTTCCACGTTCAACCCCTCTCATGGGCAGTCCAGGGTGAAACTTATCGAGGGAACATAGTTTTGAAAACAAAACAATGTAGGTCGTTGGGCGAATCCTTTAGGGAAACAACTATCGACGTGTATTTCATTGGGTGAAAGTTTCCCCAATGAAATATTACCCCATCCAGGCTTCAATGTCATATACAAGTCTTTTGTAAGCTAGGAGTTCAACCCCTATCATGGACAATCCCGTGTAAAAGATAATAAGGGAACATAAATACCAAAACAAAAACAATGGAGGTCATTGAGTGGAATCCTTGAGGAACATAGCTATCTAAGTGTATGTCATTGGGCGAAACTTTCCCCAAATATAAATATAGAGTTATAAATATTAGCCCATGCCTACCATTTTGGAGGCTTCAATGTCATATAAAATATAGAAGTTCAAACCCTATCATGGGCAAATCCAGGGTAAAAACTAATAGGGGAACATAGTTATGAAAACACACAATGTTACAAAAACTAATAGGGGAACATAGTTATGAAAACAGACAATGTTTGTCATTGGATGAATTCTTGAGGAACACAACTATCAAAGTTCGCCATTGGGCTAATATTTGCCCCTTTTTTCTCTCCTTGGGGTAGTCCAACAATACTACGCTCATGCCGACATTGAAGAAACGAGTCTCCATTAAAGCTTTGCTCAACTTCAAACTAGTAGGTGATACGTCCTGCAGGACTGTCGCAGGCTGTTTCATTAAATTCAATGGAAGGTCAAAGTCTTCAAGGAAGTCACAATGCTTTGGACATTGTAATGATGTGCTAGCAAACCCTCAAATAGAGCTATTGGGTCGATGATACAGCAGGGAGGCTACAGCTATAGTGGCTTGCACTACTAAGCTGGAGCTAAGGAGGCTGACTTCCCCCCTTGCACCTTCAAAGTTTAACCCCTCACAACCTTCCACATCAAATCTATTGGGAGGCACCCTCCTATATCTCCAAATGTCATAGCTCAAATATCTTATTAGATTGCCTTTAACAACTCCCCAGTGCCATTTCCTCTTAGCCTCCTCTCTGGACATGCCCAACTACGGAAAACAATTCAATTGCTAGTGAGCTCAAGGTGATGAGCAACCCATGATCACCAAACTCGCAAAACAACCCTAAATGACACACCTCCACAAGTATCCAATTCTAATAATGATGGAGGGCACCCCTTAAACCTTTGAGGCAATAATTTATTTGTGGCAATTTTGCTTCAATGAATGGGGACACATCTCACAAAAATGGGAAGATCTCAATCACTTGGGGACCAAATCTACTGTATAAGCATCATTATTGAAAATGCACATGATCAAATATGAGTGCTATAAGGCCTTAATCAGAGAGGGTCATGCATCAAGTTTAATAAGAAGCCAATGACACGATCTCTCTCCAACCATCCTTGAATCACTTTTGCACCACAAGGGCACATGCATGATGCCACATGCCCATCTCCCTTCCCCTTTCCTTTCAAAAGCGATGCATACAGACTAATGAATCATCCACCTTTTGTGGTTCCAATGCAAAAGTGGGAGATACCGATTTTGAATAATTACAAGGCAATATTTCCCCCAATACAAAAAGGGGGAACAAATTCAACCTTATGATGAGGCTAGGTCCCATTGACAGCTTTGGCAAACTGTATCAATTTGTTTTTTATATAATACATTTTGTTTTCCTGCAGAAAAACATTTCCCCCTCAATCAATCACAAATCTACAATTAAAGCACTCAAAATATAATGCATTTTTGTGCAAAAGCATTTCCATAGCATTTGTGCAATCTGATACAATGATGTTTTGTAAGGGTTTCGCCTCTAAGAATTTACAAAAACATCCACAAACAAGAAAGTGTGGAGAACCTTATGAAAAGAAGACAAAGGATCACACACGTCTAAGAGACATACCCTTCGGCATCCCATAACATGAATGGCGAAAGAATGGAGGATGATGCATGTGAACAACAACATGATATCCAAGCATCATGAAGGCAACCTCTTAATGGATCCATAAATCCATGCTTTCTTGCTAGCACGTAATTGTTCAAATGTATTTTTTTGAATGGTTGCACACATTATGGAGGATACTCTAAGTCAAGGGTGGTTTTCCATAAGGTTGACCAAGATGACTTTCTATTTTTAATGATGGTGGAACTAGTGGGGGAAGGGTGTCTCCATGGTTTTGTGAGACGGTAGCTTCGTGGAAAGCACATCCATGTGCACACCACCTCACCATGCATGCTTGTGTGTGCATGCTCAAGTGTACACATAGGCACATTCATGCACATGCACATGAACGTGTATGCCCGCATACGTTCACGCACATCTGCACATGTGCGTGTGTGCCAAGTGCGCACATGCACACACACACATGCATGCACACATGCACACACACACACACACGTGCGTGCACACACACAGTGTGCACAAATGTACGTGTACGCATGTGCATGAGTGCAAACACATGAATATGGGAGGGGGATACATATGTGCAGCTCCATCACATGGCATGTGTGAAAGTAGCCCAAGTGGCAAGGCATTGCAACACTCATGGGGCACCCATGGTAATGTTTGACCCTTTGGACTTTATAATTGCATGGTGAGCAAGTAGGGAAGACATGGAAGATACATGCACATGACAAGTTCTTTTAATTGCTCTTTTTAAAGAGGAAAGGGATCTGTGTGGAAGAAAGGAAATGCACATTCCCATTCAGCCTATGTAAAATTTTCTCATGCCTTATACCACCTCTTAATGGCCATAAGAAAAAATCCAAATAGGAAAATCAATAGTACACATTTCAAATGAGTAAAATGTTAATGACATTGGGTTGTGGGAAAGAAGGTGCATATATTGGACATCTGGCGTGGTCTTGATATCGAATTTAGTCAATGTAATTTATAGATGCCTATTGTCACTACTATGAGTCATGCTTTGTAATGTGCAAAAGGTCATCAAAAGAAGATGCAAAGAGTGTGGCATCTACCTACTTTCTGTACTAACCACATGTGATAAAGTAGTCCTTATTGGATTTTTTGAAACTGTGATGTTTCATGGTGAGAATGCATCAGTGTTGAAGTCTTTGAGGTGGATGCATTGAATGTTGAAATATTTGACATGGTTGAGGTTGAAGATTTTATCCTTGGGCTCTCTTTGATCATAAAGGCTAGGTAGCATTGCAACTAACCAAAGTTGCACCAAGCAAAGTGGACAATAGCGCGAATGCTATTAAACCATAGGTTTGAAGGCTTGGCTACCTCCACCAATCATAGCTATGATGGGTTCTTCCTTCTTGTCCTTAACCTATTCTTCCCCTTCCTTAACCCAATTGTGTTCTTGAAAATGGCCCACTCTATCCATCCTTTGTATAGAAGGGAAAACGTGGTTTACATGTTTAAGTATGGACTTTACAAAACCCTCAACGTAGAGCTACTTTGACCTATAAAATTATGATGTCCTTCAAAGGAAATAATCATGTGAGAGGGCACTCTAGTACGTATTGGGTGATTTTGATAGCAAAGGATGGCTACCTCTAATCATTTGCAATTATGTCAGAATAGATATAAACCATCTACAAATGTGTGAATGAAAGGGGCTCAAGAGCATGACATGATCAGCATCACTCTTATCATTGTTGTTGATTTATTTACTCGGCCCAAGTTTATTAAAGTGTAAAAATGGAGATGTTAATTCCCACGTTTTTCCTTGCTACAATTTGTTGGAGAGGTGGCAATAATTTATAGGTATTCAATGCAATTTATAGGTTGCAAAAATTAATAGGTATTCACTATAATTCATAAATGAACATATAAATGAAATTGCAAGCAACTTAGAGCCCTGGAGCGCCAACTCCCTTTAGTAATAATACCTATCAAAAACTTGAGTATGAGATGAATTTAAAAATATGATATGAGTAGAAATTAGTCAAATTAGCATGGTTGTGTTCTGCACTAAAAGAGCTTCAAATATGTCTTTACGCCTGGAAATTTAAGTAACACATGGAAAAGATACATTAATTTGAAAGGAGATGGGTTTTCATATTTTAGTGTGTTTTTTGTTTTACCCCCCCCTCATCCAAAAGACGCACCCCCTTGGGCCTCACATATTATGAAAAATATGTGAAATCTTGCATACTTTTCAAGGTATATACCTTGTATTTTGTGGGAGGGGGGACATGAGATTTTCATATTTTACCCTTGCATATTTGAATTTTTTTAAGGAAATCCATGTATATTCTATATGGACCTTGCCCCCCCATACCCTGAATTTCAGACAATGGTAGTAACATAACACATATTGAGTTGGCGCCCCAGGCTTAGAGCTTCCAAATTTCTTTTCACATTTCCCTTACATACATATGGTTTCGAAGGACCACTCCCCAAATTATATGTATCTAGAGTATCTCCCTGTTTTTGGAAGGTTGCAAAATTTCCATGAGAAAGAGTCTTCATTATCCATGTGGCTTTGGCACATTACAACATGCATGCACATGGGTTCTTACTCCAAATAAAGTTTTTGTAGTAATTAGAATACTCTTTTTTCATGGAAAGCGAAGATTCATGCCACATAATTTCTACCCTTTGAGTGTTCTTTCATACAATATTTTTTATGTTCTTAAGTTGTATATATTTTTTCCTTTTTGCAGTCCAAAAGAGAAAGTATATTAATAGGAAGAGATTACAAGGTGAAATAAAAAAGAAAGTCTATCCTCTATATGAGGATAATAACCTGTATCCAGATTTGATCCAGGGTCCTAAAAACTTCTTTTTTATTTTCAAAAAAAATCTAATGGTTCTCTTGGCCTCCTCTATGGCTATTCTCCATGTTGCTTGCCCAAGTGAGGGTCTTTGAAACACAACATTATTCCAGCACTTCCAAAGATTTAAAACAATGACCGCTCTTATTGCTTGCTAGACCTCATATAGGGCATCATTCAACTTACTCCGATACCGAGTAGTGCACTCCTCCATGCCCTTCCACCATGCAATATGTTTCACCATCAAATTGACATGATGAGTGTGATCTTCTTAATCATGTAACATAATATCAAATATATAATCTTGTATTCATACGAAAGGAGTGTTATTTGATCAATTAAACTCTTTGCAAGGTGAAATATGAGGTGCACCCATGTGTACGCATGCACACATATGCACACATGCGTGTGCATGCACATGCACACGTGCACGTGCATACACACACACACACCCCCCTCCCCTCAGGGACCCTTATGATCCTAGGGTGTGGAAGTACCACGAAGCTCATCTAATGGGTGACTAGGAGTCCTATGATTGTACATGGGCCATGCACACACGCACATCCATCCCCTTGGAGACCTTGAATGGCTATGACCCATCCTCCTAGTTGCAATAGAAACGAAGATCTTTAATGATTCGGTTGGATTATGGTGGGAGATGGACATTGTACATCCTTTATGGATTATGGAGTATGGTAGAAATGGTGTTCTGAGTTTTAATTATGGGCATGGATTTAACACTTCCATTGACATACCCCATGGTATATATGATATACCTCTGAAATTCATTCGGAATCTTACCCCCTCAAATGATTGATGGAATTGGGTAGATGGATAGTATAATCCAGAGACACTATATGTGACTAGAACCTCAATGTGATAAGTGGCATGGAGAAAGGGAAGGTGATAGTGAGATTATGAAATTTTAATGGCCATGCTTGACATAAGATCTAATGGATGAGAATTAAAAAAAAAAGGAATAGAGAATGAATGATACATGGAGGATTGAAGTGTCCCCCATTGTACATGTTGCAACACACCCTCATATTTACTACACTAGGTACAACCCCCCTTGAATATAGTTTGAGAGGGCATGCTATACTCCCCTACGTACTTGGAAGGGCTGATATTCATGCACACTGCTTATTGAGTGAAGCACAGGAGGACTCCAAAGCAGAGGTCTCGGAATACAAGGCAGATCACTGCGTGCACTACTCAAGACCTCTCAAAGGGCAGCTCATGACTCGAGGCAGCATCTCGCAGTTGGCAGATCCTTCTATGAACATTTAGAAGTCAGAGGCCAACTCCTGGATATGTCATGCAAGCTTGCACACGGTCGTTTGGGTGAGGGTGGAGTAACGAGTTCCTTTAGGTGCGAAAGCCTAGTAACTTCTCACCTTTTTGTTGTGCCAAATGGCCAGACCCACCACCCCCAGTCTCCGACCTTTCTATACCTACTTTGCTTTACGAGATGCTTCGTGCACTAGCTCCTCGCTGAAAACCTTCGACGGTATGCAAAACTACAACCACCGCTTTGTTTGTCTAGGACCCAACCTGCTGGAATCCCCAACCACTAGAATGACAAACATAGATGAAAGATGTTCATGGTATGGTACGGCAGTCAGGAAGACAAACGCCTCTTTTTTGAGCCTGTAGTAAGTGGCTTTTGACAAGCCTATGTACCCACCTCACTGATTGACTAGCCTGGTATCCCCCTTGATTGACCAGTCTATCCTGAGCCATTCTAGCTCACCGAGATGGCTGGCTCGTATGCTTGAGCACCCTGAAGCAAGAAAAGCCACGTAGTGTCCGCCATTTGTTTTTCATATTGAGCGACCCACTTTTTGCTGCCAGTCTAATTCTTTGTGGTAAACACTTACCAAGACACTGTGTACTCGTGTAGAATTATTTATAGTAAGCCACTTCTTTCTGCTAATCACACCCTCGTCTAAAGCTTACGCTTATTTCATAAGCAAGTGGGAATCGATTCCAATATTAATCGATTCCAGTAGAAATCACCAAGCCAGACTGTAGTGGCCATGTTATGACTGTGTGATTGCTTCTACACTCAGAGGTGACTTTGTGGTTGCTGAGAAGGAGCACTAGTGAAGTATTTATGTGGACGCTGAGAAGGAGCTCCAAAAACTCGGTTACTTCCTTGATGAAGTATTTCTACCCACATTCTGAGAACCAACGGATCAATAGATGTGCATATTGGCTTCTCCGTCCTGGGATTGCACATTGATTAGTCATGAAGACGAGCTCTAATGCCTGTAGTAGCTTGTTTCTTTAAGTTCAAAAAATACTACATGATTGTCACTTCTTTGGCTCGCCCTTGGAGAGCTCAACACAGGAGGAATTCGTGTACCCTAGGATTGGTAGTCTTAGTTTCTTTTATCACGAGTCGAGCCACAGCTCTATAGAGATGGTGGTGGCAAACTCCTCAATGACATTCTTTTGAGAGAGCCCGCTGGCTACGCTCATTGAGAGGGCTTGCGGGCTACGTTCATTGCCCAGGGGATTCACTCTTCATTAAAGGGGGGGCGTCACTTGTGTGCGTGAACTTCACGAAAACCGAGCGAAAACCCCCTATTTAAGATCCATGCACCCGTATTTAAGCTTATAAGATACCACCAAAATTCTATTATGTCCCCCCCTTTCCTTAAATCTACATTATTTCTCAAGCATTTAGATTACACAAAAAGAAAATTTTGATTACTTTCCCTATGACTATTTAAAACCATAAACAAAACCAAACTTGTTCGGACTAGTTACGCAAGGTAGTGTTGGAGGTGCAAATCTCTCATGGACAAAGGGGATAAGAAGAAGGAGAAAGGGTTGAATTATCCCACATACAAAGGTGTGTGGAAGATGAAGGGACATAAATAGTCCAAGTTGCCCCTCCTATCTTCAATTCCCCCAAGCTTGCCTTTTGTGGAGGTTGGAGGGCTGGCTAGGCAAGGGTGCCTTATGGCAGGGGTGGGGACCTACCATACACACATGCCAGAGCCTCCGTAGTGGCCATGAAGGTTGTGCACTTCCGTGAGGTGCTAGCAGTCTTGGCGGGGGGCACGCTAGGCACATGCTCTTGGATTCTAACATGGTATCAGAGCCCGGGTCTGATCCCCGGCCACCTCTCTCCATGATCGATTGGAGGGGGGTGTTGGAGGTGCAAATCTCTCATGGACAAAGGGGATAAGAAGAAGGAGAAAGGGTTGAATTATCCCACATACAAAGGTGTGTGGAAGATGGACATAAATAGTCCAAGTTGCCCCTCCTATCTTCAATTCCCCCAAGCTTGCCTTTTGTGGAGGTTGGAGGGCTGGCTAGGCAAGGGTGCCTTATGGCAGGGGTGGGGACCTGCCATACACACATGCCAGAGCCTCCGTAGTGGCCATGAAGGTTGTGCACTTCCGTGAGGTGCTAGCAGTCTTGGCGGGGGGCACGCTAGGCACATGCTCTTGGATTCTAACAGGTAGGCTATACTAAGTCCCCCCCTCTTAAATATGGCATGGCCCCCTAACTTAAATTCAATATTGGGAAAAAATAAAAAGGGCCCCCACCCCTAATGTATAAGCTTATGCCTCATTTCAAAAAAAACCCCAATTGTACACTCACGTGATATCATAAGTTTCCCCCTGTGAATACCCCGGGGTTCATTGAGAGCCTGGAAACAATAAGCTTGCCTTGCAGCATCTACAGTAAGCTCGCCTAGAAACGAATGAAGACAATAATGCAAAGAGATCCCGCGGCTGTGCCGCATTGACTTGGCCTTTCCACCCAACGAGGAAGTCTTTACCATGGCGTGGTAGAGATTCTCTTATGGTTTGGAGAGCTTCCCCGTGCACCTGAGTCACAAATTTAGCTTGGCAGAGAATCTCTAAAGGTTTAGAGTGCTTCCTAGTGCCCCTTGATCATGCTTTCTCTAGGTTTTTTGGGGTTATGCTAGAGCCACAACACTGTGCATGGTGCACGTCGCCCTTCTCCTAGAGAGGCTCTGAAGCCGTAGGAAGAGGCACTTACAAGGATTCCATGTGAAGCTTTAATTACCTGCCCAAATTGGAGAGGATGGACTTAGTATTGGATTTCAAAGGTTAGTACACTATTGCGACCTAGATAGACTAATCTCGAAGACTAATAGGATTTTTGAGACCAGGATATACAGATCTGGCGTGCAGAGCTTCCATTGAGGGCATGGACACATGGTGATCACACTAAGTTCCACTTGTAGCTGGCAACACTAGAATGTGACAACATACCTCTCTATCGAGCTATTGCTTTGAAGCTCGCAATGGTTTTCATGGCCATATGGCCTTAACCTTAAGTTTTTGGACCTATTAGGAAGGGATACTACTTGGTTACTTCGTTGTGGTTTATAGAACCATTTTTATAAACGAAGTATTCATAAGTTTCACTCATATTAAACTGGCATAAATGGTTGAGATTGATAATGTAGTTGATTGCATGTGTATGGTCTACATATAGTGATTTTATTGTGGGGTATGATTCTTGACCTTTCATATGATCATTTACAGATATTTTGACTCACGGGTCTCTACATTTTTTGCTTAGTTACTTTAAACTTGGCATGTTTTAAAATGTACCCTTAGGTGTCCTTTGATTAGTAATGTACATTGGGACTTCTACGCATAAGGTATCTCTTGGTCAAGTTTGATTTATGGCATCTAGTATTGTCAAATAGGACATTGGGTTATGAATATGGATCCCCAATGCATCCCTTTAACCTTGAGTCAACTTCAGGAAATTGCCATTGGATTTCTCATCACATATGCATTAAGGTGTCTCCCACCCTTGGAAGGAAGGGTATTTCTCTATGATGGTATGAGAAATGTCCCTTAGAAACTCGATGTATTAATTGAGCTGAAAAAGTAGACTTGGGTATCATTCATGGTATGCACCAATTAGTATTTACTAATTATTTGATGCCACATTGTGACCTTGGACATTCCCTTTGAATTTTTGGAGGAATTATTTAAAAATTTGCTTTAACACTACCTATTATCAATTGGCTCTGCACTATCTGTTAGTAGTGAGCTAGAAATTTTAAATGGTATTGCCAAGGTGGAAGGTAGAATATCCTCTCTTTTGGGACGGTAAAAAGCATGTTATCTAATTCAAGATATATTTTAGACATGCTTTATCTTAATCCCCCTTATGAATGTAGATTTCATGGGAATTCCTTTTATAAGCACTTATAAAGCTTATAAATGCCAATTGCCTTGAAAATGCCAAGATTTTATTAATGCTAATCTAGATTGAGTGACAGGGATAATAACTGTGTGTCAACCTTGAAGCCTCTGGCTTCCACATCAAAAATGTATTGTTCTAACTTTCATTTTTGTTGTGATGGTGCTAGGTGAGTTGTCACACCTCTCCATCGGATTTGTAAGTAGAATCTTGGGCATGATATTGCAGAAGAAGACGTTGGCAACCTGGAGGAATACACTTGAGAGAGAGATATAGTGCTCTTGACCCTGTTATGCATGCTCACATAATTATATGTATTTGCAATTTAAGAACTTGAAAGTGAACTACCTTGCAACTTGCTTAATTTGAGAATTGTCTTATGGCTTTCACCATGGGAATAATTAAAAAAACGTTATTTTCTTGGATTCATGATTTGAAATGCAACTAGAGTAATTAAATGGATTTCTCTTTTCTTGAGGATTATCTCTAAACTCTACTACACCCTTTAGTAATAAAGTAAATGTGAACATAGTCTTGATAAAGCAATGGCTGCCAGGACCCTTTCAAAGTGTTGACTAAGAGCATGGATTAGTGGAGATTTAGATTCATTGAAATAATAGGTAACACACACAAACGTTTCCTATCTCCATCGTAAATAAACTTATAAGGTACCCCCCCCTCCGACACAAACACGTGTACACACTCTCATAAAAAAACTTTTTCCCCTTACCTTGATATTTTATTCTTGAATTATACAATCCCACAATTGTCCTTGCTACAATTTGTTGGGAGAGGTGGCTATACTTTATAGGTATTGAATGCAATTTATAGGTTGCAGCAATCTATAGGTATTCACTGCAATTCATAAATGAACATATAAATGAAATTGCAATAACTGCAACTTAGAGCTTGCAAATTTTTTTCACATTTTCCTTACACGGAGGAGAGCTCTGCAAATGATATGTATCTAGAGCATCTCCCAATGTTTTTTGAGGGTTGAAAAATTTGCATGAGAAAGAGTCTTCTTCATCCGTGTGGCTTTTGCACATTACACCATGCATGCAAATGGGTTCTTACTCAAAATATAGTTTTTAAAGTAATCGGAATGCTCTTTTTTCATGGAAAGTGAAGACTTGTGCCACATAATTTCTACCCTTTGAATGTTCTTTCATACAACATTTCTTATGTTCTTAAGTTGTATGCAATTCCCTTACACCATGCCTTATGTTTCACCATCAAATTGACATAATGAGTGTGATCTTCTTAATCGTGTAACACAATATCAAATATATAATCTTTTATTCACACAAAAGAAGTGTTACTTGATCAATTGAAATCTTTGCAAGGTCAAATATGAGGTGCGTCCATGTGTACGCACACAGACACACACACGCACGCACACACACACACACACACACACACACACACACACAAACAATCCCTTTTTATTCTTTCGAGCTTGCAGAGTAATTTTTCCCTTAAAAAATCCTTTGATAACCCTTTTTTAAACTACCTTTCCCCTCTCCCTCTCTCAAAATTCCCCCCACACACTCTCTCTACCCTTCTTCCTCCTCTTTTACCTAATTTCTCCTTAAAACCTCTCCCTTTCCCAACTATTCCCCCTCTTTTTCCTACTCTAGCTCTATATATTCTCCTTAATTATTTCTTAATTTTCTTGAATTTTCATACTCCAAATTTTCCCTTTTTCACTCCCTACCTTACTACAGTCCCTCTAATTTTTCCTAATTATTTCTTGCTATTTTCTGCCTATTTATCCTTAAATAATATTTCCTAAAAATTCTCCTAATTTTTTTTACTAACCTTTCTTTCCCCTAATTCTCTTGATTTTCCTAATTCTCCTATTTTCCCCTAATTTTTCCTGTTGGTTCACTTTTTTTCTTAAATTTTCACCTTTTTAAATTATTTCTTGTTTTCGATTGTGTATTTTTCTTTATTTTTCATACTATTTCCTAGGTTTTTTCCTCTTACTTCCTTTTTTATCCTCAATTTTTCCTAATTTACTCTTGATTTTTCCCTTCTTTGCTTTCTTTCTATTTAAATTTCTATTTTTTCCTAACATAGTCTTTTCCTAATAAATCCTTTCCCCCCTCTTAACCCCTACCAACTCCCTATTTTCCTCTAATTTTTTCCTTTAAATACTCCTTTAACCCCCCTACCCCCCCACCCCCATGACTAATTAAACCTGACTACTCCTCTCCCTACCCAACTACGTGACCTATATATAGCCCTACTCTCCTCCTCACACACATCGCCCTCAATTCTCCCTACCCCATCATTTTACTCTCCCCCCCTCAACTTATCAGCTGTAGCATAGCTTCCCTTACGCCTCTACTTGCTTTACACTATTTTGCCCTTATTGTCTTTACCTCCTGTTTGCCCTTATTTTCTGTCTAGTTCTACTTGCCCGTGTGGCCCGAGGTGTCATCATAACTAGATACTATGCATAGCTTCTAGTCTCCCTTACGTGCGGCCATGCCTCTATGCATGAAATGTTGCTGCTCATTCACCTACTCTTCACTTATTCACCTACACTGTCATCCGTGTTTCATGCTTCCTCATCGAGCAATGTGCCTCCTCTCAACGCAATCCTTCCTACAACCTGTTGCATGTGTACGATGAAGAGCTTTTTTTCGAGTCCCGAGCCCCTATCCAACTATTGTGGTGAAACTACACTGCTTGCAAATGGACTCATAGGTCCTTGCTCTTCAATTAAATTTACTAAACAACCCACCCCTTTTCCCCTTTAATTTTTTATCTACCTCTCTTTTAAAACCCCCCCTCCCTTCCCCCTTAATTAATTTTTTTGATCTGGCTCTCTTTAAACCCCCCCCTCTCTCCCTTCTCATTTAGTTCCCTTTACATTTAATTCTTTTTATTATTTTTAAACTCCCCTCCCCATAGTCTTTTGCCTTAGTTCTTTTTATGCTTCTAATTTTTTAACACTAATAGCAAATTTTACTTAAACATAATTTTTATGTAATTATTTGTAAAGATTACCTTATCACTATTTCATTTTTCTCCCTTCCCTTCTTTTCCATTTTTTAGTTTCATAATATTGCAAAACTTTTTAAATAGTCATATCCCTTATCAACCTTCTTTATCTATATAGATTAATCTTTTCTAAATGGTCTCTCCTAAAGATTTTCTCTCTCCCTACTTTCTATATGCTCATAACTATAATTTTGTCCATTAAACTTAATTTCTCATTCATTCTTTGGAAATGATTATGTCTATTTCTTCACTGTATCTCCACTTTATCACCCCCATAATTCTCTTAACATAATTCTACACACTTCTAGTGATCATACCATTACTCCATACAACTTTGCATTCATAATTTTTATAACTACCTTCGTAAATCAGTGGTTTTAAGTGTTTATTTTTATTGTGGCTCCGATAACAAGGGAGGGGTGTTTATGACACTTGTCTTCCCAACTAAGGTATAACTGGTTCTCACCATGTTTTTCTTGTTGGATGGTGGTAGGTAAGCAAACTCCCCTCTTCAATAAAAGTGATGCTTGCTAGGACTTATCCAAGCTCAACTTCTATACAGTTTCCACAAAGTCATTTCTACAAAAGGACCCACTGCTAGTTTCCTTTATAAATAGGGATTCACCGACTTGTACAAGCTTTTCCGTTAATGCAATTAGTCCTATTTCATTGTCCAGCTTCACTCTTTTGTCTTTTCACTATGCACGCACACACACACTCCCATCCTTTGATAAGAGTACCAATAAAACGATATTAATGATTAAAGTATGATCTTGACTTGTACAAGATACTACATTATGAATTATTATATTATAGGGATCACTAGATCAAATATTAGCAAAGATATAATAGTTTATAAAACTCGAACATACCTTGGATCACTATAATCAAGAGTAGGAAACACCCCTCTATTTGAATGGATATATAGATATATTCGATTTTTGGGATTATAAGGGGAAGCCCCATATATAGTTTGTACTCATATAAACCCAATTTTCAAAGTGATAGAACATTAGATTTGATATTTCGTGGATGGAGATATGGTATAACAATTCAATACACCAGCAAAGTTTGTAGGGGCAATACTATATACTTAGAAAAGACCCCTTAGAGGGCTCTTATTATACCCATTAGATATCCATCAAGTTAGGGATCTGTATGCGGGATTATACACATGTATAGAAGTCAATAAAGTAGCAGTGCATTATTCGATAGCTCCACCCTTATGCCCAATAACTGCACTAGTGAACCGCGAATAATTTATTAGGGATATGGACATGACCACTAAGGGGATCACATCCATATTACTCCAACAGAGTGCAAAGCGGCCAAACAACGGCTAGCTTTAATTGCTGACAGATATTGGCATGAATATCTGAGAGAAACAGGACCTCCTCGAGACCCACAAATGAAGTATCCAAAGCAGCCTCTTCATTTTGAGACCCAAAGAACTGAACACTCTATTGAAGACCTTGATTGGGAGGAGGAGACGTGAAGGAACGACGCGCAGGCTTTGAGCAGACCTGGTGACTTTGTCTGAAACGTTGGGCTTGCACAACAAGAGGACGGGCAGGAAGGTACTCCACGCAGAGAACAGACCATGGACCTCCCACAGGTAAATGATTAGATGGGGGTACACGCGTGGATGAGACAAACCTACACGTTTTTTTGCCCGCATGAATACATAGAGACTTTATATTCAGATCAAGACTTAGCAGCGGTGAGGCCTTCCTCATGACCAATGGCCCTGAGAGAAGAATATGTTCAGGGCTGGCGAGCTTGCTGCCACTAGGATTTACACACTCTCAGAGTCATGCTCATGCTAGAACATAGAGATTGTGGATTATAGGAGGGAAAATCCACATTTGGAGCACCCCCAAGGCAGGATGATGAGATCTTCAGTCTCACGAGAGTCCTCCTGTGTCTTGGATCTGAGACATTTTCCATAGCCATGTCTACATGAAGGAGCCAGCATATACTGCATTATTGGCAGTGAGCTCCTGCTGCAAACACAAACGCGATACAATATGTATCAACTTACGTCCCGCGATTAGAACAAAACTGATGCATTTTTTGACTCTGGTTTTTTTCGATTAATGATAGACGGAGGATGCAATATAGTCGACCACGTTATCTTGCTCAGAGACGATAATATGTCCTGCCTATGTTACCGTAGTGGTGATCAACGACTTTCCAACGTGGTCCTCAGAGACCTTACCAGTAGACTCCGTGATGGTCAAGGGAGACACCAGCCCAATGAAGACCTAGAGCAAATACCAATATCTGCATTGAGGCACGAAAGGAGAGCATACAACATCGTTTTTAAGGCCAAGAAGAAAATGAACACTCCTTCTACTACAGATTCTGCACTACTGGTCGAGGCGGATACAAGTGTTGATTATCAGACTGATTCTCGGGAGTTTAGGAGTCTAGCTTACAGCAGTAAGGTACTGGTAAAGACGGGGTGAGAGCGTCACTTATGCACAATGATCACCCTTAGCATTTCTAAGTCCCCACTCGGACCTTGGGGTGGATAAAAAAGAAGACCCGTCTTAAAGATATCAAGAATACCAGAGGAGATGGCTCCCCACAGCGGTCATCAGCGCAAAAATGCTACTAGATTAAGGAAGGAGGGCATACCATAAGCCCAAGGATATCCATAAACCAGTGAGACCTTGGATACATCTTCACGAGTAGAAGCGTTAGAGGGAAATAAAAGATAATCTGACCAAGTATGAAAGAACTTGGACAGTGAATAAGGAGGCCCTTCTTCTCCAATTAGTCCTTATAGGAGTATGGCTAAGTATATGGTGTTGCTACCACAAAAAGAACCCTTCCGATTTATATAGATTAAGAAATAGGTGGGGGATGAACAGAGAATTACATCAACTACATCCAATTGATAGTCAAGATAGACATGTAGTCGCCCTCTCTTCAGTCAAACAATGTGGAAAACACTTGAAAAAGAATGGTTCCATTAGTGAGCACAAGTTGGCAGATTTGATAATAAAGGACTATGTAGGAACCACTCGTATTTTCAGTTTGTATTCCCAGGAATATTTACTACCACGTAATGAAGGATGATTACTGCCAGTTATGGATTATGTTTGGAAGTTCAAGTACCACAATGAGTTTATGCAGGAATCATTGTTGTATATAATCTTAACCACTAAGAGTTTGTAATGCCATTGGGAAAGAAATTTATTGTTTTAAACAGAATTCCTTTACTGCCACTTACTGTATATTTATATTAACATCTACTATATACTTTTAGAATGTATGTGCCATAATGAGAATAAATTCAAGTCAAGTTGGGTGACATGGATAGCAACTGCATTGACGCATGGAGGCCTGCAGTCCCACATAAAAATGTCCTAGTTCTAACTTACCCTTTTTGTGGATGGATGCAAGTGAGTTGACACGCTTCTCAATGAGATTTGCTGATGAATGGGTTTGAATACCACACTAGCACACTGGTTACCACTACTGGAATGGAGGTTCACATCCAATATCTACTATAGTGTTAGTGGCTTTTTTTGGATAACTTGGGATTAGCATTGAGAAGTTGGACATAAGATAATACTATATATAGATATACCATATCCATATCCATTTTGATATAACTCACTAATCCCCAGCTGTAGTTGATTTTATGCATAATTTTGGAAGACATATATGTTACGAGAATTGGAATTATCCCATTAATTTAATCCTTCGATATTTAGTTTAGTGAGATCCAACATTTTTGTCATATGCAGTTGATGCATGTGTGCTTGCTGTTCCGTAGTGATGCATGTGTGCTCCTACATGGTTAGATATACGGCTGTGGGCTATATGAGTGTGTAGCATTGTGTGCACCACTTATGCGATGACAATATGTATAGCATGTGTGCACCATCCATACAATTTTAATCATGTGTAGCATCAGGTGCACCATAAGATGGTATGTGTCGCATGTGTGCACCATTCATATGTGATTTATTGATTTCGTGTTGCTATAATACTGAAACGTTGATTGATTGTGGTGATTAATTCCAAGGTTATCTTATGCTTGAAATATTTCATTACTATTGATCATGTGAATCCAGGGGAAGAGTAATTGATCGGGCGATGGCATCTAGCAAGCATGATCCATCATATTTTAGGCGTGTAGGCACAACTCCAGTGATGCAGAGATGAATAAGGCTTATGCCTACTTTTTTATAGCTTATGTAGATATTTGAATTTTGGAATATTAGTGGCTTGGCTAAGTGTACAAACTAAAGTTAGAAAAAGCTTTATTTTTAGAAAAAGCTAGCTATTCTAGAAGGTGGATGGGCTTTTTGTAAAAGGGTGCATGGAGGAAAGCACAGAGGCTTTTGTATGATTTTTTCTCGAAAGCTTTTTGAGAAATATACATAAATACATAGGAGGTGGAAGGAGAGCACCACTCTTATGGGGGGAGATTGTAACCAACACGCTTATTCTGTCTTTTTTGTTTGTGAGTTTTGAGAGTTTGTGCGTATTTTCAAACAGTGTTGCTATGTTTTTCAAGGATTTACAGGTTTCGTGAGCGTTTCCCATCGCAGAGGTATGAGAGCTAAGGTTTTGTCATCCATAGCATGGGAAGCACATGTATCGTGCGTCCTCGAACAAGAAACTACAGCACACATCAGGTTGAGGGAACCGCGTACAAGAGCACAACGAAGTTCGAAGCAGCAGAAGCGAACAACGCAGAACGGCTCATAGGCAAGAAAACATGCGGTGAAGGAAAAAAATGCAGCAAAAGAAGTCGGCCGTACGTAGACAGGTTGAAGCTTGTGAACACACACCCGCGCCTTAGCTCCTCCAAGCATATGACCAAGGCATAGTCCTTGGCATACTTGGCACTCAAGGCACCATTGGTGCTGTTGCTACGCATGAGGAGGCCTTGGGAGATTGCTCTTAAAACTTCCCAGGAAGTCCCCCACCCCAGTATTGTTCTAGCTCAAGTCCCCTTAACAATTGGTGACTATCCACTAGATCAAGTCACTTTGTTGCTCTATTCTTTGAAGTTCCTAGTCATAAAGATATCCTTCAAGGCAAAAGTGCAATCAAAGGAGAACCCAATGGATTTTGGAAGAGGAGAATCTCAAAAGCAAGTGTTCACAAGAGCGGGAGGCAGTCTACAAGTGCTATTCGGACACGAGCTTTGCTTTGTACTTTGCAACGTGGATTCACTTGTTGGAATCGTGTGAGTTCGAGAGCCCACAGAGATACTATTTGACAAATAGCCGCTTTCAAAGCTTGGAAACCAAATTGAGATAAGTCTTGTGTTTGTGTGTATTTTCTTTCATAATGATTTCTTCTTTGCACTGTGCACAGACTTAACTATGTCTCGAAGGTGTATTCTATCAGAGATAGGTTATCCTAAAGATCTACATCATGATGAGGATGTGGAAAACGATCACCATCGGTCAAGAAGAAGTTCAACACCAATGACACTGAGGAAGAATGGCGAGAACGCTATCAGCATGAGAAGCAACAACGTTAAGAGATTGAAGATGCTCTATGCCAAGTGATGACAACTTGGAAGCCACCTATATTGATTGAGGACGAGGAACCCATGCATGCATCAGATTCACTGGATGCATGGAAACATCATGCAGGGGACCTTAAGCAAGAACTTGAGTACATGCGCAACATGTGCGACATGCATAAAGCCAACGAAGAATGTGCAAATCGAGTGTTAAAAGAGATGACTGAAGTCACAAAGAAGCGTATGAAGGACAGACATGATGAAAAAAGTGAACGTGGGAAAGGCCATCTTGAAAGCACTCAAGCTTCATGATAAGAAGAAGTCTGGTAAGACTAATCGCAAAACTTTTTCTTTTCCAAAATATGATGGTAAAAGAGATGGACAAGCTTTACTTGTGTGGATTAGTTCTTTCAATCAATACTTTTTGGGAGAACAGTACGAAGAGATCGAGAAGGTAAAACTTGCTACAAGTCACATGACAAGCAATGCACAATTATGGTGGAGTGTGGTTGCCGAAAGCACTCATGTTCCAATGACATGGGAAGCATTCAAAGATAAAATCAAGAAGCGCTTCCTACCTACACAGTTTGAAGAGGATACTCGCAAGCAATGGTGAAGATTGAGGTAGTTGGATAATGAGAGTGTGGATGCATACACCGAGAAATATCTTTCCTCTCTACTTCAATTGCAAACCATTGAGAAAGTGTCCCGAAAGGAGCAATGTCGTACCTTTGTTAAGGATTTACATCCTACTATTCGTGTTGATGTACGTATGCTTCGACCATCTACAGCTTCTGATGCTATGGATTTGGCATTAGAGTTAGAAAGAAAGCAGGGAAGAAGCTTTGCTACTCGCACCCCTCGACCAAAGAAGCATACTTCATACTTCAAGCAGGAGGGTGTAAGTGGTAAAGTTGGTAGATATAATGGTAAGTCTAATTGGAAACTTGCTAAGTCATGTATTAATCAAAGAACCAAAGAACTTGTCACATGTTACCAATGCAAAGAGAAGGGACACTACTCTTATGAATGTCCAAAGAATCCACTTGCTGCACAGAAGACAGGTACCTGGCAAGCAAAGAGTGCTACCAACAACAACAGAGGCAATGGAGGGAGAACCAATGGATGTACCAACAGTAAAGTCAAGGCAACAACTTCCCACGAATCAACTACATTGATGATGGATCCCATGATAAATCTTTCAAGCAAGAGGGCGAGGATGAGGACAATGGCACTGAAGATGCTGACTACACCCCTTCAGGTAAGTGTTATTTAGGTAAAAGTGCATCTTATTTTCGTACTTCTTTGTTACATATGACTGCACTATTGCATGAAAAAGAACATAGTGTCTTATTTGATGATGGAAGCACCCATGATTTCATTTCAAAATGTTTAGTTGAAAAGTTAGGGCTTGCAATAATAAAAACAAAATATAAAGTCAAATCAGCTTTTCAAGGATCGAATTATAATTGTTTGCAAATGGTTAAGGATCTTGAGGTGACTTTAGGGCCATTAGTTGAGAGCCGTGATTTCTTAGTCGCTCCTTTGTGTGAGCAAGATCTCATTCTAGGGATGCCCTAGCACGTCGATCATAATGCATAACCTGATTATCTTGAATGCACAATTACTGTGACTCAAGGCACTAAGACTATGACTCTAGAATGCGACAAGAATCTTCCCTCTTGGCCTATATTGTCACTGTTGGAACACGGATGCAAGCACGAACAGGAAGCACGAAGGAGATGAAGCTCGGGAGCGCACAACACACAGTATGTCTTCGTTAGTGTGCATAGTACAAAAGATACAAAGATAATGCCCTAGAATGAGACTGGGCATATATCTAGTGCACGGGGAAAAAACCTCCTAATGAGGGAAAAAGTGCCCCAGCGGTCGTAAGTGTGATCACACACATCACTACTATAATACATCAACAAATCCCCCCTGGAGTGATGCGGTGATCAAGAGCTGGCACTGAATGTATAGGGAAGTGCCAAGCCCTACAAGGTGATCAATCCATAAAGGGAAGCAAGCCCAAAGCTTTGCGGAAAGCTTCGAACTTCTCACGAGAAAGCGCCTTTGTGAATAGATCGGCAAGGTTGTCCAGTGTCGGCACATAGACCAAGCTGATCTCTCCTGCTGAGAGTCTCTCCCTGACATAGTGGTAGTGCACCTCAATGTGCTTTGTGCGAGCATGAAACACTGGGTTCCTCGCAACTGCCAATGCGCTCTGACTGTCAGTGTAGATGGTGGTGGCAGTCTCCTGTCCAACACCCAAATCAGCCACAAGGCGTCTGAGCCAAACACACTCAACCGTAGCTGTGAAAACTGCCCTGTACTCAGCTTCACAACTTGAAGTGGCCACTGTAGGTTGCTTCTTGCTCAACCATGATATGCATGAGCTTCCAAGCATGAAGTAAAAACCGCTAGTGGACACACGGGTGTCATAGCAACCAGCCCAATCTGAGTCCGAAAAAGCATGCAAATATGGCAGTAAGATACCCCCCTTGGTATAAAACAACCCAAGATGTATAGTGGCATGTAAATAGCGAAAAATCCACTTGACTGCCTGCCAATGCTTAGACCCTAGGCTATGCATAAACCTGCTCACCTGTGAGACTGCAAACTGAATATCTGGCCTGGTTATGCATACATAGATGAGACATCCAACACTTTGCTGATAGAGGGTGACATCAAAGGGATCTCCAACATCATGAAGACTTAATTTCAAACCTGTCTCCATAGGAGTAGCAATAGGCTTGCTGTCCTCAAGGCTAAATCTCCTCAACAATGTCTCTACATATTGTGTCTGACACAATGCAATCCCTTCAGCACATTGTTTAAACTGAATGCCCAAGTAATGATGCAAAAGTCCCAAGTCTGACATCTCAAACGAGGCATTCAAATCAGCCTTAAAATCAGCAATATGCATCTCATCAGGACCAGTGAGTAGCATGTCATCGACATATAGAACAATGATAAAAAATACAGCACCCACACGTTTGACATACAAGGTGCTCTCAGTTGGACTGTTATGAAAACCAAGTGCTAATAAATAAGCATGTATCTTTTCATACCAAGCACGAGGTGGTTGTTTCAAGCCATACAAAGCCTTTTTCAGCCTGCACACTTTGTTTTCTTGCCCTTTCTGCACAAAACCACGAGGCTGCATTACATAAACTTCTTCATGCAAATCCCCATTCAAGAATGCAGTTTTGGTGTCCAACTGATGTACATTCCAACCATTGTAGGCTGCAATAGCACAGATGCTACGAATGGTGGTCATACGACAAGTGGGAGCAAAGGTCTCCTCAAAATCATTGCCCTTTTCCTAAGCATACCCCTTTGCAACAAGCCTTGCCTTGTAGCGATCAATGCTACCATCAGGCTTACGTTTCAACTTAAACACCCACTTGGTACCAATGGCCTTTTTACCAACAGGCAAATCAACTAAAGACCATGTCCCATTCTTCATAATAGCATCATACTCTGTTTGCATAGCAGCACACCAATTTTCTGATTTCTGTGCTTCATCATATGTAACAGGCTCATCATCATCATAGAGACTGGAAACAGCCAAAGCATAACAATCTGACGCATAAGACACATGCTGAGAGCTAGAACGAGTACGGCTAGACAACGGTGCATCCAACTTACTGTCACGCAATTTTTGCACCAACCATTTAGGCATGTTTCTGGCCTGCTCATTTTCAAACCTCTCATCATGCAGTACATCATGTACATCTGCATCAGCAATAGGCTGATCTGTGAACTCATCTGAAACCTGCATAGGCTGATTTTGTACCTCATGATGATCCACATGTGATGGACCACCACCAAAGAGAGGTAACAAACTGTCATAGATGTCATGTGAGCTGATTTTTGACTCTTTGGTACAAGAAAGCAATGGTTGAACAGCATCTTCCACAAAAACTACATCTCTGCTAACCAAAATACGTTTGGTTTGTGGATGATATAACCTGTAACCCTTACTTTCAGAACTGTAACCAACAAAGATGCATTTGACAGCCTTATCATCCAATTTTTTGCAATGTTGTTGAGGCACTAAAGCATATGCCAGGCAACCAAAAACATGCAGATGAGCAACAGATGGCTTTTTACCATGCCAAGCCTCATATGGAGTGATAGACTGCAATGCTTTGGTGGGACACCTGTTCAGCACATAAGTGGCACACATGATAGCCTCAAGCCAAAAACCATGAGGTAAAGCTTGGCTCTTGACCATACATCTTGCCATCTCCATGAGAGACCTGTTTTTTCTCTCAGCTACACCATTTTGCTGTGGTGTATAAGGCACTGTACACTGGTGTTTTATCCCACGTTCTACCAAAAACGCATCAAACTGCTTTGTCGTGTACTCCCCCCCTCGATCAGAACGGAGGGTGCCCACTTTACATCCTGACACATTTTCAGCCATGGATGCAAACTTTTGAAGCACAAAAATGACCTATTGACCATGGCAGGCCTCCTTGTTTTCCTCCCATCGATCTATCCCCTAACTAGAACTATACTTACACTTTCCTTCTAGTTCAACTATTTGGCTTAGTCCTTTGAATTTCAAACCAACTCTCTCACTCCTCTCTCTCTTCCAAAATGTTTTACCTCCTCTGTGCATGCCCACAATGTATTCCTACCACTTTCTAGTAGCTTGTTTCAAACCATCTTCATTCCACTCCTGATTCGTCATTTTTCCTCTTCTCTCTTCACATTTTTCATCCACCGATGAAAATCTCTTTGAGAAAAATTCTATCCAAGCTCTGTTGTCCCTCTTCTCTCTTATCCCATTATCTCTTTCATTCCTTCTCCACTTGCTCCTCTCTCTCTCTTAGAAATGAAAGATTCGACCTAACTTTGCTTGGAAGGAGCAAGAAAAACAGTCATTTAAAAATTGTGACCCTTTTTGTGTCTTATTGAAGCTTAAAGAAATCAATACCAGAAGAAAAGACACATATTTTCAAGGCAATGAAGTGATTTTTCTTTCAAAAATGCCTTTTTACTATGTAAGTTTTTACATGTCATTATCTATATGTTTGTTGTAAAAGGTAGGAGAGATAAAGCTAGATGATATTTGAAGCTATAGCACTATTTTCAAAGTTGTTTCTTCTTTTCTATAGGAGAAATAGAGAGAAAGAGATAGAGGTCGAGGGAAGAAAAGAGAGAGGGATCATATTTCAAACTAGTGTGAGTTCTTTTGTTTGAGGGTGATGAGAGGAGGAGAGAGTGAGAAAGAGAATGAGAGAAAGTGATTATATTTCAAACTGCTATGTTTTTGAATTGTTTGAGGGGGATAGAGAGAGAGAGAGAGAGAGAGAGAGGGGGGGGGGGGGGGCTTATACGTGTATTTTGTTTGTTTGTATAAGGGACAAGGGAAACATAGTACGGAATAGATTTCATATTCTAAACTAGGTATTTCAAAATAATTTTTTATTTGTGTGTGATAATTGAGTAGCTTGAAGGAAAGAGGGAAGGAGGGAGAGAATTCTGGAGAGAGAGAGAGAGAGAGAGAGAGAGAGAGAGAGAGAGAGAGAGAGAGAGAGAGAAAGAGAAAGAAAAGAAGGTTTATTAAAGTCTTTAGAAGATCGATGGGTCTATGAGATTGTGAAAATTTTGATACAATGAGCTGCAGTAGTGGAGCTGCTAAACAAGCATCCACACCAATGCAAAATGCAAAAAATGCAAAGTGGCAGTACTAAGTCCTAAGTACAACATAGTACAACATAGTCATGTTGATAGTCAACTATATATCAATCTCAGCATCATCATCATCATCAACATCACAATAGTAATAATAATAATAATCATCATCATCATCATCACAGAAGGACATCAGGATGGATGAGGCAGTGGAGGCATGCAGTCAGCAATAGAGCATTGTCGGCCCCTCAAGGGTGCAGTCATGGGGTATGTCTCCTAGTCGTAGCTCTGCATCTAACCAGGGCCATTGTGACCCCCATTGGTTGGGGGCTCCGACCCTAAATAAGGAGGGGATGTCCCCAAGTATGATCTGTGTGTCGACCCTCTGTTTGAGCTATCAAGTCACAGGCTCTAAGTCACGATCATGTCGAGGTCTCATCTCATGGGGGTCTATGTGATCTGGTTGAAAGAACTCTATGATAGAGCTCTGAGAGGTATTAGTTGAGGAAGAAGTTTGCTCTTGTCTTCGTGCTCGAAGTATCCTCTCATGATATCTAAGCACGTCATGAATGAAACCAACTAAACATCGCTGGTCTGGGTAGGAGAGGAAATGGGCAAAAACCCCATAACTATCTCTAAAGAGGTAGTCCTTGGATCTCATAGTAAATAGGACACCTAAAGATGAAATGCCCCTCTGTCTCAACCTCCTGCATGTCACATAGTGTGCATATGCACCTCTCTCTGGGTAACTGCTTTGCTTTGTCGCTCTCGATACAGTCTATGTGAAGAGACCCAAAACTGTGCCCAAGAGAGATCCTCAGTGAGTGGGGCAGGTGAATTTGTATGTATCCTGGTGGATCAATGAAACCCTCTACTGTGATATGTAAGAAGTGATCTCTATAGAATCCCATCTTCACTGGACGATCACTCGGGCCCAACCAAGTCCGGAATGTGTGTAGCCATACTAGATCCTCACAAATAACCTGGTTGACCTCATGTGATAGGAGGGGGGAGAGAACGGAGCATTCATGCTGTACTGAAATGGAGGTAGTCTATCCATGTGGAGCCTAGTCCCTCAAACCATCTCTTTGTGTGTGCATACTAGCACCTCTAGTCTTCCCCTACTACTAGTGCCATAGAAGAGGACAGTGCTAGCCATGGTATCCTGTTATGCCCAAAGGTGTAATCTCCATACTCCCTGACTTGGTACAGATACATGATGACCTAAAATGCAACATCTAGCTGTAATGGGGGTGACCCAAGCTCTGCCCAAATCATCTGGTGAGGAACGGATGGCTTACCACGGACCACATCCATGATAACATGAGAACCTGTAGCTACTCCACCTTGACCCACTTTGTATCCGATAAGTCTGGCCCCCAGCATGGATTGCCATACATCCTTGCTAGGCAGACCAAGGAGTCCAAAAGCAACCCTTTGGTCTGTGGATCCTAAAAGTGAGAGCAAAAGCACTGTCTCTCTAGTCTAGCCAATGAAGCATATCCTCTACTCAGATGTGCATGCATCGTAGGTCTCGTAGTGAAGATGGGTCCAAAAAAGATGACCCCAAGATAAGTGTATGATGAAATGACCTCAACAAGGGACCCATCAAATGTGAACTACTCCTGGCATGGATGACGGCTCGAGATGTCTTAAAGATCATAACCTTGGTTTTACCCAAGTTGACCTTCAAATCATGAGACTCACAAAAGGACTGTAGTGCATTAAGGTGTCTCTGGAGCCCCTCTACTGAGGAAGACAAGAGAGCCACATCACCTGCATAAAGCAATATCTAGATCAACATGCCCGTGAGAGAGCACCCTACCCCGCCTATGTCTGCATCACTGTCTTGAGCTCGTCAATGTAGAGGCCAAACAAGGTAGGTGATAATGGACACCCTTCTTTGACTCCGATAGTGCTCATGATCTCGTTTGTCCATCTAGGTATTGTCTAGACTCTGCCTGAAACTCACTCATAAAGTGCCATGACAGGCCAAATGATCTCCTGGTCATAACCCAAATCCTGTAGGCATTGTATGAGGTGGGCTCTCAGAACCATGTCAAATGCCTTGCGAAAATCCACAAAGCAATAATAAACCCTCTGCTTCTGTGCCCTCGCCTCCTCGATGATACATCTGAGCATGAGAATGTGGTCCATGGTCCCATGATCCCACCTGAAACCGGCCTATCCTACAGCTCTATGTCCTCGACACTCTGCAAATTTGCAGAGAGAGAGAGAGAGATTATATTTTGATGTGCAAAGAGAGAGAGAGGAGGGGGGAGAGGGGGGGGGAGAGAGAGAGAGAGAGAGAGAGAGAGAGAGAGAGAGAGAGAGAGAGAGAGAGAGAGAGAGAGAGCATGCTAAAGTATTTTGAAATATTTGTTAGTCTGCTTGTTGCAGGGGTTAGGCTAGAGAGAGAGAGAGAGAGAGAGAGAGAGATCATGATGAAGTATTTCAAAATATTTGTTAGTTAGTTAGTGTCAGGGGTTAGGTTAAAGGACAGAGGGGAAGAGGGGTCAATAAAGTGAGGGACAATGGAAGATAGTTGTAGAGAAAGACAAAGATGGAATGGAAAAGAAAGAGAGAGGGTTGGAAAAGACAGAGGGAGAGCAAGTTTTGAGATAGACATTGTGAATTTTGAGGGAGATATATTTATGGGTGAGGAGAGAGAGGATGAGAGCTATTTTTAATCATATGGTATTGGAGCAACTAGCTTCATAGCATTTCTGACATCATTGAACATTCCACTTCTATATGATTCGCTGATCTCTGTGCTTGGAAGTGGAGAATTCGGACTATCCAAGAGAAGGCATGATGAAAATAGAGTCCTAAAATAGGAAAGATCTAATCTTCCATATTGATCTTCTTGATGTGGCATGATGAAAATAGAGTCATAAAAGAAGGTCCCATCCTTCTTTAACTCTAATGGTGTGTGACCTTCATACTAAAGACTACCAATCTCAGCATGAAGGACATGCAACACCCCCATTATGCTTGTTGCAGGCTACTAGTCCGTGTAATTAGATGGATACAAATCTATCAAACAAATGCAAGGATTGTCAATGTCTCTACTTAAATGAAATACTTTAAAGCATGACCCTAATACATTGTGAAGTACTTATGATTGGGCCTACCATATGGAAGGCCTACATCGAGATCTTGTTTCCGAGGGACATTTCCAAATCCAAGATTCTACCTTTCGAAAGGTTTGGAGTTGTCCTCTGCATCCTTTTCAGCCACTTTATAACATCCACGATTAGTGGGTTGCATTGTGATCCAAGAATATTTCCTGTAGAGCTGTGTAATCCATTCCTCATGCTCATCCTTGATGTTTTTCTCTATCATAGACTGTAAAATACCTCGATATCTAGTATTTCCATCTCCATAGTCCATGAACACTTCATATTGACATTTCAGTAAGTGTATCTAACAATTCTTGCTTGTATAAAATAGAAAAATGTTACATGCTACTCTTATTGATAGATTTCAATTTTTGCAAGTATTTCATTGGAAGGCAAAATCTTTGCACTCTTTCACATATAAAAGGTTTAGATGGAAAAATCTACATGGGAAATTATGGATGATGATTTGTGTAATGGGACTCACAGCCCAATTATTGAGGTATTCATTTCTCAGTAAGGACATTCGGATCTAATGTTGGAATTGGAAGAGGAGTGGACCATGTAGTTTATCAGAGAAGAAATGCGATTTGCAACACCAAGCCCTCCCCAACACTATTATTTTAGACTTGATAATCAAAGCTAGATATTGGGATGATACAAAAATATTGGGATGTTGGAGGAGGGGGGTGCTGGAAATCTAGCCCCTCTTGCTTTTGATTTCACGAGAAACAGTGGAGGATTCAGGCTTGTGCTGCAAAGATGAGCCGGCATCGAGCGACAAAGAAGTCTGTCCTAGTGCATCCTCCCCTTGGTTTCTCAACCTCTTAAAGCACAGGTCACAATGAAGCATCATTCAATGTGCCCGATGCAAGAGCGATGCACCAAAAATAATATAGAGAAACCATGAAGGCGGGAGAGGGCCTTCAAAGCATACAGTTGACGCTCACTATCGGTTATGCATCCCAAGGGGTAGTTCAACCACCAAGTGCACTCCATGGTTTCCCATTTGGAGAGGCCTTTCTTCACCCATGACTTGGGATACATACTATCCTCGTGCTCCATAGATGTCCATGTTGTAATAAAGAAGATTGGCATGCATAGAATTACATTTGCCCAACACAAGGATCTTATCCATCTAACACAAAAAATAATTTGTAATTTAATACATATTAGACATGATAGAGGGAGCCTATAGTCGAAGAAACTAGTGAAAACAATTCCACCTATACACTAGTCTCCTAGACAATTTCTCCAAGTGTGACTACTTTTCTCGGTCCATTGTGTTCATGTCATTCTATAGTTCATGGAAGGCCATAGTCGCATGATATCACCTTTGCTCCTTCCACAGAGGCCCCAAACCCATTAGGTTGTTGAAATCCCTAAGCATCCACATACTCTATTATTGCTTGCCCTCGATGGAAGATTTCTTCCCATACATGTCCTTCTTTACAAATCCATCCATGTTTTCTTATTATCCCCGAACTTTTGAGTAGAGGACTTGTCTTTTCTCCTTGCATTTAACATCATGTGCAAGATCTCCTTTTTCCTTCAAGAGACAATAGACACAAGCATTACACTGTCGCATTGAAGACAAGATGCCATTCCTACAAGCACCACCCCAATGGGACCAGTGCGACAAAGCCAAAAGTCCATGCAAAAATGAAACAAGGCACCTATCTGAGCAAATCCTAGACTATCATAGAGTATACAATTTCTCCCTTGACGTAGGAATAAGTCCCTTTTGGGACCAATCATGACAAATTACCAATTGGAAGAAGCCATCTCCATTAGATGAGTTTGCAATATGTAGTGTTTTATAGGCCCTGTCTCAAAAGTTTCTCTCTACACTCCTCATTGTTTTACTATATTTCATAGAGTATTCAACCACAGACAGACCCTTGCTGGATAGGTTCTCTATGGTAGGCCTATGGCCTTCTTCACAGCATTTGTGAAGTCATCTTGCAAGCACTCAGAGTTGCATATCAATGGATTTAATATTAATTAGACTTGCATATACTTGATTTTCTTGCAAGAACTATTCACCTTCCATACAAGTTGTGAGACCACCTTGGCCATTGCAGTATACCATGTCCATAAACCTCCTTTTCTTCTCTCCATTGCCATCTCAACCTCGACCCATCTTCTATACTCCTTGGATAGTAGACAGAGAAGGGATGACTTGTTCGCTATTCTAAACTTCTAAAACAAGAATATCTCATGTGACAAAGTTGGTGTCACATGAGCCCTAGCAACCCCGCATGACGATTTCCATGAGTGCACTTCTACAAAGTCAAAACAACATTCAATTTGTAACAATACATAAGATGCACTCATTCGTGGACTTCAATGTGAGGTGCAATTCTTGCTCTTTACTTTTGTCCACTTTCAAAAATTAACATCTCACACAAACATGGTGAGATGGGTAATGCTTATATGCTAGAAGAAAACCAAAAAACACACGATCAAATTTTTAGAGTTCCAAAGCAACATCTCTGTAGTGTAGAAACAATCCACAAATGTAGCTAACCTTCTCCAATCTAAACTAACCAGGCCTTTAGCTTATGATTCCATCCCACACCAAGAAATTCATGCATTTGAATTCCTCCCACTCTCCCGCTAGTTCATTCTTGAATTTCTCATTCACGGCTGCCCAAGTTGGCCCCCATTCCTGCAAATCAAGGTGGGAAACTTCTAGGTGTGCTCACTACATGGCTATTGAATGGACACAAGAAAAGGTGCATTGGACACCACATAGCCCTTTGCATTGAAATTGTCCCTCAACAAAGAAATTCCACTTGAGGCTATATAGATAGACTCATTTGGCAACAGTCTACACAAAGGTATAAGTGGGGCTACCAAATTTTTTGAAAGATAAAATCTTATCATCACGTCTTGCAATAGTCCAAGCTCTATCACTTTGCCAAGAACCCAATGATGGGAATTGCTAGCCCTTTCTTCACTATCCATCGCCACTTCTTCCAAAATATTGCTTTGGGCATGCAAGTCCTCATCCCCAATCTCATCACCTTCCACTTTGGCGGTATGTTCATCTATGGACGTGCCTTGTTGCTATGAGACCTACTCTTCCTTGACATGATCTTGACCTACAGGCATTTCCAGTGCCTGTGTATGAGAGCTCACCTCTATGCTCATTGTTCTACCACTAATAATCCTAGATTGCCACGTGTAGCTCTTTGGAATACCTGTACAGACAACCAATACAAAATAGAAATACGACGATTACAGGACAACAATCCATAGAGATTTCAAATAGAAAGGTGTAACACCTCTAGAAGATCCATGGTTCTTTCCACGTCTTCCCATATCTTCTTAAACCGCTTGCAAAGAAAGCACCTACACATTGCACTTTTAGAGGGATATTTTATGCGAAGAACTTCAGGGGTCACCTACTACAAGGCACAATTGTGTTTACATTCTGACTCCTTTCTGCACTGTGCGTGGACTTGCAGACACATAATACATGCAACCTTATGGACTTCCAAACTAAACTAAGATCTTATTGCATGCAAAATATCCTTCAATACGAATCCCTCCTAATTCCATACATGCCATGCAACACGTGGTTGGTTATTGGCTCCCTCATCCATCAACCCAACTAACCTAGACAAGACCTAGAACACTAACTAGAGGCTTGTCTCAACAATATTTGTAATCTTTCACTTCCAAGTATCTATTACCAAAGCTCTTCTCTTGTCCTCGCTCTATTTATTTCCCTTGCTCCTTGCCATCGGCATTGAGGTAGTGAAGTACTCTTCCATCCCATTACTTCTATAAACACCTTGATTTTCCTTCCATTCTGCTCCTCACTCTTAGTCATTTTCCCCCCATCTGAGTCCATTCTGCAAACTCTTTCCTCTTCCATCCCTCTTTCTTTATAATCTCCCCGCAATGGATGTATACAACATTGTAGGAGATGTGGAGTCTGGAATTAGTAGTCTAAAGAAATGGATTGCTGACCAAGCAGCAAGGAGAGATGTAAGAATTTAAGAAGGCTCTCCGTTGACACTGCTGGAGAGAGGAGTTTGATTCATAGAGGCATGTAGAAAGAAAGGAAACTGAAAAGATAAGAGAGAGCAAAATACTTTAAAGGAATATGATAAACGCACGGCCCATGATATTGTGGAGTTCTTGAGTAACCTTCATTATTGCTCCAATTGGCATGGGCAATTTGGTGCTGACGCCAAAGAAAGAATAAGGTCCCAACAAACACTATAAGCTACGGGCCTCTTTTCGATGCTGTCTACCGATGGTTCATGAGTGCGGGCATGAAGATCATTGGTACGGTTGGTAGGCAGGGAATGTAAGACAATAATACGTCTGTGCTCAACAGATAACAAGATCTCGTATGCAAGAGAGAAAACAAGATAGTATGGAGAATTAAAATTTTGATTACTGTAGAACTGATACAATAGATGGCACTGCCTCCCAACTGTGCGCTCCTGTGAAAGAAGCTTCGATGGCATGCTAGAAATAGTAGAAGATGGAGGCTAGATGCTAAGGAATCAAGGCTTCATGGGCTTGCTCTTATATAGCGACCAGTCGTACTCAGTTAGGCTCAATTGGGTGACCGACCCAGTCCGCCCAAAACGGTCGATTGGGGGTCGGTCCCAAAATAGGCCACTGACCATATGATAGAACCGATGCACAAAATAGAGCAACTAACCTATGGTTGCTGTTTGGCCTAGACCCATCTAGGATCATCTGAGGCTCCAAACGGACCCTGCAACCCAAGAGTGGACTGTCCCAAGAAATGCTCCATCTACCCTCAGTGCGGTCAGTCAAGGGATGCCTTCCTGCACTTACATGTAGCCTAGTTGGCAGTGTGCCAAGTCTATCTGAAGCCGTCTAGCCATTAGGCCACACATGGCTCCCATCTGGTGTCCAAACCAGGACCTACTGGATAACCGAGCTAGTCAAATGCCTTCTCCTCATATGGGGGGCTTACAAGTAGAGCTAGCTAGTTCCCGTGTAGTTACATGAGAGTGGAGCATTGATATCTAGCACCCCCCCTCAATGTCCACCCGCACATGAACTTACTTTTTCAGCCTAATGCCAAGTCGATGAAGATGCCTCTCTAGCAAGTCTCTTCCAAGAGCCTTCATGAAGATGTCCATAGCATTCTTTGTAGTCGGACAGTACACCAAGTCGACCTCTTCATCCATGATGAGCTCGCATATTGAATCTCAATGTGTTTTGTGCGAGCGTGGAACATCGGGTTCTTTGCAATCGCCATGCAACTCTGATTGTCACATGATAACTGTGTAGGCTTGTTCTGCATTGCACCCATGTCCCCCAAAATCCTCCTCAACCACACTGCCTCGCAAGAAGCAAAGCATGCAGATTTGTACTCAGCTTCGGTAGAAGAAAGAGCAACTATGGGTTGCTTCTTGCTGACCCATGACACAACTCCAGATCCAAGTGAGAAATAGTACCCTATCACTGATCTCCTGCTGTCCACGTCTCCTGCCCAATCTGAGTCACAGAATCTCGTCAAGATGCCTGGGGCTTATTGGAAAACTTGCTTAGTACACTAGTCACAAAACTGATGTCCGGCCATGTGTTGCACAGGTAAATCAAGCTACCCACAAGCCTTCTGTACTTCGCTTCATCCACCAGTGGTGATGAATCCTCGTTTGAGAGCTTCGCATCAACCTCCATAGGGGTACCAACTGTCTTGCACTCAGCCATGCCAAATGCCTTCAGTATCTCTCCAGCATACTTCAACTATGAAATGAAGATCCTGGCTCCTGCCAAACTTCAATCCCCAAATAGAAATGCATCATTCCGAGGTTTGTCATTTCAAACTCTCTTCCTAGCAAATGCTTCATCTGTGAGATCTCTTCATGGTTACCTGTTATGACCAGGTCATCCACATAAAGGACCACGATTATACACCTGCCTCCTTCTCTGAAGATATACAAATTTGCATCAGATGGGCTCCTCCTGAACTTGTTTTGCAGAAAGTAGGCATCAATTCGCTGGTACCACACTCGTGGGGCCTGTTTTAGCCTATAAAGTTTCTTCTTCAGTTTGCAGACTTTACCTTCTGAACCGGGGATCTCAAAACCTGGTGGTTGTTCCACGTATACCTCCTCCTTGAGATCTCCATTCAAAAAGGCAAATTTCACATCCATCTGAAACACGAGCCAACTTCCCTGGGCAAGTAAAGCCAAAACACTGTGAATTGTGGTTAGTCGAGCTGTGGGAGCAAAAGTATCTTGATAATCAAAACCATGTACTTGTGCAAATCCTTTTGCAATGAGCTGAGCCTTGTACTTATCCAACGTGCCGTCGAACTTGTACTTGGTCTTGTACACCCACTTGGTTTCGATTACCTTGCGTTTTGCTAGTCGACCCACAAGGTTCCAAGTGTTGTTCTTCATTATGGAGCCATACTCCGACCGCATAGCCTCCATCCACCTATCATCGCCCTGTGGCTCTTCAAAACACTTGGGTTCATCAGCATAGATCACTTCTGTCATCAAAGCATAGTTGAGCAAGTGTTCCTATGCCCTTCTTTGCTCCTCTAGTCTCTTGGACCGGCGGTGTTCGGATGGTTCCTCCTCAATGGCCGGAGGTTCTCTGCCATCCAAAAGCTACTTTACCCACTTCGGGAATGGTTGTTGCCACTGTGGTTCTGCTAGCTCTTCTTCATCTTCTTTGTCTTGAATCCTCCCAAGCACCGTTGGGGGAGTTTGGTCTGCTACTGGTGGTGGTACTGGATGGATATCTTGGTCCTGGTTGTCTGGGAAGGAAGCATCCATCTCCATCTTTTCGCAGAGGTCCGTGTGAATGAGCTCTAGAGGAGCCTTTGCCCTACTAGCCTCTTTAGGAAAGGGATGCTGATGCTGCTTGCCCATCATGCAAGCTTCACATACATCGAGCAGATTTGAAATTTCTAGTAGGTCTGTAATCATTCCACTTTTATGCATCTCCTTCAAAGAACTAAGGTTTAGATACCAAACCTCTCATGCCACAGCTTAGTGCTCTTCACATTCACTCGAGCATTGAAAGCTAAGAGTTCGTTAATGTTGTTGTGCTGTGTACCTTTACCAATGACCTTCCCTTGAAGATCTAGAATCTATGCACCATTCTTATCAAATTGAACTTTGAGGTCCCAATCCGTGATCGTAGAAATGGACAACAAGTTCCTCTTGATATGTGGCACATAAAGAGCATCGGACAACTGTTTTACATCTCCATCTATCTTGAGAGCAATCGTACCTTTTTTGCTGGACATTTTGCATCATTGCCGACTACTACCAAGATGTCATTCCCTACCGGTTGTAGAGAAGTATACCAATCCTTCCGACTGGTCATGTTTTGCGATGCACCACTATCAATGATCCACGGTTCATCTGCAGGTACATGAACTGCCTCCGTGCAAATCTCCTCAATTGCGATGAATAGCTCTACTGGTACTGCCTGCACGCTATTGCTAGACTCTTTCTTTACTCCATTCTTCTCATCTGCAATCTTCTTTTGGCACTCATTCTGCTTGTGCCCTGCCTTGTTGCAATAGAAGCACTTGATCTTCTTCTTTCTCTTTTTATCATCTGAAAAAGATGGGTTACCAGAGTCCTTACCCTTACCTTTCTTTGATCCGGTCTAGAAAGCCGAATCTTCTCCAGTCCTCATCTTTTGATGCATCTCCTCCTCCAGAAGCATCACCCTGAAATCCTCAAAGTTGAGGGGCGGATTTCTATTTTGCATATTCAGTGCTATAACAAGACCATTGTACTTTGGTGGGAGAATCCATATGCACCTTCGTGCTAGATTCTCGCTGGTGATGGTGATGCCAATCATAGTCATCTAATCGTGCAGATTCTTCACCCTAGTGATGAAATTCTCTGTCGCTTCAGACTCAGACAACTTCTCGTTCGCGAGTTGAGTCTCTAGATTCTGAATCCACGTCTGATTCGTGGTCTCATACTAATTTTTCAAGACCATCCATGCCTCCTCCACTATGGTGACATGTTGAATTAATGCCATGACGAAATCACTAACATTGCAGACAATAGAACACAGTGCATCTGCATTTCTTCTTGTCCACGCGAGAATCTCATCCGCAATTAGTACTATCTATTGTCCTGCATTGGCTGGATCTGGTCTCGCAACCGGCCTCACGTCCACCCTAGTAGCAGTGTTCCAAAAACTCGTATGTGCTTAGGATGGTCTTCATCTTGAACTTCCAGAGTGGATACTTAGAGCCATCCAACTTTTTGCTTTTGCCGAACAGTGGGATTCGCAGTCTTGTGGGCTGGGCCATCCCTCACAATCTGCTCACAACCAGAAAACACACTACCAAATCTTCTTGCTAGAGTCTAGGCTCTGATACCATGTAAGAAAATAATACAACGTCTGTGCTCAATAGATAACAGGATCTCGTACGCAAGAGAGAAAACAAGATAGTATGGAGAATCAAAATTTTGATTACTGTAGAACTAATACAATAGATGGCGTTGCCTCCCAACCGTGCGCTCCTATGAAAGAAGCTTCGATGGCATGCTAGAAACAGTAGAAGACGGAGGTTGTAATTAGGGCTGTTGTAGCCAGTGATGAAATGGACTTCATGGGCTTGCTCTTATATAGCCACCAATCATAATCGGCTAGGCTCAATTGGGTGACCGACCCAGTCTACCCAAAGCGGTCGACTGGGGGTCGGTCCGAAATAGGCCACCGATTATACGATAGAATCGGCGTACAAAATAGAGAAACTAACCTACGATTACCATTCAGGCCAGAGCCATTCGGGATCATCTGAGGCTCCAAACGGGCCCCGTAACCGGAGAGTGGGCTGCCTCAGGAAATGCTCCATCTACCCTCAATGCGGTCAGTCAAGGGATGTCTTCCTGCACTTGCATGTAGCCTAGTTTGCGGTGTGCCAACTCTATCTAAAGCCGTCCAGCCATCAAGCCACACATGGCCCCCATCTGGTGTCCAAACCAGGACCTACCGGATAACCAAGCTACTCAAATGCCTTCTCCTCATATGGGGGGCTTACAAGTAGAGTTAGCTGGTTCCTGCATAGTTACATGAGAGTGGAGCATTGATATCTAGCAAGGAAGGTGTCAGTGTAGACATCAAAATAGCAGCCGATATGGTAGTCAATATATATGTCAGTATATGGGTTAGTATATATCGATCCCTATACCAGACATATATACAAACTACCATACTGACTGCTACCACCCCTTGTAGTGATGCTTTTACTAATGCTTTCACCAAGTTCTAGGTACAATTTTCCATACCAACGTTTTTACATAACATCATTTCCAAGGGTCCCAAAATAATTTTGGACCACAAGCTTGGTCATTTGAAAGATAAAAAATATAAGAGTATGTACACCAAAATTGAGATCAAAACACTCATATATTGATAGTGAACTTAACATAGAAATTAATGTACAAAATGTCACTTAATAATTTGAGGGCCAAATTATACATAAGAAATCTCGTCGATGTCAAAACTATGAATCAGTAGCATGTACATTGATGTATTCATCTTGAGCCAAGTCTTGCACGCCAAATATTTCTATCTCAAGGTTTACATACAATTGATCACCTACATCATCATCCCCTATTGTATGTCTACCTAAGACTTGATCCTCTAATCCACCGGCCTCTAGTTCTTCCTCTTCTTCCCCAAAGTTGTGATCTCCACCTTTGTCCATTACAGTGTCATTATTGTCACCTTCTTCGTGGCCCATATTGTCATCTTCATCCTCTTTCCTAGATCCATCGATATCATTATTTGGATATTCTACTGTCATCTCCGTATCCACATTCCTATTTTCAAAAATATATAATGTTTGCTTCAAGGAGCAACTTGGACCACATACCACCATCTAGAATCCAAACAACCCAGATGAAAAACCACCTACATTGAAGATACAAATTAGTTGCTAGTAATTATATTCATTTATGTTCAAGTATAAAAATATATATATATGAACATCTACCAACATTTGTTTGGAAACAAAGATATTAGCTTTTAATCAATTCATTAGTGTATAGCTGTTCACAATGCTCTGGAAGAACAAAAGTATCACTTTCATCGATCTAGGGTCTAGTGGAGTCAATGGCAAAGAAACCATAGTTGTCTCTCCTGATTGTAGCATTGGGACCATCGTAGATAGAGTCTAAAACATTTGACATCAAGAATGAAAATACTAAATCTTCTAAAACCAACTTCATGGATGTCATGTATGGTCCCACAATAATCTAATTGCGAGGACAGAAGATTGGTATTAGAAGCACTTGCTTGGCTATCTTGTACAAAGTTAGTCACCATGACTCCACAATCACATGTGACTCTCCTTGAATCAATTCGTTCCACATGAAAATGCCATCCATGTGACCACAATGCATTGTACTTTTTGTACTACAAAAGAACATGATTAAAACAATGAGGATGCATTTTGTAGTGATTGTGATCATAAATACCCAAATTAAGTAGAAAGGTTAAAACTTTACATGTGGCATACATCCAACTGCAAGCTCCTGCTCTCTATCAGCAGTTACATCCTCTCCATCATCTTTAGCTTCATGAAGGGCTTCTTGTAGCCAATCACGGGACATGAATCTAGGGAGAAGAGCAAGGTCTGGTGGATATGGCACCCTCTGCCTTTGCATGACTCTAAATCTTGCCCTCTCATTTATTATTTTTTCTTTGGCCTCTTCATATATCTCCGCTCATCTTTGCATCTCATGATTACTGAGGACACAAAACTTATCAAATTTCTCTCTTTGTTCTTCGCTCATCTTTCTTCAACCCCTTTACCTTGGGGAACCTCTGCAATGACACAACCATTGTCCTTGATGTTCCAAGCATGTGGCATATTGGGATCCATGGATGCAAGAAACTCTGTGATGTATACTAATGACTCTTGCACAAGCCATCCCTCTGCCATGCTTGCTTCAAGTCTAGCTCTTTTCCTTACAAATCCCTTTAAGGTTTTCATAAACCATTCAAGGAAAAACATCCAATGACTATGAACAGTTCCTACAATGGCAACCTCATCAGAGCTACGTGTACAAGCAAGTTCACCTGAGTCATCATAATGCTTTAGGGAAAGTGCTTCTCAAGCAAGCACATAGCGTCAATGGGGTTCAACTTGTTGGAACACTGAAAGGAAAGAGTAGAGTGGACACAAAATCAGAATACTTGCTTATAGAATGAAGAAGAAAGAGGTCCTTAAGTAGGCACCTCATACAAGGTCACTGACATCACTGATGACCTCAAAGCTCCACAATCATCTCCTCAATCTGCTCCTAGATTCACTCAATCATCCTATGTGGCTTTTCCACCACCTAATTGTGCTTGTGGGCACCTAACTGTGCCTCTAGCACTCACACATAGAAACATAAGGTGTGCCTGAGGCATACACCTTGAGATATCCCAACAAACCCCCCCTCAAGGAAATGCCTCAGGCTATGTCAAGGATACATCTAGTCTCATAGTTTCTCATGCCATCTCATGGTGGTCAAGGATAAATCTATGGCTAGGTTCTCATGCTAGCAAGGGTTTCCTTGGGTGTAAGGTAAACAGAAAGGGATACAAACAGACCTTCCAATGGTTATCTCCCCTACATGCACACAATGTCTGTAGGAGGTACCATGGAACAAACATACACATGGCCTACATCATAAGGTGACCAGAGGTGTTTACAAAAACACACAACACACAATAATTTATTTTCATTCATTTTGGAGGACTATCCAGGCTGAGTACCTTGACATAAAAAGAGTGATCTGGAGCATACATAGAGATGATTTAAAATGCATAATCTTCATGGGATGCCTCATCTTGTGGAGGCAAATTCACTGTAAGTAGATTTGCATTTTCTGTCTTTGCTTTGTCTCTGCAGAACTTCTCACTATGGTTGTTTTTGCCACAGTGCTTACATGGATTAACTTTGAAGCAGTCCTTTGAAAGGTGATTTGTCTTTCCACAGTGATTGCAAGGAGAGTACTTGCCCTCCTGGAATTTCATAACATAAGCAGTGTCATTGCCTTTCCTTAACTCCATGTGTCTTTCTTCTTCTTGGAGAGCTGAGATAATGCCTTCAAGGTTTGGATTTGGAAGATTCTTCAAAGTGCTTACAATGTGATCAAAGCTTTCAGGCATACTCTTAAGTAGTACTGCCATAGCATCATCAGGGGTGATAGGAGAGTTGATAGTGTAAAGAATGAGGGAGAGAGATAGGAGACTCAAGTTCAGCTTTCTTCACAACACACAAAAGAGAGAGAGGACACAAGGTTGGAGGGTGAAGCCTTTCTTCACTTTTGCACACAACAACAATACAATAGAAGGGGGAAATACCCTATATGTCAAACCTAGAATACGTGGTTCATATGTGAACCCAAACCAAAAACATACGTGGTAGTCTAACTACACCACGAGTACAACTAACATAGGCGGTGACATAAATGATAGTCATCCAGGAGATGTATCGGGGGTAGAGCTTGATATCTCAACACTCCCCCTCAAGCTCAAATCCATCTCACGTACACCAAGCAAGCTCCTAAATCTGCGAAGCTTCTCGGTACCCAATGCCTTCGTAAAAATATCAGCCACCTGCTCCTCAGTGCTGACATAGACAAGATCAATCTCACCAGCTAGAACCTTCTCTCTCACAAAGTGATAATGCACCTCAATGTGCTTCGTTCTAGCATGATAAACTGGGTTATTAGCAAGCATGATGCTGCTAATGTTGTCACAATGAATGACAACTGCTGCATGAACTGACTGTCCCATATCTGCAAGTAGCTTCCGTAACCAAGCTACCTCACATGCAGCCATTGCTGCACCCCTGTACTCAGCCTCTGTGCTTGACAAGGCAACTGTTGGCTGCTTCTTGCTGCTCCAACTGATGGCACCACTCCCAAGGGAAAACATAAAACCACTAGTAGATCTCCTGTCTGAGACACTACCAGCCCAGTCAGCATCTGTGTATCCATGTACCTATAATGCACACCCAGCTTCATAAAACAGTCCATAATGCAATGTGGACTTCACATACCGCAGTATGCGCCTAGCCGCATCCAAATGTGGCTTCCTCGGTGCCTGCATAAACTGACTCACCAGCCCCACAGCATAGCTCAAATCTGGTCTGGTTATAGTCATGTAAATCAAGCTACCTACTATGCGCCTGTACATAGTAATATCTTCAAGAAGCTCACCTGTCTCTGCATTGAGCTTCACATTCTGCTCCAATGGAACAGAGATAGGCTTACAGCCTGTCATCCCATATTTGGACAGCATGTCCAAACCGTATTGCCTTTGCAACAGCCATATCCCACTCGGGGATCTAATAACCTCAATGCCCAAGAAGTAACGCAGCTCTCCCAAATCCTTCATCTCAAATTTCTGCTTCAACAGCAGCTTCACTTCATTAATGTCTGCATCACTATCACCTGTAATAATCAAGTCATCAACATAGATGACTATAAGCACAATCCCTCTGTTTGTCCTTTTCACATAAAGTGAAAAATCTGAATTAGAAATCTGAAATCCAATAGTGACAAGATATTGCCCTATCTTGTCTGACCATGCCCTCGGCGCCTGTTTTAAGCCATACAAGGCTTTGCGCAACCTGCATACAAAATCGGGATGTGAATTATCCTCATAACCTTCCGGCTGCATCATATAAACCTCTTCCTGCAAATCACCATGCAAGAAGGCATTTTTCACATCCATCTGATGCAAAGACCATCCCTTTGCAGCAGCCATAGCAATTACTACTCTCACGGTTGCCATCCTTGCAACTGGGCTGAAAGTTTCCTCATAGTCAATTCCATATGTCTGTGCAAAACCTTTGGCAACCAATCTTGCCTTGTACCTGCTAACAGACCCATCAGCATTGTGCTTTACTTTGTAAACCCACTTGCAGCCAATAGCCTTCTTATCATGAGGTAAAGACATCAAATCCCAAGTGTGGTTTGCATCCAAGGCAGCCATCTCTTCATCCATAGCTGCTTCCCAATTTTTATGCCCTGCTGCATCCTCAAAACATGTGGGCTCTGGCTCCTCTAGAACCTTGACCATATAAGCATAGTGATGTGCACGTCCTCCTCCATAGGACTGGTTTTCCTGTTGTTGCTGTTGGTTCTGATTTCCTGCACGGCCACCAAAACGGCCTCTTCCTCTACCCCTGCCTCTACCTGTATTCGAGTAGAAAGCAGTCTCTTGAGAAGTTGAGGTGGCTGAACCACCATTCCTTTGCTCTTCACTCAGCAAGAGAGCAATAAGTTCCTGAAAATCAGGAAATGTTTCACGGACTCCAATGGATGTCCGAAACTGTGCATAATCTTTCCCAAGACCATTCAAGGTCACAGACACTAAGTCCTCATCATCAACAGGTGCTCCAATGGAGGCAAGAGAATCTTCAAGGCCTTTCACCTTCAAGGAATACTCATTTATATTCAGATTTTTCCTTTGCACATTGTGCAACTCCTGCTTTAGCTGCATCTTTCGTGCTTTGGTATTTGTGCTATACAGCTTCACCAATGTGTCCCATGCCTCCTTAGGCGTCTCTACATCCTGTATATGCACAATCATAGAATCTGAAATGCTAACAGACAGCCAATACAGGCATTTTCTGGCTTTTTCATGCCATTCTTTAAAGGCCTTCAATTCAGCAGGAGTAGGAGCAGCACCCAAAACTGGTTCTGTAGTTTCACCACTGATGTAATCCCAAACTCCCTTTCCCATATAAGGAAGTTTGTCATCCTGAACTTCCATGCTTGGAAGTTGTTCTTGTCAAGCTTCTCACTGACAATGGTAGACAGATTCTCAGACATTTTACAAATCACGAATTGCAACAGCAACCTGTAAACACAGCAAATGCCTCACAAGGGCAAATAGCAAAACTTCTGCGAAAAGCCTCACAGGGGCAGATCTGCAACACTGACGAAAGTGGTATTTCACCACACAGTCACTTCGTAGTGACGATTTTGCATCAACAGGCAACAGGCATGAATCTGCAACTCCCAATATCTCTGCACACAGGCATACGATGCAATTTCTGTGGCACCTTTCCACCGACTAGCCGCGCGGTGGTCGCACAGCAAAAACAGGGCCTTTTTCTGAGTACCTGCGAAGAACTTGCGCCTTCAAAACGGGCCCCGAAACGGCCTCAAATCCAAAAAATAAAGTCACCTAGGGCTTCGCCCTTTCCCGCAGCATATACTGTGCTCTCGCCACACCACGAAGGGCCTCTCAATCTGAAACAGTGCACTCCTGCACTTCTGGCTGTGCTACCTGCAGAGATTTGCTCCCAAACTCGAAATAGGAAAGCAACACTGGTCCTCTTACCAGGACACCACAAACTTGGCTTGCTTTCTTGAGCTCCTTACCTCGAACAAGGCTCTGATACCATGTAAAGAATGAGGGAGAGAGATAGGAGACTCAAGTTCAGCTTTCTTCACAACACACAAAAGAGAGAGAGGACACAAGGTTGGAGGGTGAAGCCTTTCTTCACTTTTGCACACAACAACAATACAATAGAAGGGGGAAATACCCTATATGTCAAACCTAGAATACGTGGTTCATATGTGAACCCAAACCAAAAACATACGTGGTAGTCTAACTACACCACGAGTACAACTAACATAGGCGGTGACATAAATGATAGTCATCCAGGAGATGTATTGGGGGTAGAGCTTGATATCTCAACAGATAGAAGCTAACTGAGTCATAAGACTCCGCATATAGTTGACATGGGCAGCTAAAGTAGTATCACTTGCCATCTTTAATTCAAAGAAAGAGATTTTAAGTGATAGTTTAGAAATATGAGAGCTTGCACCAAAAATCAAATCTAGCTTCTGCCATGCTTCCGATGGAGACTCCAAGTCAGATATATGATGTATGTAATCATCACCCAAAGCTAAAGCAATTATACCATATGCTTTTTCTTCTCTTGCTGGATCCCTTGCCGGTCGTGTCGGAGCTGAAGATTCCCCAGCATTTGAGGCCGTAGAAGAAGCGGTAGGAGAAGGTTTGACAAGTCCCCATAAGTTCTCCCGCATTAATGCAAATTTTACCTTCATTTGCCATGTATGGAACCCCTTTCCATTGAACTTCTCAAGATTATATAAAGTAGCCATGAGAGGGTCTAACCCAGATATTGGGCAGTGTCTATCTCTCTTACAAGGCAAAAAGAACTGCAATACTTCCAAAGTATAGCCACTTGTTGTAGCAAATAGTAGTGACTAGTTTTCAAACAATGATGCTACTTTTTATATGCTTCATAGAAGTGGATGAAATAACAACTTTCCAATCACAACCAGGTCTAGCAAGTCAAAACAAAACTGAAGCAACACTTGTAGTGAAGTTATTAAAAACTTCAAAAGACCAGAAATGCTAGAGTAGCATTTTATGTAGCATCTTTTCAAAAGCATGTAAAAACTGTCAAAACTAGAGAGCTGAACTTGGAGGGCTCATAGCACACTCTTCAAAGCAAAAGAAAGGGGGCTTTCTGAGGCAAAAGAAAGCTGATATACCACAGTAGATCCTCTGGGAAGAAGAGGCGAAAAAACGCGTCAGGTCGCCTTCACCTTCTTGAACAAAGTCGACTGGGTTTTCTCTGTTTTCTCCTTCAATATGCAGCCATTGCTGCTCAGATTTCAGCACAAGGTAGCTCTAGGATGTAGAAGCTTGCCCTGGAAGGAATCAAGAAAAGACAGAGCAGGTGCAGAGAAAACGCAGAAGAGAAAATCGACGACTTTTCTGCAATGGCGACCAGTAGCGCGGGTTTTTCTCCAATTGCTTGCAGCCCGAAGTTTGCCCTAACAAGAGGGATCTACAGCAGAAAGGGTGTGGGAAATGGTTGAGGATTGAAGGAGAACAAGCTCAAGCAAAATTTTTGGAGAAGAGGGAGAGATGGTGAAGAAGAAGAAGAAGAAGATGATGATGATGTGGCAAAAATGGGCTCAAGGGGGATGAAATGGCTCTGATACCATGTTGGAACACTGAAAGGAAAGAGTAGAGTGGACACAAAATCAGAATACTTGCTTATAGAATGAAGAAGAAAGAGGTCCTTAAGTAGGCACCTCATACAAGGTCACTGACATCACTGATGACCTCAAAGCTCCACAATCATCTCCTCAATCTGCTCCTAGATTCACTCAATCATCCTATGTGGCTTTTCCACCACTTAACTGTGCTTGTGGGCACCTAACTGTGCCTCTAGCACTCACACATAGAAACATAAGGTGTGCCTGAGGCATACACCTTGAGATATCCCAACACAACTTAGCCATCTCGATGCTCGATATAGAGATCTCTTTTTGTGAGATCCACCTATTCCACATGCACTTGTAAGATTCAATATTTTATAACCATCATTTGAAATTTTATAAAATATAATGAAGGTGATATGATAATAAGCATACCCGAAAATGCCACTGATCTTGTAGATAGCGGTTCTAACATCTTCTGATAAGCATCATCTCATTGTAATTGGGAAGATAAACTACCCAAGCAACAAAGGAGGAGTTATAACAATGTGTCACAATCATATAAGTTACACGAAAGCATCACAATCTTAGTTCTACTCTTCTTTCAAGCTAACATAGAGACTACCTATAAGACCTTGTGCCAATCATGGGACTTGAGGCCACTAAGCTAATGTTCCTTTGTAAACGCTCCCTGCAAGCACTAATGCATGTGTCCTATGGGTGTCCAAAAAGATGTAATATCTGCCTTGACCCTTGCCTCCTCTAACTTGGAAAGGATCCATGGTGCCTTTTGGAGAACAATTCTAGGAGGATGCTCTTGGATTCTTGAACCACCCTCTTGAATTGTAGAACCACGCTCTTGAGTTCTACGCACACACTCTTGGGGCCACAAGTGAGGCATCCTACCCATCTCGTGCAAGTCTTCTCACACTCCCCTTTTGTCTTTGTCACCAATCAAATGTGCCCAAAATAGAAGCCCCCACATTCTTGAAGGTATGTATGGGATCCAAGAGGTGATTGATTTGTGCTCGCCCTAATATGGAAGCTCATGAAAGATAAACAGCTGGTCCATACCAAGAGGAGCCTCCTCACTATCCAATCCTAAATCCAGTCACTTGCCTTCCTACGGATCGATGGTGGATCAAGTTGACCTTCACGTGCAAGATGGTCAAGCAAAAGATATTGAGCATGTCCTTCATAAACCATATTCCTCATATGTTTGCAATGTCATGCATTCAAACTAGGGCCACAAATAGTACAAGCATGGTACCCTTGTGTCTTAAGTCCTACATATATTTATGGACACATAGGTCATTAGACATGCGTAGATCACACCACAATAGAATCATGAAGGTATCAATAGGAATGCAAAAGCACATACCTACACACTCCCCAAATCCTAGATAGTCATGCATGGTCCACATCAAAATTTCCCTGATGCACATGTTTGTGGCCCGCCTTAGGGCTCAGGAAATATCAAAGACACGTATGCCCCTCCATAGGGTCTGCATCTCCTCGATCAAGGGTGCCATGTACACATCCATATGTTTGGTCGTGTACTTCCTCGACACAAGTAGGGCAAGCATGCGGTGTCCCTTCTTTATTGTTAGCCATGGCGGGATATTGTAGTCTCATTGTAGTTCACCAAGACTATGGGCCGTGCTGACCAAGATGTGCAGTGTAACCTAAAAGGGTCCACACCATCCATTGCAAGCCCGAGATGTGAATTGTGTTGCTCCCTCGCAAAGTCTAGCCACATGTTGTCAATGTGGTTTGAAGCAGCGCAATCTACTGGGATCCTCAAAGTGTCATCAGAGGACCGGTGTGTAGCATGCCATGTCATCAGTTATGCAATGGACTTGCATCTGAACATGTGATGTATTATCGGGATGATGGGAAAATGTCTCAGGACCTTCACAGGGATCATCTCCCCTAGCAAGTCTTGTCTATAGCGCTATGCTTCACACTCCGGGCAATTAACCAAATCAGCATACTTGTCATGGAGGAAAAAGCAAAATACAATCATTAGGGCAAGCATGGATGGTGCCATTATCCATCCAAACCATCGTCAACATCTTGTTTGCTTTGTCTCTAGAATTGGGCATGGTATTTGGGATAGGCAACATCTTCTAGAGCAACCTATTACAATTTCCATATCCAAGAAACCTTGTGAATGAGATACTAATTAATTAAAACAATTAGGAACGAGATACTAAGATCAAGGCTCCAAACCTCATCAAGGCAGAGACACTTGTGTCTAACCATCCATATTTTACTTGGCAAATTCAAGATTAAGAGGCAAGATCATAGTTTTGACATCCTCGCACCATCATACAATAGTGTTGATGCCAAACCTTGCATCACGGTATCATGCTCAGACATCTCACCCCCATCTCCCCTGGGTGCCTCCAAAAAAAGAATCCATCATGTCCGTCATACCCTCATCCTCCTCTAGAGAATCATCCTCAACATCATCTTGCTTGAACTATGGTGGTGGTGCACATGCTCCCTCATTGCTCCTGTATACTATAATGATGCAAGGTTATGTGTGCAACAAGGACAAGCAATATAAATATCCATGAATCATTCAAATATCATTGGTTTACTGATGATGCACTAGCATGTCAACCAATATCCTCTTTTGGTGGTGCCTCTCCATACATTTGCAACTGGCGCATGACAATACGGTGCTAATGACAAACCCCTTGCTTGCAATGCATGCAAGGACAAGGCAATCTCTCATGAAGCCACTCCAAACTCTTGAGAGGTGGTCCCCTATCCGATGAGCTATCACTACTCATCTTCTCCACCTGAACACATCCAAAACCATCCCTCAAGTCAAGTCAAACACCCAAAATCCCCCAAATTTCCTCAAACACCCTAATCCCTCTCTTTCCCAAAACACCCTAGGGCCTAAATCCCCCCTATAAAACACATTACAATTCATATCAGGGCACTCATTCAAGATCTGTAAAAGAATTCAAGGTACAAACAATTGTCATTCACATTCACTTCTATTCAAAAAATTATATATATCACACAAGCCAATATATTACAAAAAGATAATTCTAGGAAACTTTATTGCATTCACTCTCCTTTATTCCACAATCTATGCCAATAACATCCCCTATCACCCTATCCACTTTATCCTCCTCAGCTTTTGTATGTTTGATTCTTTGCTTTTCCCTTCCCCACTTCGTCCTCCCTCAATCTTTAAAGTCTTCCCTCCTCTCTTCTTTGTCTCACACCACTCCCTTGCTATATCTCTCATTGTTCCATTTTGGTCTATTGCTTGTTCCCTTCTCGTTGCTCTCTTATCATTCCCTTCTCGTCATTCCCCTCCTTCCACTCCTTCCACTTCTACTCCTCATCGCTCTCTTGTTGCTTCCTTCTTGTTGCTCCCTTCTCGTCGCTCTCTCTCTGCTACTCCCAATGGCTCCTAGTAAAGAATCTCTGATAGCATACTTGGAGGAGTTGTACCGTCAATATTACATTATAAAGGATGGGGAGGTAGATGTACCATCGCATGCTATCTATGTCCATCCACACATGCCACGGGATTATTTCGACTAAGACAAGACTGATCACAAAATCTTAGAGGATTCTATTGAGTGTATGTTGAGTTACATCCAAGAGGAAGGCAACATGCCCAAGGAAGCTCCTTGGAGTAAGGAGAAAAAGAAAAAAGAAGTGAAGGATAAGAAGAAGAAGAGAGATGACAAAGGAGATGGTAGCATTTCTGTGAAGACCAAATGATGAGAAGACTAAAGTATTATAGAGTACTCTGAGTAGGAAAAGAGAGGAAGCAAATTATTACTTGGAAAGTATGTGTCCTAGCACTATATGATCTTGCTCGAAAGAGGAGGTGTTTCGTGTTTATTGCCCTATAAAAGAGGGGAAACGTATCATTTTAAGAAAACTTATTAGTGAAAGGAGGAGTTTGGAGAAGCAACATTCCAAAGGGTACAGATTGAGGAGACAAAGAGAAGCCTACAAACAAGGCAAAAACACAAAAACAATAGGTACAGCTTTCATACTCTTCTCTTTCATGATTGTTTTCATGTATTGTTTCTTCCTTTAGAGAAAGAAAAGGAAAGGAAAGGAGGAGAGAAACTTTAGAAAAAGGAAAGGAAAGTGAAAGTAGAGGAAGAGAAACAAGAGGAGAGGTAGAAATAAAGACAAAGAAACCAAACAAAATTGAAATAGAAGGGGAAGAGAGGAATTCTTACCTTGAGATGGAGAGGGAGCTGCAGCAAGTCTTGTAGGTGCATAGGGACAATGTACGACAGGATGGAGAGGTGGAATGGGGATGGGAGGAGGCAGGAGTGAGGAGGCAAGGGCTACAAGCGATCGCAAGCTGAAAGCAAAAGCAAGGGATGAGAACACACAAAAAATCAAATGGCAATGCAAGGTGAATAGCACGGGTTTTTGGTTCTAAGAATCCATTAGTGTGGGCATCGTTATGAAAGTGGGTATATAAAAGAAAATGTATAAATATCAGTATGGACATCAATATGGTTATCAGTATATACTAATGCTTGTACCGACAAAACATGGGTTTTTTGGGGGTTTAGGGTTTTTGGAGGGGCTTGGGGGCTTGCGATATTTTGGGGGGTGAGTGGGTGTTTGAAAGTTTTTTCCAAACAGATTAAAAATGGAACGTCGTCCTCCCCGATAGTTTGCTGTAAACCCCAACCCAATTCCCCATGTTGCTATCATTTGGGACATCAATACTCTACTATCACATGTGGCAAAAATAATTGTGCACGATGCAGATTGGATAAATTTTAAGGTCAAAGTGCATGCACGTGGGTAGGGTCTAGACCGATTGCACCGAGAGTGTCACTTTTTAAGGGTCGCATGAAACAACCTATGGGTTTCAGAGACCTCTTCGAGACACTCATTAACAAGCATGAGACTATTAAAGACATAATGGTTTGTGTAGACATCTTCTTGGACCATGAGTATGTAATCCAAGTAAACACTTATTTTATTAATTTTGGACTTGTCAATGTACAAATTCATTTTAATATATACTTTTGGACTAGTTTATGGATAAAATTTAAGGAAAAACTCACACTTCAAAACATAGATAAAGACATAAAAACAAGGAATTTTTAAGGGTGTTTTGAAGGAAATAAAATGTAACAAAGATAAGCTACATTAAAAGATAAGAAACAGTAGCAAATAAAACTAAAATTATGAAAATTAACATAACTTCTTACATAGATTGGTACATGGTCCTGATTCATTTTTATACTTAAATTTCTATTGAAAAAATCCACTTTATGAAAATATCCTTCCAAAAGCAAAAGATGACACTACCCTTTTGAAATAAAGAGTTGATTTACTTACACTATCATATTGTACCAATAATGTAAAAACTAAGAAATGTAATTCTTACATTACTCTATATTGTAGAAATCCTAGTATAACTTTTCATTTTAAAGAATCTTCATTTAAAAGTTTAACTTTTTAATAACTTTAATAAATAAAAATCATTTCAATCCATGGATAAACTATATATGTGTGCACGTGTGCATATGTATGTACATACGTATGCACATACAATACATATATATGCACATATGTATGTATATATATAAGATCCATGCATTAGATTAATTTACCATGAGAGTCATTTAAAATCTCCAAGACTTAATAACGGTGTTAATAAACACCTTTCAGAGTTTCAAAACTCTAAAATCTCCAAGAGATGATAACAGTGCCAATAGACATCATTTAGAGTTTCAAAAAGCAAAAATGGTATAATCTCAAAGAACTTTATAATGGTGCCAATAAACACTGCCTCCATTTGGAATAAAGGAAAGAGTACTCCATATGAAAGTAAGGCGAATATGTACAAGGAGGCTATGTGCGAAGGGTTACCGTCTCTATAACTTTGTTACCAAGAAGGTAATTGTAACTCGTGATGCGGTCTTCTCAGAACAGCCGCATCAATTGTAATCATCAATAAAGAGCTACATGAATAAGAAATGATTATGCCCCAGTCGATAAAACCTATTGAGGAATTGGACATTCCCTTTCACTAGCATGGGAGCCGTCATCACCTTCTCCTACTATCACATTGGCAAATGTAGATACCTATGAAACGTACCAAGCACATTGAAGTTCACTATCATTATGTTCGAGAGCGGTTGTCAACAGGAGACATAGAGTTGTCCTACCTTCCCATAGAAGAGGACATGGCATATATGTTTACAAAGGCACTTCCTTGTCCCAAGTTCGAAGTCTTTCGACATGCTTTACACTCCAAGACTTAATAACAGTGTTAATAAACACCTTTCAGAGTTTCAAAACTCTAAAATCTCCAAGAGTTAGTAACGGCGCCAATAAACACCATTCAGAGTTTCAAAAAGCAAAAATGGTATAATCTCAAAGAACTTTATAATGGTGCGAATAAACACCTTGCAATAGTTATAAAGATTTTTTAAGTGAACACTTTCAAATGACATATCTTGATGAAGGGAGAAAGAGAGGGAATTTGTCTTTTTTTTAATTAAAATTAAAATTAAAAAATTTATTTTATATTATTTTATTTTGTTTTGTTTTATTTTATTTTATTTTGTTTTGTTTTGTTTTATTTTATTTTATTTTTGTCACCGCCTCCGCGTTGTCGATCTCTTGGAAAGGGAGGGAGGAAGGAGAGGAGAAGGGAAGAGAGAGAGAGAGAAGGGAGGAGACTAGGAAGAGAGAGGGAGAGAAGGGAGGAGAAAGGGAAGGAAGAGGTAGAGGGGGAGCGGAGCGCAACATGAGGGAGAGGGAGAGGGAGAGGGACCATGATGGGAGTGAGAGAGGAAGGGAGAGGGGATGAAAAAGTGTGTTTGTGCCGACTTTGACTATCCAAAGCATATCGGATGGACACAATACTTTGCACGCATCTCAACATATGTTGTATTGACATGTGTGCAAAGTATTGTGCCCAACAGGTATGAGGGTATTTGAACGGGTGGGATCCCAAGGAAACTCCAAACTCCCCAGCATCCCACTGACCTTTATCCAACAAGCCTGTTTCAACTCCAAGGGCCAGTCGCTAGCCGCCGGGGAGGCATCGGCAATCTCCTTACACACAAGTGTCACCCCTCGCTTGGAGTATTTCGCAAGCTTGTAAGTCTCCAACAACTCCTTGTGATCCACGCTTTGGTCGTTCAATCCTTCTTGCTCAATACAACACTTGGCAATAGCAGCCACCATATCCTACATGAGAACTTGGATCATAAGCATGACAGTCACATGATTCAATGAAACCAAGAAACAGTGTAGGAATATTCACCGTTTTTGAAGATTTCATATCAAACAATCATCCACGTATCATACACTCTTGGACGAAGCCTTATTCTCTCATCTCGAGCTCATATTCCTCAAAATTCTCTAGAAAAGATCATAGATAGTAATGTAGTTCATTAAAGGTTTGTCCGTACATGTTGGCCATCTCAGAGGATAGGGATGTTAGTGGGTAGATGTTGGCAAAAGCGGAGAGGGTATGAAAGATGCGCAACAAACTTTGGATGGAGATGGATGAATTTCATCTGTTTAAATAGTAATATAGTTCAACGGAAGAAGCCTACTACTTTCAGTTTCACACTGTTTAGAGGTACATGTTGGCCATCTCAGAGGATAGGGATGTTAGTGGGTAGATGCTCTTAGATGTTGGTGTTAACATCCACAAAGTACAGTCTCACCGAATGCAAGGTAATCAGTGATTAGAGGTGATCAGGCCGCATGATCTACTTCAACGAACAAGCTGAGGGAGTTTGACCCCCAAATACCCTAAGGCCAGTGATTGCAAACTATGTGCACATGGAAGGAATACAGCTCAAACTCAAGGAGTTTGATCCCCAAATATCCAAATTCAAGGATTCCAAGCATAGGTTGTATGTTCCAGCTAACACCCAAGACCAAAGATTGCAGGCAACGTGCACATTTCAGACCTACATCCCACGAAAATAGAAACGCCAACAAAATAGCCATGAAAGGATTATAGCTCAAACTCAGGGAGTTTGATCCCCAAATATCCCAAGGCAAAAGCATCCAGTTAACGTGGTGTAGGGTTGCTGTTGAATGTCTCGCGGAAGTTAAGCCTCGCCACTCCAAGTTTTGAGCCGTGTTCATGGGGTTCAAGCCCCAAATGGCTTATGGTGTGAGGGCACTCAAGAAGTTTGAGTCCCAAATTACCTAAGCCTAGGAGGCGCGAGACTAACACAAGTGCCATTTGGGAACTGGTTAGGACCACCTCCCAATTCGAGGTTTGTCCCAAGCGCTTAAATATGGTTGACACAAGTGCTATTTCTGCAAGCAGGGAGAGATGGAAAGAATAGTAATATGCCTTGACACCCTACAGGCCCAAGAGCCTTTGGTTGTAAAGAGGAGAGTGCTAAAAAGGACAAGGGTTGGCCCTCCCTTCAAAAGGTGGCTTGTATAAAAGACCAGAGTGTTGACTTTGGTCTTCATTGTTGTTTGCACAAGTTTGAATACAAGCTCCCTCTTCTCTTCCAAGAGAGTGTTTCAGGTGTTCTCTTGTTTCCATCGTAGTGCCCTTGTGGTTGCCACTCCATCCCCCTCACTCTCCTCTTCCCTTCTCCCTTCTCCTTCTCTGCTCCCTTCTCCCCTCTCTTCTCCTCTCTTCCCCTTCCCTCTTTTCCACGTGGAACCACATTGTAATAGTCCAGAGGCCGCTTGAGTGTGACACTTGAGGACGACTTCCGCCTTGCATTTCTCCCACAAGGAGTAGCTCGAAGTGAAAGCTCCCTCTGCATATCTTCAATATCCCCACAACATGTGAGTCACCGCCGAGACCCACCACATTTTGACACCGCTGCTGGATAGAAAAGGTAAGGTTTTGCATTTGCACTTGTTTTCCTTTGATATCTACCCATTGCACAAGTCTTCAAGCCTAACTTGGAGCTTGGCAGTGGAGTTGTAGGAGAAGAGAGAGGGAGGAGCGAACGAAAAAGTAAAAAAACTATTTTTTGTTGTTGGAAAGTCATTTGGGAGCATTTGAAGCTTGTCTTTGATGCTTTTTAATGTTTTAAGTTGATAGGAACTTAGTGTGTGTGATTGCGAAGGAGTGTGTGAGGTCCAAACACATCAAAAAACAACAAAAATGATGATTCTTGCCAAATTTTGAAGTTGTTTTGTGTTCTAGAACTCACCCCTCATGAAATTTTACATTTTTGCTTGCAAAACGTTTTTTTTCTTCAAATTTTTTTCATTATGTAGTTGAACTAAGTAGTGTAGCACCCCCTAGCATAACAAATCCAAAATAGAAACTCAAAATCTTCAAAAAATTCACAAAAATCATTCGACGACATTGTGTTTTCCTATCCCGTTGAGTCGGTGCCATAGAGCTATCCCGTCGACCAAATATCCCACCAACCGGTGCATTAGCCTTATCCCACCAATCAAACCACATTGACCCAATGCCATAGCCGTATCCCGCTGACCTAACTTCTGACCACCGCCTAACCCACCACCCCGATTAAATGCGTGTCAAAGTTGCTATCCCATCGACCTGACAGCCATTGACCCGTGGCTTTAGAGCTATCTAGCCAACCATTGCTATCCTGCTACTCCGCCGCCAGCATGGTGAGCCCACCCCCACGCCCGTGGTCATATTCGTATCCCTCTAATCATCACTATTTTTATTCTGTCGCCCATCGTCGCGATGCGCTTACCCCGCCAATCATCGCGTTATGCCTATCACACCACCCATCACCATTTTGATCCCCACGCTTGTGGTCATATTTGTATCCCTCCGATCGTCACTATTTTTATTCTGCGACTCATCGCTATTTTCATTTTGCTGCCCATCACATACGTCGATCAATATGCTCCATGGAAATTTTCGTTGCAAGTTGTGCTAATCACACGTGGATGTGTTAACATGGAGCATGGGAAGCATATCATCCATAGAATACGAAGAGAAAGATATATCAAGACTAAGATGTTATCCAAATGTATCAAGGCCAAGATGATATTAAATGATACTAAAATGCATCACATTTGGTTTTTCACTATTTTAGAGCTAGGTCTTACCATGTAGAGAATTCAACAAAAATCATGATAAATGCTAATTTTTTAGGTAGTACGTAGCTTTTTAGTTGATCCATATAAATTTCCTATTAATATATCTATTCAAAAAGACATCCTTTACATACATTTAAGGCATTGATAAATGTAGATATGGCAATCACTAGTCTAAATATGATATGTATCAATCTCAGATCAAAACTCTGACACATAATAGCATTTTTCTAGAGGCCTTGGTTTGTATTTTGCAACTTGAGGATCCACTGTGTGGTTAGCTCTAGAAACCCATTTGTGACTAGTGCTAGGTAGTACAATCAATAGGTGACACATTTGTGACAACAAAAGGTCAAGCTTCTCACCTAGGAATTGGTGGTGAGGGTTGCTGGCACTTATGGGGAGGAGGCTCTTTCCCTAAGGTGTAAAAAGCATGCCACTTGCATGTTTGCATGTGTAGGTTCTTTAGGTGATTTTTAAGAACTCTAGCACCTTCTCTTAGGATCAGTTTGTGTGTGTTACTTAGCTCCCCATGAGAGTCAGAGATGGTGGTTGTTGGCAATAGCTTGGAGCCACCGTGATGCTGGGAGAAGTCTAGCAATGATTGATGCAACCAGCTGGTAGGCCGGAGACATCACTGGCAAAGTCAATCTCCTTTAGATTACTTATACAATGGTGCTAGGCTCTCTTGGTGTGTGTCACTCTCACACGTGATCTTGTGTGGAGTTGCTCCAATCTCTGTATGTATCACTGGACATCTTAGGTAGCTTGTGTGGCTCCGATTATTCGACTATTTGTTGACTCATCTCTCCATGTTTTCTTCGTTTTATGTAGCAAGTGTTAACTGCAGTAGGTCAACATTTTATCAATTATGTTGGGGACTATAGCAAACCCAATAGGGGTGAGTAGCCAATAGAAGTTTGTTTGAGTTACATTCTATCATTTTTATTAAGTTTTATATATAGAGTTTTATTTTCATAAGCATAGCTATCATTTTACATGGTGGAATTGTCTAACAATTGGCATCAAAGCAAGTTTGCTCAAGCTTGTAGTATTAGTCAACATGGATAGCTAGTCTAAAAGTTCCTACAAGTCAGGTCTCCCGAAAATATCATTGTTAGATTTGACATACGAATCAGAGAAGAAGCCAACAAACAACCAAGGACTCAAGAAAATGTAGGCTTGGGACTTGAAGAATGAGAAGACTTTGGGCCTTCTAGGTCGAGCACTCGGAGTGGACTTTTCCATCATGTGGGCATTTAAAAGATGGATGCTCAGAGTTGGAGCATGTTTGAAATACTCTTTGGCTTAAGAGTATGCCATTCAAAGATCATGCTCAAGAAATATCTCTTTTCTCTCTAGATGGGGGATGGTGACTCTCTGGCAACACATTTGAATTGAATGCAAGCTATTGTGAAGCATCTGCAAGGTCTCGTTGCGAGTAGAGGATGATGATGCCAAACCGACAAGATTACTACACAAATATAGTTCCAGTGATCCACGTGAAATAAGGCCGGTACTTCGAGCAGAGGGTGGCATGCATGTCCTCAAATGTGCAAATGTGATGGTCATGGAGATTTCAGACCCAAAGGTACAAGTGTACATCTTGGAATTGGGAGGGGCAGGCAATCTGGTTGTTGAGATTGTAAAGTTTGTTGTCAATTGGACAATTGTGGGCGGGGAGATCTTGGAGTAGCAGCAGGATAAGGCAGTTGAAGTGCACCGCTGCTACCACCATGGGGTTGGGTATCGAGCCCTAGGTATCGTGGAATGACTAGAGGCGAAAGAAAATTCCTTCTTGATTCATTTCCTTTGGGAAGTTGTACTTATGGAAGTTATATATGATATTGGGATCTTTCTATTGGAGCTCCCAAAAGTGAGGACCATCGCCGTTCATGTCATTAGGGAAATTTGGAGCTCATTTTGGGGCCCTCTAAGGACTTCCCTTGAGAATATTCTCTCAAAAAAGGGGGGCATGTATAATTTTTTGCAAATTACCTCAAAACTTGTCGGACTTGGCATTTTTTGAACCTACTCTATGAGGGCTTTCAAGTGATATATACCATGATGGGGTTTGGACATGGGAATGGAAAGATACATCAAAGATTCCTTTCTTATAGGGAAAGGAATCTTTGATGTATCTTTCCATAAGATGCCACGATGGGGTTTGGACATGGGAATAGAAATATCTTATGAATATTCTCCTATATTTCCATTCCCATGTCCAAACCCCATCGTGGTATCTTAATCTATGGCACCATATCTCAACACCTCCCCTTGGTGCCATGAAACTTTTGGCTGCTGCAAGGTGGTCAGATGTGAGTCTACAATCCATCACCTCCCCTTAGTGCATACATTGCTACTTAAGGTGGTCAAGTGTGGGTATTACATGTCAATACCTCCCCTAGGTACTTTCATAGCTACTCTCAAGTGGTCAGGTTTGATTTACAAACATGTGGGCTAAAGGTGGCAAGGTTTTTGCTTCTCAATACATGTTGTCGATGTTGTTGTCTTCTTTGCTTAACGTAGCTTCATGCATGATGCTTTGTTCTACCATGTTCCTTAATGCTTTATGTGTGGATGCCATGCTTTGTGCTATGGTCATCCCATGCACTTGTGCTTTTGGCATGCTTATGATAGTGATGTGTGCATTCATGCTTTGATTTGTCATTTGTTGCAAATGTCTTACCAACTAATTTCTTTCAATATTGGCAGTGTCTAATTGCTAACAATGATTTTGATCTAACAAGCGCATAGAGCTCAAAAAGATGATGACTTTTCCTTTTTGGAGCATGTCCAAATTCTTCTTGGATTAGAAGTTTTGATGAAGAAGAAGAGGCATGATGATGTGGCAGAGGTTGTTCACATGCTGCACTCACACTGTGCTTAACGAGGGGCTCTATGCTTAGGTGGCACTGTTGACTGTGCATGCTTAAGTGGCACAACTTTAACCAAATTGAAACTCAACCAACCTGTAATTGAACCAAACCCTATGTAACCTAACCAAACTTTTTGAACTCAAGGTTAGCTAAACTTTACCATGCTCCAACTAAACTAGATCTAACTATAAACTTAACCAAGGTTGAACTTAACCATAGTTAAAGGCCTTAATTGCCACGTGTCCTTATCCTTGCACACCCTAGGTCATATGAGCTTAACCAAGGTTTAATGTTATCCTTCCATGTGTCTTTAACATTTGTTGCCACGTTTCTTAAGGTTTACAACCTTAGAAAAAAGAAAAGCTTTGAAGCTTTCTCTGCAATACACGATGATGGTGATGCAGTGGGCAGAAGCGCTATGGGCAGGAGTCTGGAGCATTGCGACATGGGCTGGAGCTATGGCTAGGCCCAACTATTCAAGCCGAGAGCTGGTTGTAGATGCGCCGGATTGCTCGTTAAAGATGTTGCAATCGTTTAGATCTGTGGATCTATGAAGAAGGCTTCTTTCGATGGAGAAGCTGTGAGGCTGTCAGATGGACTTAGGAGCATGAAAGGCAGCCACGAAATCGAAGGCAAAGTTGCTCCAAAGCTTGGGAGTTTGCAAGAAATCAGTCGTGTAGGGGTGCAAGAGAAATTCATTAGCGGTTGCATAGATAGAAGGCATTATCGGGCTAGAAGCTTAGTAAGGACTTGCGTGAGCACTTACTAAAGGATGTAGATGGAGGTCTCAAAATTCTCTGCAACAATAGAGTTCTCTCTCTCTCTCTCTCAAAACATAGTATCTCGCTCTCCAAATCTCTCTCACAAGGAGATCTCTCACAAATGCTCAAGAAATGAACGAAAAGAATAGATGGAATTCTTTCAATCGAATTCCGTTCATTCTCGCAAGGATGGAATTTCTCTCACCTAAAACTAAAACTAACCTAAGAGAAAACATGTGCTTCTAAGGCAAGCCTACAAGTAATCTAGGAGACTAGACCTAAGCTCTGATACCATGTCAAAGTGCGGATTGTACTAGCCTAATCTATTACTCAATTTGCATAAAGATCACAGAGGATCAAACCATAGAACAAACTTCATGAGAGAGACACATAGTAGGCAATACTCAATCTATTCCTTATGTGTGTGTACGCAACAATACATGATTGGCCTCTTATATAGAGAGTGTCCTTTGAATAGTCAACACATGTGGGATCCTCTGATCCACATCTCTCCTTGTGGATATCCTCAATCCACATCTCCACATCATGTAGTCCACGTCCTAGGGTGGCTACTTTAATACATTCCTTATCACATACTTTTGCCCTTTAATCTATGGCATCATATCTCAACATCCATTGCCTTGGAGATGGTAGGGTGTGCTTTTTCTATGGATAACCATAAAGCCAAACAAAAGTTTCTTGATTACCTCATTGACAAAATTGCCTCTATTTGACACAATTTCAATGGGGCATCTGAATCGAGTAATCACATTTTCATGCAAGAACTTTGCTATGCTTTTGACATATGTTTTTCTTACTACTTTAGCTTCAACCCACTTCGTCAAGTAGTCAATGGAAATAATGATGTATCATGCTTATGTTCCCTTTGTGGCTGGATCTATGGGTCCCACAAAATCAATACCCCATTTTTGAAATGGATTTTGTGCAGTAACTATTGTTAGGGGTTGAAATCCTTGTGCTAGGGTTTACTTTTTCTTTGGCATACATCACATCTTTTTACATAGTCATAAGCAATTGCCCTAAGGGTTGGCAATCAATATCCCATCAAGAGGATTTTTCTTGTTGCTGCTTTCCCTACAAATTGTCCTCTTGTTATGCCTTCATGGACTTCTCTTATGATCGGCATGATTTCATGAGGCACAACATATCTTCTTAGAATCTTATCATTGCCCATTTTGTATAGCTGACCTACCATTAGTTGATAGGGGGCATCTTTTAGAATTAATTTCATTGCCTCTAATAGTCTTACTTCAAGGGGTGGTCACCCTGTATACCCAATGATATCTGCACATGACTTGCCCATCATTTTTCTTTATAGACTTACATATCATTTTGGTAAAGTCTCAATGGAAAATTCATTTAGGGAAGGGGAGATGTCACTTTCATAATGGTGTACTTCATTCAACTCTATTTTATCCTTATACCCTATGACATTTTTTATGTGACATTCCTTTTGTTTCTCCACAAATTTTTTGTAAAAGGAGTAGACATTGCCCTTGACCTTCAAGAAAGGCAAGCCCTAAGACCCTCCTTTCATTTGGAATGTAGAGAAAACCAATGCATGTTCATGCAAGCCTACTCATATCTATGTGCACATCACTTCATCATTGTGTGAGAATAACCAAGATATCATGCATATAGATTTTGAGGAGATTAAGCGACCATATAGAGTCATCTTTATTAATCAACCTCTACTTTATTGTTGTAGTGATTTGTGTCAAATTAATATCATGTCTTCTTTAAAATCCAAAACCTTGTAAAACTAATAAAGGCTTCTCTCTTGGTTTATATCACCTAATGATAGTTCAATACTCCACTAATTTCATATTGAGGGGGAGCATCAAGATTTTTTGTTTTTTGTTTTTTTTTTGGGGGGGGGGGGGCAAAGGCGTTATTGAGATTTGTGCATCTAGGTGATTGGAAAGGTGGATCAATTGAGACAATTTTGGATAAGGTGATGTGGCTGCGTATAAGATGGGTGATCTTAATATTCCCTTTGTAGTGTGTGGATCTCATTATATCCTTCCATGTTTATAGGTGATAGTTGATATGACAGATATGTTGAATTAACCTAGTTTTTATGGTTCTCCACATTCACTTTGCCCTTTGTCAGCATTCCTTCTATCATGCACTCTCCATCTCCTTTTCAACACCTAGCACCTAGCTCATTGTTTTAAAGAGAAAGTGGCACAACAAAATGTTGGTCCATCTTCAAGAGTAGGTCTAGTTGCTGAGAGTAAAGAAGACTCACAAGTATAAGGTCAACACCTTGAAGCAGAGGGTGGTATAGCTAATAATGGAGATAGCAAGAGGTAGAGGCAATAATAGTTTGGATGCTAGAGTATTAAAGATCAGATTTTGGAAGCATTAGCTTGGGCAAACTTTTTGGAAGCTTAGCTAAAGGGCAACATTGACCCCTTGACAGTGCCTAAGATGTTGATCCTCTTGCAAGGATATCAGGCACTCTACATAGAGAAGCTATAGTTGATATTGGAGTCAAAGTGAAAACTTTAAACTATAAGGAGGCTTTGACCAAATTGAACAACCTCTACATAGAGAAGCTATAGTTGATATTGGAGTCAAAGTGAAAACTTTAAACTATAAGGAGGCTTTGACCAAATTGAACAACCTCACACAATAGCACAAGGGAGCAGATTGTGGATCTCAATGTAGTAATCATAGGCAAATTGTCAAAAGGAATAATGAACTAGAGACAAAACCAATGAAGGCTAAGGCCTAAGGGAAGAGCACTATTTGAGCCAAAGCAACAAAAAATTATTGATTCTTCTAAGGCATTGGCCCTACTCTCAGACATCATGGGTGAATCATCAATAGAGAACATTGTGTCCCATTGTGTCTCAATCGCTCAAACAGAATTCTTTAGCTCTCTGGTAAAGACATGATGTAGTCAAAGGTTAATCAGTTGCCATGAATCTGGCATACAAGTAGGATCAATAGGATAATAATGAAAATGAGGTGAAGAAGATGATAGGAGAGATCAAGTCTCTAGAAACTCAACTGCAAACCAAAGAATGGAGAATTCAAAAAAAGAAGGAAATGTGACAAGTAGACTCCAAATTAGAGGTAATAGGCATTGGGGTCTTTGGTGTGGTAGGCACAACTAATAGTGGGTGCTATGAATTTAAAGCTATAGGTGGATGATCTATTAAAAAGTGCACAATTATGAGAATGCATGAGGTGCAAGAAGGGAGTGGATGGAACCTCACCTAGAGATGACATGCAGCAAATGTGAAAGAGACATAATCCCTCACACAAAGTGGGTGTCTAAAATACAAGGTAACATATGCCTTGGAAAGAGAGGACCACCAATCCCTCAAATCCATTTTAAGGCATGAAGGTCCTTAGGATGGCTAGGCGGGTGAGGGGTTGGGGCGCCCTCAGTCACAACTCCACCAATGTGATTGCCACATTTAAAAATCTTGACATGGTATCAAAAGCCTACCTCTAACTTTGCATGTAAAAAGAGTTGAAGAAGACTACCACGTGTCAAAAGAGGAGACTAAGGTTATTCTAAGAAAAAAAATGCAATTTTAGAATGGTGACACGTGTACAAAATAGCTCGTGCAAGTCCATGAATAGTCAAGAAGCTTGCAGAGTCATTGATGTGGCACTCAGCTACAACAAACATGTAGAGTCATGCAAAAAGAATTACGAATTAGAAAAGAGCCACACATTAATGATCTAAGCAAATAAGTAGAGAAAGAAGCAAAGAGTGGAATGCAATGGTGAACTGACTATGGCACAACACAAGGACAATGGCGAATTGCGATAGAACTAAAGTGATAGAGAAGCAACACAAGAGAACTAATAGAACATCTCAACATGTGCAAAAGCTGCAAAACAACTACTAGTAGACTATCATGGATGAGAGTACAGTTGACTAGTTGCAGATGATGAGTGTACAATGCAGGCCCATCCCATGTGACTTGCTAGACAAAGGCAAAACCAAAACAAGTAGCAAAATTTGTGGAATATGTGGATGAAAATTTTGAAAGGAAGAAAACTATAGGCCCTTGAAGGCCTCTCCCTCTGAAGGTCTGAAAAGTCACACAAAAATAAAAATTGTTATACCGTAAGTCCTCAAAAAAATGACTCCATGCTAGCAAGAAGTACTAGAATGAATAAATAATCAGCATGCAATGTAAGATTTGCACAAGATGAAAGTAGAGGGATAAAGATCACACACTTTAAAAAAACACCATGTGTAGGAAAGAGCCACAACATGAAAGCCAATGACAAGTTGGATCCTAAGGAGCACATGAGGACAAAGTCAACAGCAAGTTAAAACCCGACTCGTGATTGGAGGGGATTGTCGAAAGTGTGCAATCATGAGAATCCATGACGCTCAAGAAGGGAGACGATGGAGCCTCACCTAGAGATGATACATGGCAAATGTAAAGGAGACATAATCCCACATACAAAATTGCTACCCAAAATCCCAAGGTGCTCTTTTGCATCTAGATAAGTAGGTATATCCTTGTAGTTGTTATGTATCAAAATACAACAATATTGCCTTGATTTTTGGCCAATACTCAGATACAACGAAAGCATTTTTTGAAGACACACTTATGTGGAGTGTTGGTGCATGGCTCTAAGGTTTTTCAAAAAACATTGATCAATAGTGTACATGTAGTAAAATGTCACCTACAACCAAGTTTGAGAATACATGCAAATAATTAATGGCCAGAGAATAGGCATGTATTCATATTATGATTTGTTCAATGCTATTTTCTCATCAAATTTAAATGATATCAAAGTAAGGTTTATGTATGTTCAACATACACATGAAAATATTGATCGGTCTCAAGAAGTAGGGACATGGATAGATGATTTGATAGGGAGATATGGGAGACAAATAGGTGGCCATAAAGAAAGTACAAAATTCTCCATGATTGGACCTTTGGGTGGGGATGATTTAAATAGTCAAAGTCATACAGAAAGCTTTCACTTTTCTTTAAAGGATAAAAGACCATCAATGCAATGGCACTGCACTATTGTGTTGTTATAAAATGGGGACTTAAAGATTCTTATCATGTTGTAACTTCAATTCCAAAAAGAATCCATTAATAAATCTTAAAGTGAACAAATGGTTTGCAATCTTCTATTACATATAAGAGGACATGATGGTGAGATATCCATCTTGGCTGGAATATTTGTAATTCAAAAGGCACATGAATTAATAAAATACATTGAAGACATGAAAAGGACAAAGATAAGGCCGAGTGCACTACAGTTTGGTCAAATGTTGTTAACGACTTGTGTCCTACACTGAAATCTGGATTAGAATTTTATTTGTTACTTCCACATCCATTTTGAGCACCATGTAGTGAAAAGACAAAGGTCATGCCAAAAGTAGATATACAAGTCAATGATCCATGCCAAAATATTATGCAGAGCATATGCAATAGTTTTTAAGGATGCTCACCAAGGACTAAGTAGAAGGAGATAGTGCAGAGGAAGAATATAAACTCAAATGCATCTCTGAAGAGAGTTGGCCATGCCGTCAGCAGACACAATGAGAGATTGGGTATTGTTTCATGCACTAGTAGCTTGGTGCTTCGAGCACGTCCCCATATTCGTGTTCGCACACGCACCTGCACATGATACCATCCTTGCCCATGTGGTAGAGTTGGCCTGCAATTAGCTCGTATGGCACTGCATCTTTAATGAGCTTGTCGGCTCTGTCTCTCTTGAGGAATTTATCCATAGGTAACCCGTTTGCTAGGTAGTGGCCTATTTCGACTATCAATTTCAAAATTATGTCAAAAGAAATAAGGGAGCATCCAAGAGGTCATCCTCGACTCCCATTGGAGCTTCTCCATTGGGAATCCTTGAGAGGTGGTTGACTAGGACGTGGATCTTTCCTTTACGCACCGCGACTGTGAAGTCAAACTCCAAGAAGATTAGCATCCATCTTGTTATGTGTCCCGTCATGTAAGGCTTGTTAACCAGATATAGTTATGCTTGATGATCAACATCAAAGACAAACTTGTTGGCTAGCAAGTAATGCCTAAACTTCTTAACTGCATAAACCATGGCTAAACCTTCTCTCTCTGTTATAGTGTAATTAACCTCGGCATTGTTTTTTAGTGACTGGCAAAGTACACGAGGTAGTCCAAGTTGTGCTTCCCTGGTTGGGCTAACACGCATCCGATGGGAAAGTTTGAGGCATCTATGTGGACGTGGAATATTAGATTCCAATTCGAGACCCACAATACCGATGTTGTAGCTAGAGGCATTTGTTAACCCAAAAGACATCACCAGATACTCATGCAACCCAAATGTAGTGCAAAACGCTATCTCGTGCACCTCCTATGGCTATATTCTGACTTGATGATAACCACTCTTCGAATCTATCCAGCTGAAAACTAATGCTCCATTAAGCTGGTCCAACACATCATCGATGTGCGGAATCGAGAATCTATTCTTAATGGTCACCTTATTTAGTGCGCGATAGTCAACGCACATGCGAAATGAACCATCTTTCTTCTATACAAGAAGTACAATAGAACAAAACAAAGCCAATATACGCTGATTCAACCCTTTGGACAACAAGTCTTACACAAGCTAACTCCTCCCCTCTTGGACAACTAGTAATGTGCAGACGAAACTTTGCGCCCAACCAACCTTCCAAGGTCTTGTTGAGACAACAACATAGGCTCAAGTGATCAGCCAAGCTTTCAAATACAAGCCGCAACCAGCAAGAGAGAGAGAGAGAAAGAGAGAGAAAGAGAGAGAGAGGGAGGGAGGAGTGTTGTCCACGATCCTAACACACCTAGACAATGTGCAAATGATCAATGTTAGTGTGCTCTGTGCTCAACCCATAAGTCCTCCGCTACCTGGCCAACCTTAAAGTACGCACATCCCAAGAGCTCAACTCTCAATAGCCTTGAAAATCGTGACCAACCCACATACGTCTATTTACCTACGACCTATTTACAGCTAGAAAATCATCAATTGGGGATCTTTGCAACCTAGGGAAACTTGTCCGTGATGTGCAACTCCAACCATTCGCTCAAGCCAAGTAATACCATGTCATAGTCCAGCACTCTCCTCAAAGTCTTCAGTGGCATTACTCCCCCCCACCGTGGCTGTTTGTCCACACTCAGATTATTATGCCCTCAGAGGCTTGTAATTATTTTGTTACCACGGACTGTATCCGTTTTGTGATTGCAGCCCGCTGGCATTTAGGCCTTCTTGTACTCTCGTTTTCGAGCAATATAACTAGCACTACTTTTTGCGAAAAAAAAAAACCATGTCATAGATTGTGTAATTCTTTTCAACATCATTGAGCTTTCTGTTGTAATATATCACAGGTCTTTCTTCTTATTGTTAAATTTTGATGTCTAAATTGCTTGCATCTGTGATGATAGGAATAGATCATCCCAAGATCCTAATGATAGTTGTGGCCAACCATTGTAGATCGTGGAAGGCTTGCAAAGATGCATCGGTTACAAAAATCTTTTGTCAGTGTGTCTTAACCACTTCTAATAAATTTGTTAAGGACTGAAGTGGTGGGGAATTCCAACATGAGAGATGTAGGCTTGGCAAAGCCCTACCAAAGATCAGATCTCTTGAACAGTCGTGGAGACTGCCCAATTGGTGATTGCTTGGATCTTTTAGGGATCTAAGCGAATGCCTTGTGCACTGATAATATAACCCAGGTACTTAATTTCGATCAATTCAAATTCAATCTTTTTGGCATTTAGATATAATTGGTAGTCGCGCCAAACCTGGAGAGCTTTTTACACATCCCTCAAGTACTGCTCTATTGTGTTGAGAAGATCATGATACCATCTAAAATGATGAACATGCACACTATATATGCTCAGCTAACACCCGCGATATCATTTTATTGGACGAGGGTGGTGCCTTGTTAAGACCCAACGACATGACAACGAACTCACAAGGAGCTTGCTATGTCCTAAACGTTGTCCTTGGGATGTCAACATCGAATATGCGAACCTGATAATAACCGCTCTTAAGATCTAAGATTTGACACCGTTCAAGCGCTCTAAAATATAGTTTATGCGAGGCATGGAAATTTATTGCTGATTGTAATCTTATTGTGTGCCCTGTAGTCAACGCATAATCGTGCAATCTTATCCTTTTTTTAGACTATTAGAATTGGAGCCGCAAAAGACGAGGAGGATGGCTAGATAACCCAAGCGCACGATAGCTGAGTGAGGAGTTGTTCTAACTCCACCTCCATAGACTTATATAATCAATAGGGAAACTCACTCGAAGGGGTAAAGTCTGGCACTAATTTGATTCGATAGTCCTTGGGCCTGTGAGGTCGAAGCTGTGGTGGAAGATCGTCCCGAAGTATGATGTCTTGAAACTCTTGGATGGATTATTTGTACCTTTGTAAGGAGGAGCTCGTTGCATTGAATTAAACTCACAACATACACCAATGTGCACACGACGCCTTTGCGAACTGCTCAAGCTGCTTAGATGTGGGAAACTACAAGAATACTAGGAATACTTATGTCTCCACAGATGATGGCCAGCTCAAGTAGTCCTTCGACAATTATGAAGGTATCTTACTGCCAATCGAGCATAGTCGAATATTCTTGAAACCACTAAATCGCCAGCATCATGTCGCATCCTAATAATGGTGTGAGGATGAAGTCCCGTTGAAAAGAGCCTTCTGAACTGTGAAAGAAAACGTTTCAGTCTTCTGTGCGATTTGAGTGCGTAGCCCGAGTGAACCCGTGCACCGCAAGCTCATGAGGCACTAAAGTGCACTCGATTTCTTTGTGAGCTAAGGTAATATAGCATCTTTTGAACTCCCCATGTCAAAAAGCCGTGACTCTTTAGCTGTGCCATAAGCTCTGATGAGGGCATTCTTTCACTCGTCAAGCATGCTCTCCTTCTTACCTTCAAAGACTATCGATGGAATGGTGTTCAAAGCAAGTAGAACTGTGTTTGTAGCTGAGGTAGGCGAGGCTAGGAGGGCCAAAGCAATAGCAACGATAGAAGATGGTGCTTTTGCAACCTTTTCAGCCAACCACTTTCGGCAGACTTTCTTTCCATGCCTGCAATGTGGTGACAATGGAAATAGTGATGTTATGCATGGTACCGCTTCTGTTCGTCCAGCTATAAGTAACCTCCCGTGATGCCTTCTTTAGCTTTTTCCTCTGGAGTCATCTTGGGCTTAGACGACTCCTTCAGACAAACTGCCTACTGTTTGTCCTTCTGGAAGCTATTGTCCTTTTGCTGAGGGCCTTTACCCACTGGGGTAGTAGATTGCTGCAGTGCTTTGGCTCCTGGTTGGACCTATTTAGGCTTTCGTTAGCATAATTTTTTGATATATGGATAAGCGCATGCTCTTAAGTGAGCCGATCAAAGTTTCAGACAAGGACATGAAGTCCAACCCTGAATTACTTCAGCTTATTGGACTCAGACACGCCTAATTACTGGCCAAGGTAATAACCTTACTAATGTAGGTTAGCACCGACAAACCATTTTAGGCTAGACAAGAAAACTTATCTTCCGGTTTCATCAAGTATTGAGGTGGTAGAAACCGAGCTTTAAGGTCAAACATAAACGTATCTCATTTGACACTTTTGACATGTGTGGTAAGGTTAGTATAACTACTAGACCAATGCTATCACCAGGTCACTGCCTCACTGGTCAGATGAGGAGCAGCTAACTGGACTTTGTCTTGTTCGTCCTCAATGCGTGCTAATGGAAGTGATCAACAAACTAGTGAATAAATTGCCAAATAGCTTGGTCGCTGCACTTACCGCCATATTTCATGAAGTTCGATGTGGACCGGGTGAGTGGAGTAACCTATGTTGATGTCGATCTTGCTGAGGAGAGCTCATGGTAGCGTGCATAGTGGCCAGCACATCTATTTGTGCTGGAGTAACATGGCTTCCCATTCAAGTCGGTGCTGCTTCTCGTCTCGTCACATCTAAGTGCCTTCTCTTGTATGCACTTCTCACACATTAACAAGAGCAGTTTTTCCAAATCTGAGGTTCCCTTGCTTGCTTCAATCTTCGAGATTTTTTCGTGTCTCCTCTAGCTACTTGCCTTTTTTCACCCAATTGTCATGAAGTTTCTTCGAGCTGAGCCAAGAGGAGTCGTTATTGTTCCATGAGCTTCTCTAACATTTCTTCAGTGTTGGGCGGAAGCATACTTTCTGTCTTCCTGGTAGTCGAAATTTTGCTCTTCTTCTCTCCTCTATTGCTTCTTGATGCTAGTCTGCGTGTCCTTTTCGGATCTCAACAAGACCATGCAACCATGCAATCACTGTTGGAAAGGTCACCTCCCCATCTGTAAGCCCCCAAATGAGGAGAGCGTGGGGGAGGGAGACCTAGGGCAGAAGCTGCCCAGACAAGAGAGAGAGGGGGCTGCCACATGGGCAGCACCTCACAAGAGAAGAAGGCTGCAACGGACGGAACCTGTGGAAGGAGGAGAAGGCGGGGACAGCAAGCCCTAGATCTGACCTGGCAGGGCACGATGATGTCAGCAGCAGTACAGTTCAGTACAGCACTGCACACGTGGCTGGAGAAGAGCCTGGCAGAGGGCAGAACCAGCAGCAGCAGGGTGAACAGGCACTGACATGGCTGGGGCCTGGTGGAGCAGTAAATGGGGCTGCCAGTGGGCAGTGGCATGCCTTATATAGGGCTGGGCCCTTGCCTAGATTGGAGGGCCAAAGGCCCTAGAAGTGTGGGGACAAAAGCCCCGGGTTGTGAGCCCATAAAGGGCTGGACCAGCCACAGTCTGGTCGGCCAGATTAAAACAGGCTGGTCGGTTTTTTGACAGGTCCCTAGGCCTATAAAAGGAGAGGCTTGATGCCTCATTTATATATCCAGCATAGCCAGCAGTTCCAGGGCAGAAAGGAGCAGCAGGAAGCCACCCTCTGGGCCTATATCCAGGAGGTGAGAGGGTGCTTGAAGGGCTGCAGACTTAGCCAGGAAGGGCTGGACCTTGGCTGTCTTCTAGGGCAGCAAAGTGCTGAGATCATCATCTTCTGGAGCAGCCATTCACAAGCAGGTTGGAGCAGTGGAACAGTTATCTTGGGGCCTATATTCAGGAGGACCAAGGGGACCTGTGTGCTGCAGACAAAGCTTGGCAGGGGCTGCCCACCTAGGCTGATTCACAGGCAGTAAGGTGGAGAAGAACACACTGGACGGAAAGTCTACAGACGCTCGAGGTGGAGCACGCGGAGTCGAGTCTGGAGATAACTGGAGGAGGACTTTGTGGTTAGATCAGAGGACCACACCATTGGTGGGACTCTGGATCTATCTCTTTTGTATTGTGTCCATAGTTTTGGACGGAAATATAGTTTTGGTGTCTTCTATATCTCGCTGGTTCATTGTCTATTGATGAGTCTGCACATCTATTGTATGCACAATAAGTTGAGAAGTTTGTGATTCCACATCCCACACGCACACTATGTGAGCTCCTAGGCATTACTGTAAGTCTTTCGCTATGCGTACCCTCTATTGGGTATTTTCTAATAATCACGGTAGTCAAGCTGGATGACAAACCAAAGCTCTGATACCAATGTAACATGTAACGGTTAATGATCATGTAATCGCAACGAAACCCTTAAACCGTTTTGCGAGGCATATTCGTATGCACCACAGAGAGAGAGAGAGAGAGAGAGAGAGAGAGAGAGAGAGAGAGAGTTTAGGGTTGAAGGGAATGTAGACGACACCGGTTTGGGTCCCTGTACCCACTGAGGGCACCCTTCCTCAAATAGAGCTCTATACTTGGACAATTGTGAAAATACAAGAATATTCCTTAAGAGAGCATGGAATGCAACTACGAGGATGACCCTTTTGACATTGAGACTACGAGGATGACCCTTTTGACATTGAGAGCTGACCCATGAATGCCTGAGAAACAGCCCAATCTAGACCAAGGCCAACACTCCCATACTGTAGCTCCATATCTCTAAGCTTTCACACCATTTTCTCAAGCTCCATATCTCTGCGTCGCGACCTTCCCGCCTCCCTGCTGCTGCAGCCCCGTCGCCCACGGCCCCTCGCTGCCTACGCGCCGCTTCACCCCCCTCCCCCCCCGTCTTCCTCCACTTCCCCTCCCTCGCCCTCCTCCACCTCGCCTCGCACCCCTCTTCGATCTGATGGCAGCAACGGCTGGAGTTCAGCGGAACCTCCCTCGCCTGGGCCTCCGTAGACCTCGCTTGAGCAGCCTCGATCGTGTGATGGTGGGTTCACCTCTAGCGGCAGAGCTGGCCAGTGGCGGGTTGGGTGGTCTGCACCCTTTGCCCTCTTGTTGGGGCATGCTTCGTTCGCGTAGGGCTTGTAGGTGCAAGTTGCTTTCTCGTGCCACCCGTGGCTTGGGGCATTGCATCTCCTCAGAGGGGAGCATTGTTGGCTGTAGCCTGCTCCTCCGCCCCAGCGGCTTGCATCACCTGCACCTTCATCGCAGCAACAGGAACATCTTTCAGGAAGCGTCGTGTGTGCTCGGGACCTTTTGTCGAGGAAAGGTTTGGTACTACCTCGAGCTCAAGGAGATAGAGATGCGAGATGCCTGCTACCATGGTGGTCAAGAGCTCTTCTTGATGGTCAAGCTCGACAACAGGGATCCTGGCGCTTCCGATCTCGGAGCTACACCGGCTCGTGGAACCTTGCTACCTCGACGTGGCTTCACTGCTTTCCTCCTAGCAGGGGTTCTTGATCGTGGTTGGCACCTTGGTCATGGTCGGCCTCGATTGCTGGATGTTGACTCAGAGGAGTCATATCAGTTGATGGTTCACTGTCTCGAAGACCTTCTTCCCACAGGGCGGCGGCTCTTGGCTCTATCCGCAGGGCTGCTGGACTTGATCCCTTCTCTTGGGGCTCTACTCTTTCTTGCTGTACCAGGAGGCACCCCAACTGGGTTGAGGCCTGCAGATGCGTGGAGCGGGCTACTGGAGTGCGGACTCGCCCCCCGCCAGGCGGTGGTTGCTCATGCAGGCGGGTCTTTTCTTGTTGGTGCCCTCGGGCGGGCTCGATGGAGGGGAGCTCAGCGGAGGAGGGACCCTTTTTTGCTTGGGTCTCCAAGCTTCTCAAGACTCAGAGCTTTTCTCGAACATTCTTTTTCCACAGGGCGGCGGCCCTCGACTCCTTCCTCAGGGATCCCTTCTCCTTTGGCTCTACTTCTTCTTGTCGTACCAGGAGGCTCCCCATGTGGGTTGAGGCCTGCAGGTGCGTGGAGTGGGCTACTGGAGTGCGGACTCACCCCCCGCCAGGTGGTGGTTGCTCATGCTGGCAGGTCTCTTCCTATTGGCACCCTCGGGCGGGCACGATAGACGGGAGCTCAGCGGAGAAGGGATCCATACATGCTTGGATTACGAGTATCTCCAGGATTCACTTCATAAGGATTATTGGTCGGCCTCGATTGTTGGATGTTGACTCAGAGGAGTCATATCAGTTGATGATTCACTCTCTCGAAGACTTTCTAGTACTTCCAGGATTCACTTCATCAGGGATCCGTAGCTTTTTTGGTTTCGCAGTTTACTGGTTTTCAGAAGACCCAGACTAGGGTTTTTTGTTTTGACAGCATTTTGCAACAGGTTTTTTGCTTGGCCCTGTGTGGCTTGTAGTTTCGCAGGTGGGAGTTATCCCTGTGCTCCAGCATTGCTGTTGAGTCTCTTGTATGCCTTGTCTCGAAGTAATATAATTAGCCCTTCTTTTTTTCTTTTTTTTCTTTTTTTTTTTAAAAGCTCCATATCTCTCAGATTTTTGTCCATCCTTCATCTCTCTCACTCATGCAGCTCCACTGCATGCCCAAACAGAGCTGAGAAAGAGCTGAAAACTGGAAAAGAAAGCTGCTGAAACAGAACCCCAAAGAGCCCCAGCTATGGAGTTGCATAGGCACCCCCCTAGAATTACCAAAGGGCTGCTGGCAGGGGATTTTTTAAGGGGATAGGGGCTGCTCTGAGGCTAGCGTAGGAGCCTGAACTGAAGGGGAGCTGGATGGAAAATGAAGGCAGCAAGCCCTCCTTTTTATATGAGGTTGGCCAGCCTGGTTGGCTGGGCCTTACCAGCCAAAAATAGCCGACTAGCCAGTCGATTGGTTGGTTGGCTGGTTGGGCTATAGATCCAACCCTAGGGAGGGGCAGAAGGTAGCCTATAAAAGCTGCCTTCCCCCAACCCATTTCCTTTGCTTGGAGATGCCTCAAGGGGCTCTTCTTGGGTCCCTACCTCGGTTGCTCATGTACCCATTACTTAGTCCAGTCTTTGGGGGTTCCTCTGGCTCCTACCATAGGTTGAGAGACCTAGCTAAACCCTAAGATGGAAACACTAACCTACTGTTCTCCAGTGGGTACTAGTGAACGATGACTTGATATTTTACTTGACCTAAGGCTGAGAGACTGACCTACGTAGCTCATGCCTGACTCTCCCTGGACTAGGGACTCACAATGGAGTCATGCCATACGACAAAATCACCTATGGTAGGGATCTACTTGCACGTGTCAATGTAGCCAATTATCACCTTCCACCCAAGTGCAGGGTTGTATGTGACATTCTCTCCTTAACTTGGCGGTAATTGCATGGCCTCCAAGTAGTCAACTAATATCTGCGGGAATTCTTAAAAGAAACTTTCGTCTAGCCAAACTGGTTCACGGGTTTCAAGATCTTAAAGCTGTGTAGAATTCACGGATATGTCCCCTTGACCTATGCTTCCATTTTTGCAGCAGAATCTGCTTTGGCTCTATAACTCCTACATCGTCGATCACTTCAGGTTGCTGCTCATCTGTGGTACCACTAAGTACTGATCCAATGTAAGGCTTCTCCTTTAGTGCTAGCCTCTGTCATGGCTGAGTCTACCCTTCACCTCCGACGTGCCAACAGTGGGTGGGTGGGTGTATTTGTACGTGTGAGAGCATATGTTTATACTATGGTCTACACCCACCATTGGGTGTTGATGACATCAGTGGAGATGTCATAGTAGCTAGTCCTTGCTATGTGTGACGGAGTTTATGTTTTCAACCTTATGAGTGAGTATCATGAGATTGAAGCTGCACTATGTTGTGTTTTTAGAGGATGAGTTTGGGCATGTTCCTAGATTCATCTAGATATATGCCATGTGAAAGACGTTATGCATTGTCGAACTGTCTAGCACAGCTTCATAGAGACATTGTTGATCTTCTGAATGATGGGGAATGGTCCAAAACTTCTGAATGATAACTTGGCACATTGCTTGCAACCTGCTTTAACCTTTGCTTAATATTCCTTAGATAAACCCAATCACTAATAACATCTTGACAGGACTTGTTGGCTTGGCGCATGTACATTGCTTATGCTTTGGCGAGGCGGTCTTTAATTGACTCCATAATCTCGGTCCATAATCTCAGCCATGAATTCTATAGGTTTATTTGCTTCAAGAGACAATAGGTGTCATCGTGGCGAGGAGTGAAGAGAACCTACTACCGAAAACTGCTTCGTACAGTGTACAACCAACGCTCGATGAATATGTATCGTTTAATATGGCATGTACAAAGTAGAAGATACCGCTGCTTCTTTGATTGCACATCATGACAATAAGATTTTAGTACAACAAATGCCAATCAATTATATGCCTCTGATTGCTTGTCAGTATGCAAATGAAATGCACTGGGCATCTAGAGCTTGGTGCCAAAGTTTTCGAACAGAGCCCTCCAGAGGTGCGAGGTGAATTTGAAATCTCTATCAGTGGTAATCGTCCGTGGCAATCCTCCAATCGGGCACCAATACTCGATAAACCTCCCTCACGCTCTCCTCGTTCAAGGGCTTATAGATGGGAAGGTGACTTTTCCAACACCCCCTCTAACTGACACATCTTGGCTGGGTTATAACTCGTCGATGAAGATGATCCGTCAACTCCCATGTCGAAGCCGTCTAGACCATTGTGGTGTCGATGTCGATTCCTGGTCTTTCAACTAGTGGCTTCTGCTCCTCCAGGTCTAGTCTCGTGTAAGGAAACCACCTTTGTACACAGTTTAGTAGCACCAAATGGCACCACTACTCTAGTAACAACCCCACCTTTGAACTCGAGCAATCCAGTTGCCAACATACTCTAGATGTATCCCTTATAACAGGTGAACAGCCAGGAGTCTTTTGGTATGAGAGTCTGTTTCAATCCGTCCTCCATCTTGCAAGTTCTGCAACCAAATAGCAATCTTGAGAAATCAAATCCCAAGAATAACTCCAGATTACTTGGATCATAAGCTTGTAATGAGCTCTCCATGTGCAATCCTGTAATGCCCCCTCCTAAGCCACAGCATCCATCTGAATCTGAATTCATAGGTATCAAGAAATCCTCCTTCATGTCTGTAATACCAATTAAGTGCCTAGATGAATCAAAGCACTCATCGATTTCCTTCACCTTCATAAAGCTTCAAACTCATCTGATCAATGTCAAATATCCTCACTATGACACCAAGGTCTGCATATCTTACCTCAGCAACACCTGGAGATGTCAACATGAGATGCTTACCACTGACCACCATGTTAGCCGTGTTCTTTAACGACTTTGAATATGAGGTGACTCTCTTCTTGTTCTTCAAATCTGTCTTCTTCTTTCTGCAATCCTTAGCAAAATGACACGCCATATCACAATAGAAGCACTTCTTCTTCTTCTTCCTTTTCTTCTTGTTTTATTCATTTGAAGATCCCCTTCATCATCAGATTGTCCTTCTTGGGCTTGCCTTTGCTAGGCTTACCCTTTCCCTTGCCTTTGCCCTCATCCTGAGCTACAAGGGCTTTGTCCTCACTAATACCAGATCCGTTGTCCTTCTCCCGAGCCAATGGTACCAACTCCTGAAACGTAACCAGGTCGCCCTCTGTCCTGCAATCATCGTGGTCACGAAGC